>NC_134688.1:311816375-312141375 GCF_050947455.1 Rhinoderma darwinii
CTGTATTACATTGAACAAACGCAGACCTCTGTGCCCACTCCTCACTATGCTGCGGAACTCCCAAATTTTGTATCGCTGGGGCTTCCCATTTGCTCTAACGGCTTGGAAAAATGGTCATTCGGCAACCCTGAAATCCTATGAAGACTTATCCACCTTTTGTGCTGATACTGATATTCCTGTTCCAGATATCTCGGATTGGGTGATAGCTTCTCCACCGCCTCCTACTCCGCCTGAATGTACACCAGGCCAGAGCAAACGACGTCCCCCCCCCCCCCCCCCCTCTGTAGGATCATCTGGGCCGTCACCTAAGCGCTGACTTTCCCACCCTGAAGAATGGCGCAGCCATTATGCTACCTTCTAGTACCCACGAAGCCACCCAATGGCTACCACTTTTATTTTCCTTCAAGAGGACTTTCTGAATCTACATCATTGTGTTTTATGCCCTGGAGAGTTTATAGATCTTCTTTTACAGGTTAAGTACTTTTTTGCTAAAGTTTAATTTTCTTTTTTACTTTACATTTGTTTGTGCTCTTATATTTTGGCACCCCTCCACAACAGAGGAGTTTCTTTTTACTTTTCCCTCCACAACTGGAGGAGTACTGAATCTCTTGTTCTCTGGTGCTCCTGCACCTATATTATATGCACCTACATTATACACATTTTTATTTTTACATTTAACTCCACTGATTTCTTTCCTTTCCTTATCCAGGTACAGAGTTACATAGTCCATGTGTGTCGAACTGTCCTGTTTTTTGTCTTGTGTTGGTCCGGTCTCTACCCTGCTCCTATTGTGACCCATTCCTCTCATCATCCCCTGAATATTGGTTCTCCCATCATACTTCCAGACTGCAAACCGAGCATCTACCTCTTCCCTCGCTGAGACTGGTTTTCCTCACTGCTTGTGGACTGTCGCTAGTGTGAGTACATTGTTAGTCCTTTGCACACATTTCCACCATGCTGAACTGTTGCATTGAATGTCAAAGGCCTTAACTCCAATGCGAGGAGAAGTCTGGGACTTAATGAACTTAGGGCTCTGAAAGCTGATGTGGCTTTACTTCAGGAGACCCACTTTGACTCTACAGAGTCGTTTAACTTTGCCAGAAGATACTACCCGACCGCATACTCCGCTACCAATGCCCGCAAAAAGGCAGGCACTTCCGTTTTATTGTCCGCTACGTGCCCTCTGCAAATTACCTCCTCACAACTTGACCTTGAAGGCAGATATGTCATCCTCCAAAGGACACTCCGGGGCTCCCGATCATCCTCTGCAATTTATATGCACCTAACAAATCCCAAATCCGCTTCATTTCTAGATTACTCTATAAGTTTGCTAACCTCCCCTCTGCAGTTCTTCTACTTGGGGGTGACTTTAATGTAATATTCTCTGACCTTGTAGACAGACTTTCCCTGACTGGCAGAACCCCACACCCTAACCAATCCATACTTACTTCAGACTTCAGAAAATGTACACGTAGATTCTACTTATGACCTTTGGCTAATTAATAATCCCACTAACAAGTCATACTCCTTTTTCTCTCCAGTGCATGGAACCCATACACGCATAGATTATTTTTTGGGAAACACCGCACTTCTGCGAATGATGGATGCCCGTATGGGTTCTGTGACATGGTCGGATCATGCTCAAGTCACTGCATCCCTTAAGACCTCACAGGCCCACGCTAGGGTGTGCCATTGGAGGCTTAACGCGACTCTCCCAAGAGACCGCAGTCTAGGGAGGAATTAATCACCCATCTACGACAGTTCTTTGACTTAAATGTCTGATCTGTCCCAGCGAAATCCACCCTTTGGGAGGCACATAAAGCTGTCATGAGGGGACACTATTGCTTTGTCCTCTCGTCTTAAAAAAGATTCAACCCTTTAAACTGACTGAGCTTCGAACTAGGCTGCGGTCCCTAGACTTTAATATGGCACTTAACTCTACCAAACGTACCCTTAAACAATTAATAGACACTCGTGCCCACATTAAAGATCTACTACTTCGCAAAGTGAACAGACTGCTTCTCTACACTAGACAAAAGTACTATGAAAGAGGCAATAAGCCCCATACCCTTTTAGCCAAACCGCTATGTGATCAAACTGAACAATCAATACCATGGAGGTGATGGCCAGGTTACGTATGATCCGGACGCTATTGCTAGCATCTTCCCGGATTACTACTCCAAGCTATGTTCCTTGCCTGACTGTCTACCTGGCAAAAGGGAGGGGAGGGAGGACCGCTTGAACTCTTTCCTTGAGTCTTGCAATTTACCCTCGGAGCTGGCTTTCCTTAATGAGCCCATCGCCATTGAGGACATCGACTCTGCCATCAAAGACCTACCCAATGGGAAATCTCCATTCCCTGACGGACTGACTTATCTTTACTACAAAAAATTTAGCTCTGAATTATAACCTGGTCTATTACCTCTTTTTAACTCCATGTCTGGGGACCCTATCCGCTCTACTATGCTACATTCCTCCATTACCTTCATCCCTAAACCGGGAAGGGACCATACAGACTGCAAAAACTAGACCCATTGCTTTATTGAATGCTGATCTCTAACTCTTCACCAAAAATTCTAGCCGCACACCTTAACGTTTAGCTACCGTCCTGTATCCACAAAGATCAAGTGGGGTTTGTCCCATTCCGGCAAGGAGGGGACAATACTCTGAGAACTGTTGACCTTATTGAAGTCACTAATAGAGTTTCAGAGCCCACCTTATTATTGAACCTTGACACTGAAAAGGTGTTTGATCGCCTGGGGTGGCCTTTCGTGTTCTCTTGCCTGAGGTCTGGTCCTATCCTGTCTGACCTAACAACTTTATTCTAACCCGACAGCATTGATTAAGCTTGCACATATCTCCACTCGTTCATTTCATATCCGAAATGGCATACGTCATGGATGTCACCTTTCCCCATTACTTTATTCCCTTTCTATTGAACCTCTAACTGCTGTCATACGACCTCATTCAAGCATTAGAGGCGTGAAGTTCCGAGAAAGCGTTTAAATTATCCCTTTTTACAGACAATATTTTGCTTACTCTTATGCACTTGCATACCACTCTCCCTAATCTCCATGTCCAATTGCGTGATTTTGACCGTCTTTCCGTGTATAAGGTTAATACCAGCAAAGCCTGAGGCTCTTCCGCTGCACATCCCTCCTGAGTCTTTGCAAAGACTGAAGGCCAATTTTTTATTTCACTGGCAAACCAATTCTCTTAATTATTTGGTAGTCCTGCTGAAGCCCACTTATCACTCACTTTATGCTTCCAATTTCCCTCCTGTGTACAGGAATATACATTCCTTGTTGGACAAATTGCTAAAACTGCCTGTCTGTCTCTCTTTGGCCGTATTTCTGCGGTCAAAATGACTGCTACCAAAACTACTTTTACCTATTTGAAACGCTTCCTATGCCTGTGCCCATGGGAGATCTGAAAGCTATACAAGCGGCTCTACTGCGTTTCATATGGGTGCGAAAGAGACATTGCATTGCAAGATCGGCCATGATGGCTGACAGGGAGTCAGGGGGCCTTGCAGTTCCGAACATCCTCTATTATTGGGCCTCACATCTACGGCGTATCCCAGCTTGGTCTACATTTCTGGCCTATATCAAATGGATGGAAATTGAAAAACTATGGTTAGCCCCTACACACCCGAATTCGCTATTCTGCAACAACCCATAGTCCCCTCCTCAAACTCTCCTGTTAGGTCCTATGTGCCACACCCGCGATATCTGCAAGACATCCTCTAGACGATTCCTCCTCAGTTCAACGAACTCCCCCCCCCCCCCCTGACACACAGTTTCTATATCATCCACACTTTTCCGAAGGCCAGACCGCTCCATTATCTAGACCCTGGTTTAACAAGGGCCTGTTTAATTTTGCCGACATAGTAGATCACACCACCCGAAAGATACATCCTTTTGACTGGCTCCAAGACAAATTTTCCTTGCCTGTTCAGAGCAAATTCCACTACATGCATTATGCCAACTCCCTCTTCCAGGGTCAACCAGTATCTATTCCTACCGCGTTCGAGGGGCTTTGTAGGCTGGCCACCTCCACCAAAGGACTTATTTCTGCTATCTACCACATATTGCTAAACCCAACACCTGATCACCCGTCCAGACACTCTTACATGCAGGGATGGGAAGGATATCTGGGAAGGCCGATCTCAGATTCTACGTGGAAGACTGTTTGGTTCTCCCTGTATATTGTGCATACTGAAGTCTTGGCAGCCCTTCTCCAATCTAAAGTGATTATGCACTGGTACCATACTCTTGAATTCCTCCACCATTTGAACCCTACAATACCGCCTACGTGCTTGAGATGTCAAACCGCCAGGGGGTCTCTATTCCAAATTTTTTAGACCTGCCCCAGAATACACCCCTTTTGGCACGAATCAGCATTTGCAGGTAAGTAGCTACATCGACTTACCTGCAAACGCCGATGCTGCTGCAGAATCAAATGTAGCCTCTGGTGCCGATGTGTCCTCGCTCGTCCGACACTATGCAGGACCTGGGGCAGGAAGTGAGTGACGTCACAGCGTGATCTCTCGAACACACTGTGTGTCTGTGCACTGCCAGAAGCTGGGTGGTAACGAAGAGAAGTGGATGATGCTGATTCGTTAGCATCATACACTTCCATTCACAACGCCCAGCTAGTAAAAGAAGTAAAAACGCCCAGATGTACATACACAATACACGCCCAGTTGTACTTTAGAAAGCCTCATTTGCATAAATATAAAAATGGTCATAACTTGGCCAAAAATGCTCGTTTAAAAAAAAACAAAAAAACGTTACTCTTATCTACATTGCAGCGCCGATCTGCTGCAATAGGAGATAGGGGTTGCAAAATCTGGTGACAGAGCCTCTTTAAATACCTAATTTCTGATACCCTCCACTTACATCTACCACTAGATCCCCTTTAATATCTACTGAATGTTTTTCCCTCCCCGTTAGGGAAAACCACGCTGATACTCCTCCTACACATCCTAACCGATGCCTCATAGCCAGTTCATGGATACAATCTAATCCTCCAACACTTGCAGATTTATATTCTAGAACTAAAGATATTAGATGCTTGAAACATCTTACAGCAGCGATCCTTGACAAATTGGATTATTTCCTGAATATATGGGATGCTTGGGATGTATTTTCACTTACTTGTCATCTGTGAATACTGACATCTCTCCTCAACGTGTCCCCATGTTAATAGAATTGCCTCAAACTGTGCACTCCCCCCCCCCTCCCCTTTTTGGGTCCTGTGTCTTGTGTTTTTTTTGTCTTCTGTGTTGCATTTTTGTACCTTTTTCAAGGTTCATTTTTCCTTGATTAAATGCCACCTGATATGCTACCACTATCCACATATCAAATGTAACTTGCTTATGCTGTATTGGGGTACTGGTTATGCTGTGCTTATATGCCTTTCTGCATGTCCTGCTGGTTTTAATTATTGTACTGCATTTACTATTCTATTTTGTCTATACATTTGTCAAAAACATGTTTCTTTTTTTTCTCCGTTCTATTTCTGTAATTGAAAAAAATCTTCAATAAAAACGCAGTTGAAGAAAAATAAAAAAAACCTGAACGTTCATCATTAACTGAAGCTAACTATAACGCTGTAAACGTACACAAACTAAAATCTCTGCCAAAAAAAGACCCCAAAAAATGAGCACAGATCCGATCAGTGATGGCGGTCCCTGATCAGTTCTCAGCAGCCGCAGGACCCACACAGGAAATAGTTGTGGGTTGAAAAAGAAAAAATAACCTGCATCTATAAAATCGCCACGGATGCTAACCAGTAATGGCGGGCACTGATCAGCACTCCGTGGCCGTGGGGCACACAGAGGGAGATGGTTCAGAAAAAACAAACTTTACGGCGGTTACTGATCAGCATGCAGAGACCGCTAGACGTGCACGGGTGGGGACTGGGACAGGGAAATTTAGAGACCGATCTGGTGCTGCTGCTATAAAAAAAATAATAAAACCGCGGCATCACAGTTGATTATGATCACACACACACACAGCGTGACAGCAGACTGCAGGATGGAGAAGGATCCTCGCATAGAGGCTAAGGAAAGCTGTCCGTATGACAAAGTAGTTATGCACCATCTCTGCTCACTGTTCCTAACAAGAATGAGGCGGTCTGAGCTGGTGCAGGGTGTTTGAGACACCCACCATGGCTATGATTGGTCGATCTATAGAAACTGTCCGATCACAGCGATCATGGGGCTAGCACCACCACCTCATGAATACATGGCAGGGTTTGGTGCTGTCCTAGATGGCGCCAATCTCCATAATTTCACGGTCATTTCATTTGGCACAGTAATTTGGTAAAAGAAGCAATTAGCCGGTCTAAATTGACTGGCCAATTGTGGTGATTGCTGATGGTGGGATTGCGTGATGGCAGCCATCTTTACTTTGTTACTGTGTATTTTAACACAGTAACTGCTTCCCTATTTGTCATACGTATACAATGTTTTGCGGGAAGCACTTGCTTTCCGTGACGTATACTTACGACAAATATTGGCAAGGGATTAAGGAGCGAAAAAGTATTTTTGTACCTTACATAAAAAAAAATTACACAAGTTGGGTGACACTCATTCATCCCTTTTTTTGTTTGTTCTAGACACCCGGGATCTGTTTTGTTGTTTTTTTTTCCTCTTGGGACTGAGGACATTGTTTTTTGTCTTCTACCTCTTCTGTATAAACTTATTTAGCCAGTTTGTGGGAAGAGCATGGCCTGCCTGGGCAGAGCCAAGGCTTTTCTTACCTAGTGTCATCCTCCTTGTGGCAAGGGCTTAGTCCCAAGGTGCTGTGTGTCCCAATGAATTCAACGGGCGGTTTTGCGATGAGTACAAAAATCCTTTTTTTTATACATTGAGGTCAATAATAATTCAGTATGCAGTAGGCTTCCACTTGCAACAGCAGCAGGTAGCCAACTTATCTTTTAAATTCATGTCTATGCATGGAATTTGTAGCTCTGTATAATTGCTAAAAATATCTATAAGGAAATGAATCAGCACAGAATTTTGGACCTAAAAATTTTGATTTTATACTTCCATCGATGCAGTTGAAGAGTTTAGAGACTCTGTCACCACATTATAAGTGCCCTATCTCCTACATAAGGAGATCGGAGGTCGCCGTCATAATATAAGGATAAGGGGCATACCGGAGCCCTCGGGGTCTGAAGATCTTCCCATCGTGTTAGAGACTATCTTTAACGACCTTTTGGGTGCACCCCCGTCTAATCGGATACCGCTTGACAGAGCGCATAGAGCACTGAAACCAAAATCCATTACATCTCAGCCCAGAGATATCATCTGCTGTGTCCAGGATTTCCGCACTAAGGAGGACATTATGCTTAAAGCCCGTCAGCGTAAAGACCTGGAGTATGCCGGTATGCCGATTCAGTTATTCCCGGATCTCTCCTGGATTACGTTACAGAAAAGACGTCTGCTTCGTCCACTTCTCGCAGCCCTACGGGACCACAATATTATTTATCGATGGGGGTTTCCGTTCTCCCTTACAGCCCGAAGAGATGGTGTTTCTGCAACCCTGAGGTACCCAGGGGATTTGCCTCATTTCTGTGACTCCCTTGGTATACCAACGCCCAAGATGCAGAATTGGGAGACTCCTTTGCCGCCTTCGTCTCCACCTCCAGTCTGGCAGTCGGTCCGAAATAAGCGGAGGACCTCTCCAAGACGACAGTCTACCCGAAGTTCACCAAGACCTGATTTGAATTGATGGACGCTGCGCAGATACACGGCACCTCCGTAATATATGTGAAGGAGCCTGGTCACCCATACCAGCTGCTCCCTTCGCCAGTTGCACTATCCTAGGCTAAAAATGCATTTAGGATTATATTTCTGATTTTATGTTGTTTCTCTTTAATTCGTTAACGTAAATTGTGGCAGGGCGCGATTGCCCGGGATACACTTGGCTCTTTCACCCCCTTTTTGTTTTTTCTCGGCCTGTACGTATTTATACGTACTTTTGTACTAGGTTCCTCGACTGTTGAGACCCGACCTCCTTTTTTGATAGGGGTAATTTGTTTTGCAGTTCTCCCTCTGTTTTTAGAGAGAGTTGCAAAGGGTAATATTGTATTACCAGTTTTCTTTTGCTTTAATATCACCCGCCCCAGGGTATAGTATTCTCCCTGGTAGTATTTTCTGAGTGTGTTTGAAATTCATTGATCTCATGCATTTCTCTTTGTTCTCACTGCAGATATGTGTATTGTCTCCCTGGTACGTCTTTACCCCAGTGTCTTTCCCTCCCCTCCTACTTTCATCCGAAATAACACTTGAGACGACAGTGAATCCTCCAAGAACCTCCAAGGTAGAAGGACGCCGTAGAACACTGCTTGCTTTGAAACCGACATGGGACTGGCCCCGACATAACTGTGAGCTGTATACATCCGCACTTTCCACATCATTCTTTGCTCTTTCATACATCTTTGACCATGGTTAAATTTGTCACACTTAATGTCAAGGGTCTCAACTCCAATGTGAAGAGACGCTTGCTTCTCAGGGAGTTGAAATCGCTTGGAGCGGAAGTTGCTTTTCTGCAGGAAACACACTTAGATTCATCCGGAACTTTCCAATTTGCCCGAGGGGCGTATCCTGCTGTGTACTCTGCCTCGTCAGGTCGCAAAAGGGAGGGGGTGGCCATTTTGATAGCAGCTTCCTGCCCCATACAAGTTCACACCTCACATCTAGATCCGAAAGGCAGATATGTTATAATAGAGGGGACTTTGCTTGGACAGCCCATTGTTTTATGTAACGTTTACTCTCCTAATACCGCACAGATTCCATTCCTACGTAGACTCCTTTCTAAACTCCAGAAGCTTCCTAGGGGGGCATGGCTGGTGGGAGGAGATTTTAATGTCCCGTTCTCCACGTCCATGGATAGGGTCTCTCTTACACACTCTACTCCGACGCCCACCCTTACAGGACTTTCTACACGTTTTAGGCAACTAATTAGAGAGCACCAGCTCTATGATTTGTGGCGAGTGGATCACCCAGGTGATAGGTCCTATACCTTCTTCTCCCATACGCACAGCACTCATACACGCTTAGATTACTTTTTTAGTAATGTCCCTGCCCTCCGTGCGCTCCAGGGGGCGAATATAGACCCCATCTCTTGGTCAGATCACGCACCAGTTTCTGTGTCCCTACAGATAGGGAAACCAAATACGAGAGTATGTCATTGGCGCTTAAACGAAACTTTGATTAAGTCCCCTGCTCTTAGGGACAGCCTGGCCGGACATATGCGGGAATTTTATGCACTTAATGAGGGATCGGTTCCTTCAGTATCCACTCTTTGGGAGGCGCATAAGGCGGTGATGAGAGGGCAATGCATAGTAATGGGATCTAGATTGAAAAGAGACTCTCGGGCCAAGCGGGTGGCTCTCCATCGGACAATTACTAAGTTGGAGAGAGAAATGGGGATTAAACCGGCGGTCCCGACACTACGGAAATTGATAGAGGCTAGAGCACAACTCAAGGACTTAGCTATGAAGGGGGTAGAAAAGTCATTACTATACACAAAAAGGAAATATTACGACAAAGGTAATAAGGCGCACTCGCTTCTGGCCAGACTATTGCGGGATCAGGCGACTGTTCGTACTCCACAGGCGGTTCGGAATAAGGCGGGCATACTCCAGCATCACCCAGACACGATAGCCACACTTTTTCATGACTATTATAAATCCTTATACCACCTGCCAAATACCTTACCACCTGATCCGGCTCGTCGGAGGGAAACGCTGCAAGCATATCTCTCTTCCTGTGCTCTCCCTAAACTGAAAGATGAGGAGCTTTCATCCCTGAGTGCCCCGATCTCTGCGGAGGAATTGTTTGATATATTGAAGGACCTCCCTAGTGGTAAGGCCCCTGGACCAGATGGCTTTACATATGGGTATTATAAGACCTTTGCAGAGATCTTGGTTCCACGGATGGCTTCCTTATTTAATGAATTCCTACAGGGTTCTCCCATCCCTCAAACATTCCTGCATTCTCATATCACGCTGATCCCTAAACCGGGTAGAGACCACGCAGAGTGCTCCAATTACAGACCCATAGCCCTTCTGAATTCGGATCTAAAAATTTTCACCCGTCTTCTAGCTAATAGACTCAATGTTTGGCTCCCTTCTTTGATTCACAAAGACCAAGTGGGCTTTGTGCCTCTTAGGCAAGGAGGAGACAACACACGAAGGGCCCTTGACCTCATTGATGCCCTCCAAAAGCAAAAGGAATCGGCGATCCTTCTTAGTCTAGATGCAGAGAAGGCGTTTGACCGCTTGGGATGGCCATTTATGTTCGAAACTCTAAATTCATTTGGGATTTCGGGCCCTTATTTGACAGCACTGCGTGGTCTCTACTCCAAACCAACAGCGGCAATTAAACTCCCACACTCCACCTCCCCTCCGTTTCAAATCTGGAATGGTACACGTCAGGGGTGTCCCCTATCCCCACTTTTATTTGTGCTATGCATAGAACCTTTAGCAGCTCAAATACGGAAATCCAGGGATATAGCGGGGGTCCAGATACAAGATAAAGAGTTTAAGGTTTCCCTGTTTGCAGATGACGTCCTCTTGACTATCACTAAACCTCATACCTCCCTCCCTAACCTTACTACAGTTCTCCGTAGGTATGGGAGGCTGTCAGGATATAAAACTAATACATCTAAAACGGAAGCGCTCCCTCTTAATGTCCCACACCAGGAGCTCCAGCTACTCAAACACAACTACACCTACAACTGGAAGGAAACCTCCCTGACTTACTTAGGAGTTCAACTCACTCCCTCCTATACGTCGGTTTACAAGGCTAATTTCCCCTCTCTGTTTGTAGAGCTACGTCAGCTAATGGCCAGGTGGGATCCTCTTCCCATGTCATTTTTTGGGCGCATAGCAGCGGTCAAAATGACCTTGCTCCCTAAATTACTGTACTACTTTGAGACTTTGCCGGTAGCAGTACCTATGAAGGAATTGCGGGCCATGCAGTCTTCTATCCTCAGGTTCATATGGCACTCCGGCAGACATCGAATTCCGAAATCAGTTTTATTATCGGGTCGATCTGCGGGTGGGCTATCGGTCCCTGATGTGGTGAAGTACTACTGGGCGGCACACCTCCGTCGCATACCCAGCTGGGTGTCTTTAAGGGCGTACAATAAATGGACCGAAATAGAGAAGCTATGGATGGCCCCGGTCCACCCAAACTCCCTGTTATGGGGTGACCCACTGGTAATGCCGACTGCATCTTTATTGGGTCCCATGAGATTTCAAAGGGAGGTGTGGGAAACCTGTAAAAACCGCTTCCATTTGGCATCGGGTTGCCCGCCCTTGACTTCGGTACTCTACACTCCCACTATCCCGGGGGGCACTACCTCCCGAATAGTCCGATTGTGGACGGGAATTGAGGTATTTCACCTGGCTGATATGGTTGATCCCCACACGCAAGAGCTTCACCCGTTTTCATACTTTCAAAAACATCATAATATTCCCTCCGCTGCGTTCTTTCACTATCTTCAGGTTAGACATTACATGCAGCAAACTTTTAGATCCACGCGGGTTACTGCACCTACAAGCTTCGAAAGGTTATGTCGGTATGCTACCACCACTAGGGGGCTTATCTCAGCCATTTATGCATTATTGCTATCCCCGGAGGGTTCCCCTCCGCCTGGGCATAGATACATGTTGAAGTGGGAGGCCTTACTGAATAAATCCATCCCGCTCTCATTGTGGCAGATTATTTGGTCGCAAGCAGCTAAAACCTCCATCTGCACTGCATATAAGGAAAACCAATATAAAATCCTTATGTTTTGGTACCATACCCCTGCCTTTCTGCATAGCTTCAATCCGGGTATTCCGTCGGATTGCTGGCGATGTAGAGGTCAGAGAGGTGATCTGTTCCATATTTTCTGGAGCTGTTCACTGGTACAACAGTATTGGTTGGAAGTTAAGAACTTGGCATTGGCGGTGTTGCAGCAGGATATTCCCTTAGACCCTCTTCATTACCTCCTAAATGTTCCCCCTAGGTCTTTGGGGAAATCACCAGCTCGACTCTTTCGACACTTTCTTACAGCCGCTAAGACGTTGATAGCATGGAAATGGAGACAGACAACCCCTCCCTCCCACATCGACTTAGTAACTAGAATTAGGGAAATACGTACAATGGAGCATATGACGGCCTCTATTGACAATGAACTGGACAGGTTCAGAGTGGTGTGGGACCCGTGGGACAAGTATTGGATACAGGGAACTCAAGATTAGGTGGTAGGTGGAGCTCCGACTATCCCCCCCCTCCTCACCCCCTTAAACCCCTGTGTTTTTTCCCAGATGTTTTGTCTGTCTATTGAAAGTTACTGTCTTACTATGTGAATTGCATGGGCCTTCATGCTGCTCTAAGTTATATGTATATTGTTGAAAAATTTTCAATAAAAACACAGTTGAAACCATAAGGAGATCGGCGCTGTAATTTAGGTGAGAGCACTGCTTTTTATTTAGAAAAACGATCTATTTATACCACGTTAGGAGCGATTTTAGCTTTATGCTAATTAGTTTCTTATTGCCCAAGTGGGCGTTGTACAGAGGAGTGTGAGACGCTGACCAATCAGCGTCATACACTTCTCCATTCATGTACACTGCACTAGGGATATAGCTATATCGCTATCTGCAGCTACACACACACACACATTCATTACTGCAGTGTCCTGATAATGAATATGCATTACCTCCAGCCAGGACGTGATGTGTATTCAGACTCCTGACACGTCTGAATCTTTTCTGTCAGATTTCCAGTAAGGCAAATGTAATCCTGCGAGATCTGCTTGCGAGCAGCAGCAGCAGGTTATAAAACAATGGACTGCACAGGAGATCTGTGGTTGTACAGGCCTGGTAGTAGTCGGCAACTGGGGTGGAGGACTGGTGGTAGTACTAACGAGTTAACCACAGATCTAGTCAGTGGCATCTGGCACAGGGGTTTGAAAATAGTCACCGATCCATGGCTGAATTATTTTAACAAATGTGAGTTTTACCAGGCTTTTGGCGGACAATCTTGTTTGCTTAGGGTTGACTACGCCACCTGCCGTGCTTCATACCCTCTCTGATGCTACACTGGAGGATGGACAAGATTTTAGACCCATTGCAAACTGGGCCAGTTCTTGGCAATGGTCTAATCTACTGGCCCAGAATTCCATGGGGTTTGGACTCAGAATATCTGCCAGAGAAAGGGTACATCCCAGGTAGGGCTGTACCTGCTTGTTCAGGTGGCCGTGAACATCCCTTTGGTAATGTCTGTCAGGTCGGCATATTGCATGTAAAAACTTTGTCATGTTCTACAAACAGCTGCTGCTGCTACCTGTTGTTGCAGTGGTAGTGCTGACAGAGGCAGTGGAGTGTTGGTGAAGTGTGGAGCGGAGAGTGGCCGCCCCGGTCAGACATGCTTGCGGCAGTCGTTTTGAAAGTTGTGGCAAGCTGGCTGCATAGCTTCTCTCAATAATAAGCTAATTTTGCCTCTCTCTCGGAAGGTGGAAAATATTCCCCCATTTTGGTTTTATACTGAGGGTCTAAAAGTGTGGCTATCCAGTATTCATCTGTTTGCTTCATGCTAACAATACAGCTGTCGGCGCACAAGCAGCTAAGCATACAGCTCACCATCCTAGCCATAGTTTCTGAGGGACTAGTTGGTTGTATCTCTGCCCCAAACTGCCATGGTCGGTCATCATCACGGTCTTCATGTTGGATGTCTGCCTCGACCCCATCCTTTCTTATAACTGGACCGATTCCATTTCCAAATTAATCTCCTCAGGTCCCTCCTCAACATCCATAGTGTTGGGCAAGGGCAAATTTCCGATTGCAGGTCTTCAAATGTTCTAAATACATTGCTCTTAATGAGCTGACTCATAACCCTCACACCTCGAACCTGAGTTATGCCAAATAGGAGAATACTTGGTGTACCCCACCAGACCCATCATGGCCTTCACCTTATTCCAGATTTTGTTTATTAGTAGTAAAGTGGGTAGAGCCCGACCCACCTCTCCCAGTAGCAGTTCCCCCACAACATATCCAATTAAATGGCCCGCCGAGCCAGCAGACGTTTCCGCACCCCATCCCTTAAGGTGCAGGAGCTGTGCTGACAGGTAGTATATCCAAAGATTCGGTACAGCGAGTCCCCAATCCGCTTTAGATCTTTGTAGTGTTTTAACCGTATCCTTGTCACACCCTTCTTACATATGAGATCTCGGAAGATAGCATTAAACTTATGAAAGATTTTAAGAGGTAACCACACCAGGGCACGGTGTATGATATACCAGGTTTGTGGCATAAAAATCATTTTAGCGTGATTTACCCTACCTATTACACCAGGAGGTAGTTTGCACCATGCCGCTGTCTTCGTTTGCATCCTCATTATTAGCGGGTCAATATTCAGAGTTTCAAAGTCCTGAACCCTAGCACTGATCTGGACACCCAGATATTTAAATTGAGGAAGTATTTGCAGTTGTCCCGCCTTCTCTAAATTATCAGCAAACCGGGTCGTCCCCCGTCGGTGGTCTCCCCCCGAAGGAGAGGATACTTAGTCCAATTAATAGAGAGACCAGACAACCTACCAAAGTCACTGATAAGTTGAATAACCTTGCCTAGTGATATGTGCCAACCGTTCAGAAATGGCAATATGTCGTCAGCATAAGGCAGTTTTTTCATTTAGAATCCCATATTGGATGCCCCTCACCTCTTCATCTTTTCTAATGGCTGCTGTCAGAGGCTCAACAGCCAAGGCAATCAATAGGGGTGAAAGGGGCAGCCCTGCCTCGTCCGTCTATGTAGTGCGAAAGAATAAAATGGCCCATTAGCTTTACGTCTAGCCCTAGGAGAATCATACAGAAGCTGGACCCATTTAATAAAGGTATCCCCAAAACCTAGACATCTCAATGTGGTCCAGAGGTACTTCCACTCTATCGAAGGCCTTAGCTGCGTCGAGCGACACCAATGCCTTAGTGCCCTCAACTGATTGAGTCATCTGAAGATTTAAAAACAGTCTCCTGAGGTTAACGGCTGTAGACCTATTGGACATAAAGCCTGCCTGGTCCTGTTGTACCACTTTTGTAACTATTCTGGAAACTCGTTTTGTTAAGATTTTAGCAAAAATCTTAACATCCAGCATCAATAAGGATATCGGTCTGTATGATTCAGGTTGACTGACATCCTTACCGGTTTTAGGAATCAAGACAATAATCGCATCAGTCATTGATGCAGGGGGGGCGTCCCAAGGAGTGCCTCCTGGTAAACTTCAAGCGGCTCTGGTGGCAGTAGCGTTTCTTTATATGTTCTAAATACCTCAGATGGGAGGCCATCCACACCTGGGGACTTATTAGCCATAGATTCGAGGGCTTCTTCTAATTATGTCAAGGTAAGCGGAGCATCCAACACGTTTGTATCCTCTGGAGACAGTCAAGTCCCTGCAAAAAGCCATTAACTCCATTGGAGGGGTCCGTCTTGGAGCTTTACAGATTTGCATAAAAAGTGTTCATAACCTCAAGTATCTCTATGGAGGTATGAACCACATTGCCGATATCCGAGTACAATTCCTTAATATATGGGAGATCTTGCCGTTCTCTAGAGATTACCGCTAAGAAGCATCCTGCCTTTTCTCCCTCTTCAAAAAAATGCTGTTTCTGTAACAAGCGTTTGTCTAGCCATTGTCAGCAAATACTGGTGGAGTTTCTCTTGAGCCTCTGAGTCCCAGTTGACATCTCTCCTGGATCATGCACTAATCTCTGTTCCACTCCCTGCACTTCTTCCCCGTAGCTTTTTTCAAGGGCCCTAGAGGATGATTTTACTTAGTTGACTTCTCTGATTAGGGTACCTCAGAGGAAGGCCTTCATGGTGTCCCATATCACAAGAGGTGATGCTGATCCCAGAGTTTTAACCAGTAAGGGTTGAACCTCCAGAGGCCGTTCGGTCTATTACTAAAGGGAGACCACACCAGGGACACCTGTAGTGGCGAGTGATCAGATAATCAACTTACCAAGTACTGTACTTCTCCCAATATACTCAGAGCTGGTGGGACCAAATCGATGCGGGACAGTTCCATGTCTGGCAGAGTAGCAGGTACAGCATCTGGAAACCTAGAGCGCCCCTAGCATTCCACGATACAAACTTTACAGAGGAAGCAATAGCGCAAAATTCACATAGTGTGACAGAAGGGGAATAAGTTATCCCATGAGCGGAGGAAGACCTGTACCCTCCCTACCCCCCCTAAACTAGAACCCTATAACAAACTAACATGTTTCTTAAGAAACGTGTTACAACCAGATTGATCACATGTGCCATGCACGGAGCATGTGTCATGTAACCTGGACGCAGTGCAGCCACAATGTTCTTCCCGTTATCAGTGACCACATTGGCCAGTGTGAGTTTGCAAAGAGACAGCCAGTTTGAGAATTCTACTTCATGCAGAGCAGTAGCACCTCCCCTGTGTGGCTTTTCTCGCCCAGGCTCAGCAAATCTAGGTGCAGAGCTTCACTTTGCACCTGTGAAAGGAAGGAGGAGGAATGTTGGCTACTCTCTCTGCCCAGTCGTGGACCAGAAGACTTCCGTTGAGTAGGTGGAGGAGGATAGGCGCCTGGTGTCCAGAGTTTAACCAGACCGGCGCAACCGTGGAGGTGTCAGTATTCGTTATGCCTGGCCTTTTTGTGGTGGTACATCGTACTGCAAAATATTGACCCAGTGGGCCGTGAAAGACATGTACTCTCCCTGCCCGTAGTTGCTGCTCCACGTGTCGACTGGCGCGCACCTTGCTGCAGACAGACAATTGCAACAAGTAGCCGATGTTCTCCACGTGATTGTGCAAGGCAGGGGCGGCTTTCTTGGAGAAGTAATGGTGGCTAGATATCCGCCACCTAGGCTGAACACACACAATCAGTCACCTAAAGGCGCGGTAGACTCAACCAGGTGGTATGGCAGCGACTGCACCACCAACAAATTGGCAAGGCGGGAGTTCAGTCGGATGACAACTGCATGACTTGGCACAAAGCGTTTGTTGGCCATAGATTCAGTTATGGATAACTGATGGGATGGAGGAGGATCACTGACAGTGAGCAGAGAGACTGTACTGCCTATGGATGAGGCCTGGCTACTATATAGAAGACAGGGATTCGGAGCAGCAGCAGCAGAAAGGTCTTGATCATGTTGTAGGGCAGTTTGACTTCCCACGTAGCCTTGTGATGCCGCTCCATGTGCTTACGTAAACCAGTAGTTCATACATGTGTGCCCTGGCCACGCCTTACTTTCTGCTTGCAGATCTGGCACTGTGCCGTATTTTGTTCCACCGGGAAGGTACAGGCAAGTTGCCACACGGCAGATTCCCGGGAAGAGCTAGTATTCCCACCACTACCAGAGCTTCTGGCAGGATTTTTTTCTAGAACCTACAGCGGCAGCAGTAGTGCCCAGGCACCTGCTCCTGAGCGGACCATACCAGCAGGCCTACCCCTGGAATGTTTTGCAGATGTTCTGGCCCTATCTGTGTTCAGCACTTTATCACTGCCAGTGCCGTCTGACAACGTCATGTTGTCCTCGTTACCTGGTTCCCATGTCCTGTCCAAAACCAATTCATCATAATTGTCCTCCTCATCTCCGCCACTTCTGTCTGTTCTGATATCTCATGGGCTCCTTGCCCCCCTCACCATTTCCACCTCCATAACTGCTGCTACCCCCACTACCACAGCTATGCATCCCGGCCACCACCTCCGCAACACACGACAAAAGCTGACTGTCCTCACTATGTGGAGTATCTTCCTTATCTCTAGCATCCGGGGTGCTGGCTCTTAGGATAAAAGTTGGCGCTCCACTTGGGGGAGTGTAGTGAAGACAGAGATGATGGAAGGGAAAGGCCTCTGTTAGTGTGCCAAGTGAGGCAGGGACTCCTAGCATCGTACATCACTATGATGCTAGGAGCCCGGCTCCCTGCACTGTGTTCGGTCCGGGTCTTCTGGCCGAAATACGTTCCGTACATTACGGACGTAACATGGTCGTGTGAACCCAGCCTAACTGTAGAGGAGTAGGAAACCACTGAAAACTGGCTCAAAGCCATAGTGTCAGACTTCCTCCTGAGATGACCGAGCACGAGCCAACCAGTCCACAATGGTCGTATCCTCTGAAATAACACACCCTCTGGAGGAGATGGACAACTCTGACTTGCTACTGATTCTGCTGCTACTACTACCAGGAACATGACTGCTGCAACTACTAGGAATAAGCTTGGGCACACAGCTGCTGCTATTAGTACGGGGCCTGGGCACATGGCTGGTGCCAACAGCGGTGGTACTGGCACAAACATCCTTACTAGCATTGGACATGGCAGCACTGTTTTTTCCTATACTCTGTCCTTTCTCGCCCATTGTTTTTTACCATACATTTTTATTAAAAAAAATAAATAAAACCGACAACGCTCTGTGCAGTGCTAACTGCGATTTCTGTATAGTATTTTTTTTTTAAATGGCACACAACAGGCCGAAAGATTTAATTTTGCGCAGAAACAATTGATATGAAATTGATTAGTGTGGTTTGTACATCGCACAATGTCCAATGCGACTGCTTTTTACTGCGATTTCTGTATAGTCTTTGAAACAAATGGGCATAACAGTCCAAAATATTAAATTTTGCCCAGTAAAAATTAAGCTGAAATTGATTGATTGGGCAATGAACCGATGAACGCTCTGTCCACTGCTTTTCAGTGCAGTTGCCAATTACTGTACTGAAATTACTGTACACTAGTTGTGAAAAAGTATCTTTGCTGTGTGATGTGTATGTGACTTTCAATCTGTGTGCGATACACGGTCAGTGAGTGCACAAAAGCCAGCGCAGCAATGACTACACACACACACACACACACACACACACACACACACACACACACTCACACACTGTCAGACCCTAGCTGCTAGCGAACTCTCCTTACAATAGCTTGTTTCACTGTTCTCCTGCTCAGCACTGGTCCTATCTGTCAGTTTTGTGGATTGTGGTTCACGCTGTTTCTCTCCGTCACAGAGATATTCTTCCCAGCTTCTCTGCCTAAAATGGCGGCTGGAGCATGGTTCATAGCCTTTTACACTTGCTCTGACCTCACCCCTAAACTGCCTCCTAATTTGCTGGGAGAGCTGTTTGCAAGACATTATGGGCTGTTTCGGTTTGCTCATCTCGGCAACATTGAGTATGTCCGTAGATATTAAGCCATGGTGCTACATGATGTGGGCTATGAATGTAGTACTATTCATACTGCAGTAATACACAAATGTGGATTTGACACATTCTGTAAAACAATGTTACAGTAAAATGGATTTCTCCAATGTTGTCCAAGCATATACTATATGTGTACGGTCTGCAGAATACATTCCATTTGCAGCCTGTGGTAAGCTTGTGATTGATTAAAAAAATTATACACATCCATAAAGTACTATATTTATACAACACCATACAGACCACTAGGTGGCAGTCAGGGAGTGAAGTTGGGGGCCACTCACACTATGTCTGTAGACCCAGGAAACTCAGATTTGTAACTGTTCAAAATAATTTAAATAAAAATTGTTACACCGCAAACCACACGTTCTGTCCTCTTTCCTTGAGATTTGTTTAATTGCATGTAACCTAAACTTATAATTAACTGATGTAACCACTAAACTTGTACAAATTTTTTTTTTCCTTCAGACTATAAAACAAGATATCTGTCTTTGCGAAACATCAAGCAACGTGCACATTGATCAGTCCAAAAATTCTGCGGTTGACCGTTGCTGCTGTTCTTTCGAAAGCCCCAGACAATCCTGTACAGAACACAGAAGAGGGGTATCAGAATCTGCACGCACCTTACACCGCTCTGCAGTAGCAAAAGAACCAAAAAGCCTGAAAGAACTCCTGGTTAGTGTTCCCTTAAACATTTTTCATAGAAATTATGAATTGTTTACGCTGTCTACAAATAATATGGGAATCGGTTAGCATTTTTAATTATCAGGACTGCGATATAGGCTGTTATAATATAGCTATTACAACTTTTGGTTTAGAAAAAAACAAAAAACATCAAAATGCAATGTCTGTTATCTGATTGGAGGGCATATGATGCAAATTAGCAATCTGTGCGAATTAAAGGGGTTTTCCCATCAGAGACATTTATGACCTATCAACAGGATATGTCATAACTGTTCGATACATGCGGGTCCTACCTCTAGGACCCGCACCGATCTCTAGAATAGAGCCCCCTAAACTATGTTCTACTGCTCGGTGTTGTGGCTGACTCGTGTGATTCCAAACCATGAGTTATGGAAACAGCGTAGCTCGTATGCTACGCTGTTTACGTAACTGCCATTCACTACTATGGGAGTTCCAGAAACGGCTACGCTGTAATTTATGGTCAAACACACGCTTCAGCCACAACACAGAGCAGTAGAACGGGGTTTAGCGGGCCCCGTTCTAGAGATAGGTGTGGGTCCCAGAGGTGGATATGTCCTGTGGATAAGTCCTAAATGTCTCTGATGGGAAAACCCCTTTAATGCATTTAATACATTTTGGTTCCTTATCTCTCATCCTTAGTAGGCAGAATATAACCCAATTCATCCACCAAAGAGTCAAATACTAGCATTTAGCACTAGTACTGACTCCTTTTATATGTATTATACAAAACATTTCCCAGGATAAACCTTCCTGGTAGAATTAGTGGTAGTTAATTGCGGGTATTGGAGATCCACTTTAAAATGTTGTTTTTTAATGTTTGTCATCAGGATGAATCAGAATGCACATCAGAAGAGGAAGATGGGCTTTCTCAGGATGAAATCCAAGCCTTTATGGCAAACAACCAATCATTTTACATCAAGCGTCAGCAGTTCAGACAGTATCTAAAGGAGAAATTTAACAAATACTGTCTTCTACATGATCACAGGAATTCTCTATGTAGCAGCTGGTTGGCAACAGCCGGAGCATTTTAAACAAAATAAACTACTGCTGTCTTTTTTTGTTGAAACTATTAAAACTACTTTCTGGCTTTTTCTGTGTTTACTTTGTTTGTTTTTTTTTGTTTAACAATTTGATCTGCAATTAGAATTTTACCAGATTTTTTTTTTTTTCATCTTTAATTTTGTACTATTCATGTCATAGGTCAAAGCACATTTTGACTTTTGGACTTGTCATTTTCTTAAGTAACTTAACCCTTTTACAATTTTTTTTTTTTTTCTTTTGGTTTATTTCAAAGATTCCTTTAAAACCTCAGGCTTACAAGGTTTAAGATAAGAAACAATATTGTAATAGTAATTTTTGTTCCAATCCGCAATGAACAGAATATACAGTTTAATAAATAAGACATCCAGTTGCTGAATGTTTGGATGTGATAATGTATAAGTTCAATGTGCAGAACTGAAAAATAAAGAATATTTATTAATATGCATATCAAGAGTCGACTTAATATTTCACCTTTTCAAAGGTCAGAAAAAAGTATATAACACTACCAAACACAAAATTAAAATTTTCCCTACACAACGGGTGCTTCGTTACAGAAACATCACAGGTCGCTGTGTTACGCTGTTTCTGGAACTTTCATTTACTTCTGTGGGAATTCCCAAATCCTGGAGACCAGGCCATCTTGTCAATCAGTGACACGAGGGTTAGGGTGCCCTATATAGAGAGAGGTGTGGGTCCCGGAGCGACCCGCATATATCGGACATTTATGGCATGTCCTGTGGGTGGATATGCTATAAATGTCCAAGATGGAAATTCCTCTTTTAAGCACTGGCAGGGCTTGGTAATTAAGTACAGAAGGAAGACCTGGAGACCTTCACTTGTCCGCCTGCTGCCATAGCAGCCACTCAGCATTGCGTGATTTTGTTGCGGTCGGGGGCTTAGACTATCGCGGAACAGAAAGAGCCCCCTTCCTCCGTTTAACTGCCAAGATGCCGGGGAACGCTTTTGACTGCGGTTTCTGAGAGGTTACATAGCTAGGATCGGAGTAATCTTCAATCCCAGCCATTGCAGGCAAGTGTCGGCTGTATAAAACAGCCGGCACCCGCCACCTTTGATAAACAGAGATTGTGCTGCCGACATGATGGAAATATATAGGGACGAGTGATCGTAGTAACGATCGCTCGTCCCCATACATAACCAATTGCCCCTTGTGAATATTGGCCACTGTAAAAGGACCTTAAGGAGTTAAAGTTTCTGTAAAAAAAAACTAAGGTATTTTTCATGTCACTATTTAACCCCTTAACCCACCTTGACATAAGTGCACGTCAAGATGCAGGGGGATAAGTATGGAGCGCATTGAGTGCGCTCCATGCACTGCGGGAGTCAGCTATGTGTTACAGCTGACACCCGGCACTAACGGCCAGGAACAGCGATCGCGCTGTTCCAGGCAGTTTAACCCCTCAAATGCTGTGGTTAATCACGACCGCAGCATCTGAGGCATTATAGAGAGGGGGCAGCCCACTTTGACAGCTCATTGGCGCCCCCACATCGTCGTCATGGGGTGCCGATGGTTGTGATGGCAGGGGCCTGCCTTCACTCTGCGTCTGTTAAACAATCGCTGGTTCAAGTCCCATAGAGGATCTAATAGACTGTCTAAAAAAAAAAAAAAGTTTGTTTTTAGGGCTTATTTAGACGAACGTATAATACGTCCGTGCAACGCGCGTGATTTTCACGCGCCTCGCACGGACCTATGTTAGTCAATGGGCCGTTCAGACTGTCCGTGATTTTCACGCAGCGTATGTTCGCTGCGTAAAACTCACGACATGTCCTATATTTGCCCGTTTTTCGCGCATCACACACCCATTGAAGTCAATGGGTGCGTGTAAACCGCACACGGAAGCACTTCTGTGTGCCGCGCGCTACAGTAGTCAAAACTATGAATGAAAACCGAAAAGCACCACATGCTTTTCTGTTTACAATCCTACAAACAGTGTGTTATAATGATGGCGGCTTTGCGAAAATCACGCAGCCACGCATCATATGCTGCTGACACACGGAGCGGTTATGGACCTTTTGCGCGTGTGAATCCGGCCTTAGTAGTGAATTTTTTTTTTATTATTATTTTTTTTAATTTTTTTAAATTTCAGGAAAAAAATACTTTTCCCATATTTATTTTATTTTTTTCCTGCCGACACTGAACCCGTCCGGTCGGGGGACTGACTGATTCAGTGTAAAACTAGCGCTACAGCTGTTCTGTATAGAGAATACAAAACCGCTGTATCTCCAAAAGTAAAACTATTTTTTTTTTAATAAAGACTAATTACAAAGTTACACTAAATACACTGACTAAACTATTGTAAAAGAAAATGCTCTCAAATGTGTGCATACTGTAGCCTTAAATCACAAAAACCCCATTTCCGCTGCATTTCAGCCTTGCCACAAAATGACCTGCTAACATAGTTACATAGTATGATCGAAAAAAGACATATGTCCATCAAGTTCAACCAAGGGATGGGAGGGAGAAAGGGAAGGGAAAACATAATTTCAGTGATCCTCTCGTTAGCTCAGGCAAAAGTGTAAATGAGGCCAAGGCAGCTGATATCATTCTGTCATGCTGATTGAATTATAAGAACAGACTGGTTGCTTTAAAATGGGGATGGTGCTTTAAATCATGGTCTTCTGTTAACCATGGTTACCTCCAAGGAAACACACGCAGTCTTCATTGCTTTGCATCAAAATATCTTTACAGGCAAGGACATTGTTGCTTGTAAGCTTGCCCCTAAAATCTTTCTTTTCAGTTGTTTGTTTATTTTCAAACACGAAAAGAAAAAAAAAACTTGGATTACAGACATTTCAAAGAATCAAACATTTTGTTCAAAATAGTTTTCAATGAACGTAAACAAGGAAAATAAACATTGTGCAGCCTACTAAGTTCTTAGGCTTCATTCACATCTGCGTCAGGGCTCCATTCCGTCAGAGCTTTCCGTCAGAACAGGACCCTGACTGACACAAACGGAGACCATAGTTTTCCGTTTCCATCACCATCGATTTAAATGGTAACTGATCCGGTGCCAATGGTTTCCGTTTGTCTCTGTTATGCAAGGGTTCCGTTGTTTTGACGGAATCCTTAGCGTAGTAGACTACGCTATTGATTCTTTCAAAACGGCAGAACCCTTGCATAACGGAGACAAACGGAAACCATTGGCTCCGGATCTGTCACCATTGAAATCAGTAGTGATGGAGACAGAAACCTATGGTTTCCGTTTGTGCCAGTCAGGGTCCTATTCTGACGGAAAGCTCTGACGGAACGGAGCCCTGACGCAGATGTGAATGAAGCCTCGCCTATCTTCACAGGTATATAGAAAACAAACAAAGAGGATTAGCATAGTCTGTATGCAAAGCAGTGTTGAAATGTCCTTAAGTAAAGTTAATTATGAAGAGCAAGAGGGCGGGACAGGGGTGGGAATAATGAGGGAGAGGGGGTTTTTCAAGTATAATTAAAACGACAAGTTTCTAGTACAGGGAGTTATGTCATTAGCGTGTAATAGTCATAGTACATCCGAAGACCAGGAAATCACTGGGAATCTGAAGCAATCTGAATTGATAAATTGTTCTGAGGTTTGGAAAGAAGTCCATGGTTCACATAACGCTGAGAAGTGAGTATGGGAGCGGTTAGAAAGGGCAGCTGTCTCTCTTCTTTATAATAGATTTGATCTACTTAAATCACCCATTGTGTTAATGTAAGCGAATGCGTCAATCTCCAGTTTGGGGGGGATTAGAAGTTTGGCTCCGGATAGATGTTGGATCAGTTTACTGGACCGTTTACAGAGATTCGAAATAGGAATATTAAAAAATAAAGTGGTTGGTGAAATTTGGTATATTATGTTGCGTATAGATCTGATGAGGTCTAGACCAGATTCCCATAAATTTCTTATCTCGGGGCAGAGTCACCAAATGTGTCTCCAGATGTCTGGAATGGATGGATACTAGAGGTGTGTTTTGTCCGGTGTCGTATACCATCTGGATATGATTTTGTAAGAGTTTTCCTGTATTCTAATACATTGGGACGGACTATGTGAGTTTCTGTAGAGCGTATTAATTTCAGGTGTAGATAGTTAGAGAGAGGTCCTTCTCCCATAGCGATACATAGGAACTTTTCAACAGTACGTCACCAGTCAGTAATATTTGATATACCTGGGACAGGATTTCTTTGGACATTTGGTTTGTCCTAAAATAGACTCAAAGGCAGTCAAAGATCGATCCAGGGATCCACCTTTAAGGAATGGGGAAACAGCCTATTTCAGGGACATGTTCTGTAGAAGATGTAGATTCGGGAGATTATGGCTGTCTGTCCAATCTTGAAATGTCAAAAAATTTACCATCTATCAAAAGTGAGTCTAAAGAGTTGTGAAGCCTAATGGAGGGATTGCCCCCTCCCTGGTCCTTTTAGATATAGGTCAATCAAGTCAGATATCAAGGTTAATCGAGAAGGGGACGAGATTAATTTATTCCTACTTAAAGTAAAGACGTTGATTTAAAGTTTTCATGAGCTCATTCTTAACTGTGAGCTCAGAAAAACTTTTTGGGGGATGCGAGTAACATAGCTCTAAGAGGAACAGGAGTTAGGGATTCCTAAACTGATCCATATTTTATCTTCTGGTTTACTGAACCAGTCTACTGTGCGTGGGAGAGCTGCATGATAGTTGGTTCTGAAGTCAGGGGCCCCGATACCCCCTAATGACTTGGGTATGGATAGTGCAGCTGCACTGATTTTAGGATGCGTATTGTTCCATAAATAATGAAAAAGCATGGATCGTAATTTCGAAAAGAACTTGCGGAACCGCTATGGGTAACATTTGGAATAAGTATATGAATTTGGGGAGGATCAGACCTTTTATAATAATTTTAGAGGCTACTGGGCCTGGATGATAGTTTAAGGCTAGATGATCCAGCTAGTGTTTACAAAGTGTAATTCCCAGGTATGTGATACATTTTGGGGGTAATTTGAAGGGATACCTGGACTCAAGGAGGTAAACCACGGCGGTAGATGCGTTGATCCCTCGGGCCTCCGACATCTCCAAATTAATTTTGTCGTTTGGAGAGGGTGCTAAACTCGGAAAAAATGACAACAACCGGAAGTTCTGTAACCGGTTTGGACATGAGGAAATTGTCCGCAAACCGGACAATGTTGTGAAGAAGGCTCAAGAAAGTCCAGCAAGGGCTAGGACCGTCTCCTAAAGAGGATTCAGCTATGGGATTGGTTCAACACCAGTACAGAGGTTACTCAGGAATGGCAGCAGGCCGGTGTCCGTGCATCTGCTCGCACAGTGAGGCGAAGGCTTTTGGAGGCTGGCCTGGTGTCAAGAAGGGCAGTAAAGAAACCACTTCACTAGAAGAATAACCAAGGATGGGTTGACATTCTACAGGTAGTACTGGGATTTGACCTTAGAGCACTGGGGTAAAGTTATTTGCGCTGAAGCCACTGTTTGGGACATCTGGAAGAATGATTGTCCGGAGAAGAAAAGGTGAGTGCTACCATGAGTCTTTTGTCATACTAACAGTAAAGCATCCTGAGACCATTCGTGTGTGGGGTTGCTTTTCATCCAAGGGTGTGGGCTCTTTCACAATTTTGTCTAAGAACAGTTTCATAAATAAAGAATGGTATCTAAACATCCTCCAAGAGCATCTTCACCCAGCGATCCAGAAGCAATTTGGTGATGAACAATACTTTAGCAAGCATAATACAGCACCATGCCACAAGGCAAAAGTGATTAACGAAGTGGCTCGGTGAACAAAACATAGATTTTTGGAGTCCATGGTCTGGAAACTCCCCAGATCTCAATTCCATTGAGAACCTGTGGTCAATACTGTATGGAGACATCCCCGACCTCTAGGGCTCCAGACCAAAAAGCGCAGTACAGGTCATAAGCCAAAGCCTGGCACACCATGTGTGGCCTACCAAGAAGGGGAATGTCACCTGAGCAAGCTACCCTCCTCTGATAACCCTGCGACTGAGAACTCTGAAGCATATGCTTCACACTCTACACATCTATCAGTAATGATGTCCACAGGTACAGATCCAAATTTCGAAGTGATTTGGACGAGCTTGTTGCTAGGACAGCGCACATTGAAACTTAAATTGTAGAGTACGTCACGGACACAATGACCTGGTCAATGGCCATCTGCTTTGATAGATGATATTAGATTTCTCACTAATTTCGAAGAACAGTCCCACAGGAACAATATCCAGTTCAGAGGCATACCTGAATGTATCCTGCCTGCAGGACTTACTCGCTACTATTATAAGCTCTGTAGGCAATTGGTCTCTTCCTTGTCACCGAGGGCATTTACAGGACTCGCAGAATACCCAAGTCACTACCGGAAAAGATATAGAGATGTGTGCATGCACGAGTTCATTATTTCCAGGCAAAAGTGCAACTGATGGAAGTGGCACGCAAATCTACCCTGCGTTCCAACCTATATTCTCATATCTCCATATTCATAACTTGTCAGCTGTCATTCAGCAAAGGAGACAATTTGCAGGATATCACCAGATCCCTGAGGGACTGTTGTGCCAACTCTAAATTGAGATTCCCTCCCAAGCTGGTAATCACCTACGACAACTCGTCCAATGTGCTTTCTACACCGAAAGACATCTTCCAATGGTTCAAGAGACCTGGATTTGACCCTACTCCAAACGGTCCTAGAGCCCCAGCCAATTTTTCCTTTGTATTCGCTATATGATCGCTGAATCTTTCCCCCAGTGTGAGTAATGCTGTAACGGCAAAGTGTACACTGCTTTCCAATTTTTGTTTTAGCACCTAACTTAGGATCTTACAACTTAGAGACTTTTTGTAATGTTCCGGTGATCTGGAGCTCTTATCCTACTTGATAACAACCTAACGCAGGGGTAAGCAACCTTCACAAAAGCTAGGGTGCCAAAACTACAATTCCCAGCATACCCTGGCAATTGATGGGACTTGTAGTTTTACAATAGCTGGAGTGAATAGGTTTGTCAACCCCTTACCTAGCGGTTGTACTGGTTATTTATGTCTACCTTTTTAGTTCTGTATTTACCTTCTTTTTTAGAGTTATGCACATACACTAAGACCAATGGGGAGAAGATTATGGCATGTTTCTCGACAATACAAATTTTTTTGTTTCCACCACCTCAGATCTAGCCACACTTATTTTTCCGTGCATAGGGGCTGTCTCTACAACATTTAGCTCCACGCCTCACCTCTTACCATGACACTAAAACTTCTATTAGTGTTCAGGGCCTAAAAAAGCCCATTTAGGCTGGATTCACACGAGCGTGTGCCTTTTGCGCACGCAAAAAACGCTGCGTTTTGCCTGCGCAAAAGGCACTTGTCAGCTCCGTGTGGCAGCATCATATGATGCGCGGCTGTGTGGTTTTTGCGCAGCCGCCATCATTATGACACTCCATTTGGATGTTTGTAAACAGAAAAGCACATGGTGCTTTTCCGTTTTCATTCATCCTTTTGACTGCTGTTGCGCAAATCACGCTTGTCCCACGGAAGTGCTTCCGTGTGACATGCGTGGTTTTCACGCACTGATTGACTTCAATGGGTGTGTGATGTGCGAAAAACGCAGAAAGAGCGAACATGTCGTGACTTTTGCGCCGCGGTCTCACGTGGCGTAAAAATCACGCACATGTCTGCACGGCCCCATAAACTAATATAGGTCCGTGCAACGCGCGTGAAAATCACGTGCGTTGCACGGACGTATATCCCGTTCGTCTGAATAAGCCCTCAAGCGTATTCTTAGGTGGAAAGAAATTCTAGCCTAAAAGTGTGACATCATCTTTGCACAGGAGACTCGCTTTCGTATTGAAAAATGCCCCTAATTGTAAACATTTAACATTTCCTCAAATCTTTTTTTTGTGTTGGCTTTAGAAGAGAGGGCTCCTTATTGATTTTAAGGATTCTGTGGAATTGCAACTACACTCAGAGCTAGCAGATCCAGAAGGCCGCTATTTATTTTTCATTTTCTCATGAATGACGTAAAATATTCTTTATTAAAAGTATACCTTCCGAATAGGAAACAGAAATCCTCTATTAACAAAATGTTTAATATTGGTAGATCACTTTGTGTAGGCTCCTTTCTCATTAGTGGCAATTTTAACTCAATCCTTGACACGTCTTATCGAGGTAGACCACGCAATTCCATTAGGGCAACTCTCTCGGAAAAAGATTTACATGATATGTGGAGATGTGTACATGACACTGAGAGGGGTTACACACATTTCTCACCACTACGAACTACCTAGAAATTATTTGTTTGTTCTTCTAACCAGAGCATTACTTGAAGTTATTGGGGGGTGGATAACTTGGTCAGACCATGCTCCCGTTTCATTGATCCTCAAGGACGATAACGTTACATAGTTAGTACGGTTGAAACAAGACACATGTCCATCAAGTTAAACCAAGGGATGGGGAAAAGGGAAGGGATGAAACAAAAATTTTACACCCCCTTATTCTATATGGAGTCTAAGTGCCCTCATTTTAAATCACTTATCTTACTCACAAATTAGTACAAAAATAAGGTTTACCGTAGGTCTTCTTTAAGTAGGCATCATTCTTTTAATTTTTTGCTTTTTTTAGGACGTTATAAGTCTTACGTTTTTAATAGCAGGTTTTCAAATATTAAACTAAGCTTGCAAAATCTGATTTTTCAATCAATTCAATCCTGAGGTAACTTTGCCTAAAAATATTAGAAACCCCTCATAAAAACTGCACCCCTCAACGTATTTAAAACTGTATTTATGTAGTATAACCCTTTAGGTGTTTCACAGGAATAAAAGCAATGTGGAGGGGGGATTTACAAATTATTTTTTTTTCCCAGATATTCTTTTTTAAGACCTTTCTGTAACACTGCAAATACAACTCCATATTTCCCATATTCTGCAGGTTTGTGGCCCTATTGTGCTACCTGACTGAACCACAGGCCTCCAAAATGAAGGAGCACCTTGTGGATTTTGGGGCCTCCCTTTTTTTCCTCTGTGTTTTCTAAGCACCGTTTAATTTTTGAAGAAGTCCTTGAGGTGTCAAAACATAAGAAACACCCCAAAAGGACCCCATTTTGGAAAGTACACCGATTTAAGAAAATTTTCTAGTGGTATAGTGAGCTGTTTGACCATACAGGTATTTAAGGTAATTTATAATAATGAAAATGGCTAATTATTTTTCTTTTCCAATATGTAGTCCTAGCTCAAACTTTTAATTGCAACAAAGACTATAGGAGAAATAGCACCCTACAATTTGTTATTCTATTTCTCCGGAGTATGGCAATACCCAATATGTGTTGGGACTTTCTGAGACTGGGCAACTAGAGTGGCCACGTTTTTAGAGGTGCTCCTGCTCTCCCCTGACAAAACCTAGAGAACCGAGGCCACACCATCACTGATTGCTTCTTGACAGAGAAGAAGGTGACGAGTTACTGCTTCTTCAGAGCCTTAGGATCGACAGAGATCCCTTATTGAGCCCCCATCCCGCTGTAAGGGGCTGCTCAAGTAAACGGTATCAGCCAGACGACGCCCGGATCCTGGTGTACACATTATGGACCAGAGGAGTTGAGATCTGACATCCGCGCTCCTGATTTACCACTCAGGCATCCCTGGTAGGGCATGTGTGTGTTACGGCGAGAAAAGAACAGGCCTTGGCCGCCATCTTAGACAGGACCCACCACCTTAGGCCCAGACCCGCGTGGACTGCATCAGTTGACTGAGGTGAGCAACTCCAGCTTATTGTTCCGAACAGCTAGTGGGAAACCCCCCCTGTATACCCTGCAATTACTTTTCTTGCGATTTTCCCTGTTTGAATCTGACATTCTTTGCTGATCGGACTGAGTACAGAGAGCGTCATTTTAAAACTGCCTATACCTGGTTCACTGTAAACTGAGGATCATACTGGAGGCCTACACTGCTGTTTCCTTTTATTGAATCACCTCTCTGATAAGTGATTTACTGTGTATTCTGGACTTTCTCTACATCTCAATATTTCAACTGGATTTCTTTCATACCCATAACGTTTATTGCAGTGTTCCTCGCCATGCATATCTGGTTCCTTGCAAGTTTCTTATGTGACAATTGTATTATACAACCTTCATAACCAAGTGTAATTTACCTGGTCTTATACTCCACTAGCTACTAGACCTGTAGACTTTGCGGTGGTACTACCCGCACAATGATGAAGATGTCTGACATGCACTAAACCGTTTATTTTTTTTATTTATTTTTTTAAACCTTCCTTTGGATAAATAGGGGCCAAACAAAGTTATGTAATTTCTCCCATTGCTTCTCTTTCTCCCATCCCTTGGTTGAACTTGATGGACATATGTAACTATTGGAATTTGGCCGTGAAAATGTAAATCTTCATTTTTTTTCCACTAAAATGTAGAATTTTTTCATTTTCACAAGGCATATAAGAGAAAAAGTACCCCAACATGTGTAATTGATCTTAAACTGCTGTTTGGACACACGGGAGTGCTTAGAATGGCAGGGGTGCTATTTGGTAAGCAAATTTTTTCTGGATTTTTCTGGATTTGCAGAACACCTGAGGTACCAGTACAGTTGAAACCTCTAAGAAGTGACTCCATTTTGGAAATTAGAATTAGGCAGTGAAAATGAAAAAAAAAATTTTTTCCAAAAATATGTACTTTTAGCTTCCAATCTTTCATTTTCACAAGGGGTAATAGGAGGGGGAAAAAAAACACAATTTGTTACTCAATTTCTCCCAAGTCCGGCCATGCCCCATATGTGGCCCTAAACTGCTATTTAATTACCTGGCTGGGCTGAGAAGGGAAGGAGCGCCATTTGGCTTTTTGAGCACAGATTTTGCTGGATTGGTGTTCGGGCACAATGTCGCATTTGCAAAGACCCTGAGGTAGTAAAGTACAATGGAAGCCCCTGAGAAGTCACACATTTAGTGGAAACTAAACCCCACAAGGCATTTATCATTTGTCTGGACATATGGCAGGGCTCATGTGTGAAAGAGCACCATGCACATTTTAGGTGGTCTATTTTATTGATGTTTCACAGCATTGGCCCAAAATTGCAGGGTTCTGAGGTCAAATAGTAAAACAAACCCCAAGAAGTGACCCCATTTTGGAAACTACACCCCTGCGCATTAAGGGGTGCAGTGAGTGTTTCCACCCAAAATGTGTTTTTAGCTAGAAATGAATGTGCAGCGGATGGTGCAAAAATTTCAGTTTTCCACTGATATGCCATTTTAGTGCGTAATATATTTTACCCAGCTTGTACCACTGCAGACAAATACCTCATAAACTGTTAAGCGGTTCTCCCGAGTATGGGAATGCCATACATGTGAAAATAAACTGCTATTTGGGAACAATGTAGGGCTCAGAAGTGAGGAAGCGCCATTTGGCTTTTGGAGCGTGGATTTTGCTGTTTTGGCGTTTTACTGGTATTTCAGTTTATAATCTGGGGACATAGGTAAACTGGGCAGAGTACATCAAGGCATAATAAGGTGGTATAATAATGGGGTGAATAAATAATAATCCACAGATGTGTGGCCAGTGTCGCAGTGATAAATTTTGCTAGATCTTATTCCTTTTTTGGAACACACTCTGCATCTTTTCAGTCACCATATTCTGATAACCATAACTTTTTTTATTTTTTTATACTGAGCTGTCTGAGGGCTATTTTTTTTGCAGGACAATCTATAGTTTTTAATGTATATACACAGAAAAGAGGAGTCATATACTATTGCCAGTAGAAAAAAAATCACAATTTTATGAAATATCAACACTTATTAAAATATTGCAGGAGGAATATCACAAACAGAATTCGAATCAATAACTGTATAAGGACTGCATATAGCGCAATAATACATGAAAAAAGCAACAGAATCTCACATATAAGAGGCTAGTGCATCATATAAGGTTTAGCTGTAATTATAAAAAAAATTCTCAAAGCATATATATGGTGCCTAGCCATACAAGATTTATATATGGCAGGTAGTTACCAAACGGAGGAGAGACTGTGCATATAGAGTAAGTCTATAAAGGAGATGAAGTGGTATTATAAGTATTGCGTGCACCTGAATAGATCACGTTGAATAACATGCTTAAATAAGCATCTATGTGCACTATCGTATAGGGAGAGTAACCCCTCACACTTCAAAAACAATCATGAATAGAGTAGCTTACCCATATTCCTGTATTATTCCTGTATGCCCAGGAGATGCCCGACGCGTGTTTCGTGTGGTTAGCTTTATCAAGGGGTACTAAAGCAGTGTTCATAGAACAGTTTAAATACAGTGTGAGATAAATCAGGTGGTGTCTAGAGAACCAATAAGATGCTTGATCAGCGGCGCAAGCGTGCCATACGAAATATAGCGAGAGCAGAACCCCAAGCCGTCAAGACCATACTGCGCACGCGCGTCTCCGGAAACCACACAGGCGGAGAAAGGTACGATTGACAGCCAGGGCGAAAAACCCAGAGAGTGATCGCATGACAAAGTAACGCACGGCCAGAAGTACTACGTATCAATATTCAAAATATTATGTGTACTTAATATGATTAGAAAAGTCATATGAAATGAAAAGAAAAAGAGTAAATATAAAGAAGAAAAATTATATAATGTATATTGTTCTGACCGACAACATCTCATTTCTAAAAATATGAGTCACAAGAAAAAAATAAGACAATATCAAAGGTGTTAAAGGTGAAATATAATCACTTACTCAAAGTAAATTATTTTAATAACATGACATATAATGTGATATAGAATATATATGTGTAACTCAAGCATTGTTGCTACATAGTGTGAAACACCAACATACTAGTGTCATTTATTTATATATATATTAAATTTACATATATATATATATATATATATATATATATATATATATATACAGTGAAGGAAATAAGTATTTGATCCCTTGCTGATTTTGTATGTTTGCCCACTGTCAAAGTCATGAACAGTCTAGAATTTTTAGGCTAGGTTAATTTTACCAGTGAGAGATAGATTATATATATAAAAAAAAAAAAAAAGAAAATCACATAGTCAAAATTATATATATTTATTTGCATTGTGCACAGAGAAAAAAGTATTTGATCCCCTAACAACCATTAAGAGTTCAGCCTCCTCCAGACCAGTTACACGCTCCAAATCAACTTGGTGCCTGCATTAAAGACAGCTGTCTTAAATGGTCACCTGTATAAAAGACTCCTGTCCACAGACTCAATTAATCAGTCTGACTCTAACCTCTACAACATGGGCAAGACCAAAGAGCTTTCTAAGGATGTCAGGGACAAGATCATAGACCTGCACAAGGCTGGAATGGGCTACAAAACCATAAGTAAGACGCTGGGTGAGAAGGAGACAACTGTTGGTGCAATAGTAAGAAAATGGAAGACATACAAAATGACTGTCAATCGACATCGATCTGGGGCTCCATGCAAAATCTCACCTCATGGGGTATCCTTGATCCTGAGGAAGGTGAGAGCTCAGCCGAAAACTACACGGGGGGAACTTGTTAATGATCTCAAGGCAGCTGGGACCACAGTCACCAAGAAAACCATTGGTAACACATTATGCCGTAATGGATTAAAATCCTGCAGTGCCCGCAAGGTCCCCCTGCTCAAGAAGGCACATGTACAGGCCCATCTGAAGTTTGCAAATGAACATCTGGATGATTCTGAGAGTGATTGGGAGAAGGTGCTGTGGTCAGATGAGACTAAAATTTAGCTCTTTGGCATTAACTCAACTCGCCATGTTTGGAGGAAGAGAAATGCTGCCTATGACCCAAAGAACACCGTCCCCACTGTCAAGCATGGAGGTGGAAACATTATGTTTTGGGGGTGTTTCTCTGCTAAGGGCACAGGACTACTTCACCGCATCAATGGGATAATGGATGGAACCATGTACCGTCAAATACTGAGTGACAACATCCTTCCCTCCACCAGGACATTAAAAATGGCTTGTGGCTGGGTCTTCCAGGACGACAATGACCCGAAACATACAGCCAAGGCAACAAAGGAGTGGCTCAAAAAGAAGCACATTAAGGTCATGGAGTGTCCTAGCCAGTCTCCAGACCTTAATCCCATCGAAAACTTATGGAGGGAGCTGAAGATCCGAGTTGCCAAGCGACAGCCTCGAAATCTTAATGATTTACAGATGATCTGCAAAGAGGAGTGGGCCAAAATTCCATCTAACATGTGTGCAAACCTCATCATCAACTACAAAAAATGTCTGACTGCTGTGCTTGCCAACAAGGGTTTTGCCACCAAGTATTAAGTCTTGTTTGCCAAAGGGATCAAATACTTATTTCTCTGTGCACAATGCAAATAAATATATATAATATTGACTATGTGATTTTCTTTTTTTTTTTTTTTATATATATAATCTATCTCTCACTGGTAAAATTAACCTAGCCTAAAAATTCTAGACTGTTCATGACTTTGACAGTGGGCAAACATACAAAATCAGCAAGGGATCAAATACTTATTTCCTTCACTGTATATATATATATATATATATATATATATATATGTAAATTTAATATATATATAAATAAATGACACTAGTATGTTGGTGTTTCACACTATGTAGCAACAATGCTTGAGTTACACATATATATTCTATATCACATTATATGTCATGTTATTAAAATAATTTACTTTGAGTAAGTGATTATATTTCACCTTTAACACCTTTGATATTGTCTTATATAATCTATCTCTCACTGGTAAAATTAACCTAGCCTAAAATTCTAGACTGTTCATGACTTTGACAGTGGGCAAACTTACAAAATCAGCAAGGGATCAAATACTTATTTCCTTCACTGTATATATATATATACACTACCGTTCAAAAGTTTAGGGTCACTTAGAAATTTCCTTCTTTTTGAAAGAAAAGCACAGTTTTTTTCAATGAAGATAACATTAAATTAATCAGAAATACACTCTATACATTGTTAATGTGCTAAATGACTATTCTAGCTGCAAACGTCTGGTTTTTAATGCAATATCTACAAAGGTGTATAGAGGCCCATTTCCAGCAACCATCACTCCAGTGTTCTAATGGTACATTGTGTTTGCTAACTGTGTTAGAAGGCTAATGGATGATTAGAAAACACTTGAAAACCGTTGTGCAATTATGTTAGCACCGCTGTAAACAGTTTTGCTGTTTAGAGGAGCTATAAAACTGACCTTCCTTTGAGCTAGTTGAGATTCTGGAGCATTACATTTGTGGGTTCGATTAAACTCTCAAAATGGCTAGAAAAAGAGAGCTTTCATGTGAAACTCGACAGTCTATTCTTGTTCTTAGAAATGAAGCCTATTCCATGCGAGAAATTGCCAAGAAACTGAAGATTTCCTACAACGGTGTGTACTACTCCCTTCAGAGAACAGCACACACAGGCTCCAATCAGAGTAGAAAGAGAAGTGGGAGGACCCGCTGCACAACTGAGCAGCAAGACAAGTACATTAGAGTCTCTAGTTTGAGAAATAGACGCCTCACAGGTCCTCAACTGGCAGCTTCATTAAATAGTACCCGCAAAACGCCAGTGTCAACGGCTACAGTGAAGAGGCGACTCTGGGATGCTGGCCTTCAGGGCAGAGTGGCAAAGAAAAAGCCATATCTGAGACTGGCTAATAAAAGGAAAAGATTAATATGGGCAAAAGCACACAGACATTGGACAGAGGAAGATTGGAAAAAAGTGTTATGGACAGACGAATCGAAGTTTGAGGTGTTTGGATCACACAGAAGAACATTTGTGAGACGCAGAACAACTGAAAAGATGCTAGAAGAGTGCCTGACGCCATCGGTCAAGCATGGTGGAGGTAACGTGATGGTCTGGGGTTGCTTTGGTGCTGGTAAAGTGGGAGATTTGTACAAGGTAAAGGGGATTTTGAATAACGAAGGCTATCACTCCATTTAGCAACGCCATGCCATACCCTGTGGACAGCGCTTGATTGGAGCCAGTAAGAGTTCAAAAAGACGGAATCTAAAATGAAAACTAAACAAACAAACAAAGATTAGTAACATATATACCTATTAGGTCCTGCCTCTGGCAGCTCGACTTAAAGAGGCTCTGTCACCAGATGATCAAATCCCTATCTCCTATTGCATGTGATCGGCGCTACAATGTAGATAACAGTAACGTGTTTTTTTTTTTAAAAAACTACACCCCTCAAGGAAATTATCTAGGGGTAAAGAGAGCATTTCGACCCCACAGCTTTATTGCAGAAATTTTTGGAATTATGCCGTGAAAATTAAAATCTACATTTTTTTCAAAGAAAATGTAGGTTTAGCAATTTTTTTTCTCATTTCCACAAGGACTAAAGGGGAAAAAGCACTGCAAAATTTGTAAAGCAATTTCTCCCGAGTAAAACAATACACCATATGTGGTCATAAACAGCTGTTTGGACACAGGGCAGGGCTCAGAAGGGAACGAGCGCCATTTGGCTTTTGGAGCTCCAATTTAGCAGGAATGGTTTGCGGAGGCCAGGTCACATTTGCAAAGCCCCTGAGAGACCAAAACAGTGAAAACGCCAAAAAAGTGACTCCATTTAGGAAAAGACACCCCTCGAGGAATTAATCTAGTGGTGTAGTGAGCATTTTGACCCCACAGCTGTTTCATAGAATTTATTAGAATTGTGCAGTGAAAATAATAACAATCCCTTTTCTTCAATAAGTCATAGCTATAGCTCAAAATTTTTCATTTTCTCAAAAAAATAAAGGAAAAAAAAAGAACCCCAACATTTGTATAGCAATTTCTTCCGAGTATGGCAATACCCCATTTGTGGTCATAAACTGCTGTTTGGGCACACGGCAGGGCTCAGAAGGGAAGGAGTGCCACATGGTTTTTGGAGTGCAGATTTTGCTGGATTGGTTTCTGGTCGCTATGTCGCATTTGCAAAGTTCCTGTGGGACTAAAACAGTGGAAACCTCCCAGAAGTGACCCCATTTTGGAAACTACAACCCTCAAGGTATTCATCTAGGGGTGTAGTGAGCATGTTAACCCTGCAGATGTTTTGCAGAAATTAGTGTGCACTCGATTTTGCAGAGTGAAAATGGGAATTTTTCCATAGATATGCCAATATGTGTTTTTTTTGCTGTAGTTTTTATTGGTACCATTTTGGGGTGCATGCGACTTTTTGATCATGTTTTATCGTATTTCTTGGTAAGCCAGGTGCCAATTCTGGCATACTTTTTTTTATACAGCGTTCACTATGCGTTATAAATTACATGTTACCTTTATTCTGCGGGTCAGTGCAATACCAAATTTATAGCACTTTTTTATGTTTTACAAATTTTTGCATAATAAAATTACTTTTGTAAAAAGAATGTATTTTTTCGTCGATGGATCTGTATGAGGGCTTGTTTTTTGCAATCGGCAGATCTGCTAGCAACCTCTAAGAAGCAGCGATGGCTTTTGATCGCTGCATCTAAGGGGTTAATAGCAGGGATCAGAGATAGCTCCGGTTCCTGCTGTTACAGTTGGATGTCAGCTATAACATACAGCTGACATCCACCGCTGATGATGCCGGCTCAGCTCCTGAGCCGGCGTCAACTTGACATCGGCTAAAGAAGACTTTTAGACCCCGCCAATTCCACCCGGCAATTCCATTGCTGGGGTGCCCATGAGCTGCAAACTCCTTAAATGCAGCGATCACTTTTGAGGGGTTAATGGCAGGGATCAAAGCTAATTTCGCTGTAATACACAGCTGACATCAAGCGATGATGGCACCGAGTCAGCTTCTGAGCCGGTGCCATCCATTTGCCGACAAAATGCAGGAAGCACTAGCTTTCCATGACTTAACCATACGACAAATGTCGGGAAGGGGTTAATAATTGTGAAAAATGTGAATTTGTGTGTATCTATTTTACAGATTTTTTTATTTAACATTACTTTTCTTTTTTATCAATTTAACTTTTTTCTCTAATCCCATAGACGGCTTTGATCGTGTCATTCAAGGGATTACTAGCAGAGACAAGAGGTTTCTTTTATTTCCGCCATTACAGAGGGGCAGTGCACAGACACACAGCGTGATCTCGCGAGATCACGCTGTGACGTCACTTCCTCCCACAGGAACTTCATCGCGTCGGACGAGCGAGGACACGCTGTGTGTCTGTGCACTGCCAGAAGCTGGGTGGTAACGATGAGAAGTGAATGATGCTGATTCGTCAGCATCATACACTTCTAATCACAACGCCCAGCTAGTAAAACAAGTAAACACACCCAGATATTACAAACACAATACACGCCCAGTTGGAAATAAGAGAAAACACGCCCAGTTGTCCATTAGAAAGGCTCATTTGCATAAATATAAAATTGCTCATAACTTGGCAAAAAATGATCGTTTTAAAAAAAAACAAAAAAACTTTACTGTTATCTACATTGCAGCGCCGATCACATGCAATAGGAGATAGGGATTTGATCATCTGGTGACAGAGCCTCTTTAATAGTACTGAGAGGAGCATTAAGGGGTTAATGGCTGTATTGCACTGATGAACTATTTTTTTTGTTATTTATTAAAGGGTATGGGCACCTTTTTGAAAAATTATAAAATAGATCAGTCAGTTTGTTTAGTGTATTTTTGTATTTAGTCTTTATTAAAAAATTGTTTTACTTTTGGAGATACAGATGTTCTGTATTCTATACAGAACTGCTGTATCGTTAGTTTTACACTAAATCCGTCAGTTCCGCGGACCTGACGGGTTTAGTGTCGATGGGACAGTATCCACCTTTAATCAATCACATCTAAATTTTTAACTTTTAAATTACAGTTGGATCCTGCGTGTCAGACACGCAGGACCCGCTGATACTAAATCTGTGAGGTCCACGGGACTGACGGATTTGGTGTAAAGCGAACTATACAGCTGTTCTGACTATCCTGTATCCTGAGTCCAGTGTCCATGACTATCCCGAGTCCAGTGTCCGTGACTATCCCGAGTCCAGTGTCCGTGACTATTCCGAGTACAGTGTCCGTGACTATCCTGAGTCCAGTGTCCGTGACTATCCCGTATCCTGAGTCCAGTGTCCGTGACTATTCCGAGTACAGTGTCCGTGACTATCCCGAGTCCAGTGTCCGTGACTATCCCGAGTCCAGTGTCCGTGACTATCCCGAGTCCAGTGTCCGTGACTATCCCAAGTCCATTGTCCGTGACTATCCCGTATCCCGAGTCCAGTGTCTGTGACTATCCCGTATCCTGAGTCCAGTGTCCGTGACTATCCCGTATCCTGAGTCCAGTGTCCGTGACTATCCCGTATCCTGAGTCCAGTGTCCGTGACTATCCCGTATCCTGAGTCCAGTGTCCGTGACTATCCCGTATCCTGAGTCCAGTGTCCGTGACTATCCCGTATCCTGAGTCCAGTGTCTGTGACAATCTCGTATCCTGAGTCCAGGGTCCGTGACTATCCTGCATCCTGAGGCCAGTGTCCAAGACTATCCTGCATCCTGAGGCCATGTCCCTGGCTACCCTGCATTCTGAGGCCAAGGTCCATGACTACCCTACATCCTGAGGCCAGGGTTCGTGAAAACCCTGCATCCTGAGGCCAGGCTCCGTGACTATCCTGCATCCTGAGGCCAGGGTCCGTGACTATCCTGCATCCTGAGGCCAGGGTCCGTGACTATACTGCATCCTGAGGCCAGGGTCCCTGACTATCCTGCATCCTGAGGCCAGGGTCCGTGACTATCCTGCATCCTGAGTCCAGTGTCCGTAACTATACTGCATCCTGAGTCCAGTGTCCGTAACTATCCTGCATCCTGAAGCCAGGGTCAGTGACTATCCTGCATCCTGAGGCCATGGTCCGTGACTACCGTGTATCCTGAGGCTAGGGTCCGTGACTATCCTGCATCCTGAGGCCAGGGTCCGTGACTATCCTGCATCCTGAGGCCAGGGTCTGTGACTATACTGCATCCTGAGGCCAGTGTTCGTGACTATCCTGCATCCTGAGTCCAGTGTCCATGTCTATATCCTGCATCCTGAGTCCAGTGTCCGTGACTATCCTGTATCCTGAGTCAAGTGTCCGTGACCAGTCCAGCAGAAGCCAACTTCCAGTAATCTGGCACCAGCCTGCTCCCAGCTATCCGGCACAAGCCTGTCATCAAGGTACTATCTACCAGTGACTGTCCAATTCCTGTCTGGCCAGCAGCTACTCTGTTATGGCGGAGTAGTCTAGTGGGTCTATTTCCCTGTGGACGTCACAGTTTGCTCATGCCATGGACCCCACTGGCAAACCTAAGACTGCTATTCAGGTCATGCAAGACTATATGCGTGACCTTCGATTACACCGATCAGCTTTTGCAGGAAGTTAACACTTTAGCCAACTGCCTGGACATTGCTCCTGTCCCTTCCACCAACAGCTCCATTCACCCCTCAGCCAGCCGTAGTTCCAGTCAGCTCCGGAGATGGAATTTCCTTGCCACTTGCACACCGTTACGATGGAAAAGCATAGACCTGTCAATGTTTTTTTAATCAGTGCAAAATACATTTCACGCTACATGCTCATCTATTTCCGTCAGATCAGACCAAAATAGCCTTCATTGTCTCCCTGTTGTCTAGCAAGGCACTAGCATGGGCAAATCCTATCTGGGAACGTGAGGGTCCAGAGTCATCTAATCTGCAGTTTTTATGGACACTTTACGCACTGTGTTCGAGAAACCTGACCGTGCTTCTTTAGCCGCTGATTCACTCCTGTCACTTCGTCAAGAAAGTTCAAGGGTAGGAATATGCAATCCAATTCCGTACCCTTGCAGCGGAGCTTGCTTTGAATAATGAGGCACTGGTGGCAACCTCCTGGATAGGATTAGCCAGTAGGATCAAGGATGAGCTGGCTGGTCGTGACCTCCCTTCTACTCTGGGTGCCCTGATTCTATTGGCCACCCGCATAGACCTGAGGTTCCGGGAATGCTCTCAAGGAGTCCTCCAAGAGAAAAAGACCCCTAGTGCCTTCGAAGAGCCTATGCAGGTTAACCAGGTCAGACTATCAGACCAAGAACGCCAGCACAGACGTTCTGCTAACCTGTGTATGTACTGTGGAAGAAAGGGTCATTTTGTGCGTCAGTGTTATCAAAAGTTGGGAAGCTCCAGCACCTAGGGTTGATAGGAGAGACTACCCTAGGAGAACCAAAAACCTCTGCAAAATTCTCTCCTAGACTCTTGATTACTGTCTATCTTCACGGGTGAAACATCCTATCCTCTCTCAGCCTATCTTAATTCTGGAGCGGCAGGAAACTTCATACACCAGGCCTTAGTAGACCATCTCCATGTACCCACGTCTCTTCTAAAGAAACCTCTAGCAGTGGCTTTAGTGAACGGACATCCATTGCCGGATCCAATTCCCTCCATTACAGTACCTTTGAGGTTACAAGTGGGGGCGATACATAGAGAACAAATAGCCTTCTATGTTCTAGTTGAGGCTATTAACCCAGTCCTGCTGGGGCTACCCTGGATTCGCAAGCACACACCCATCCTTGACTGGAATTCTGGATAAATTCTTCAGTGGGGACCCTGGGATCTCTTGTATGTCTGTGTGGTGGTGTATCTGGATGATAGCTTGATCTACTCACCGGATCTGACGACACGCGATGTGCACGAATTCCTGTTGCAGTTAATGGGAAACAACCTTTAAGCCAAATTGGAAAAGTGCATGTTCAAAAATAAATCCTTGCCCTTCCTGGGTTATTTCATTTCTGATCATGGACTCCAGATGGATCCAGAAAAAGTAAAGTCTGTCCTAGATTGGCCTCGTCCCCAAGGTCTCTGTGCTATACAGAGGTTCCTAGGATTTGCTAATTTCTATCTTCAGTTTATCCCTAATTTCTCATCACTGACTGCTCACCAAAGAGGGGGTGAAAACAAAAAGTTGGACCCCTGAAGCAGAATCTTCATTCATTGAGCTTAAAAGGTCCTTTACTTCTGCCTCTGTTTTTCATCATCCAGATGTTTCCAGGCAGTTCTCTTTGGAGGTTGATGCCTCTACCATTGGTGCTGGAGAAATCTCTTTCAGGGAAAACGCGAAAAGAAAAGCTGTTCCCTGTAGCTTCTCTAAACTCTTCTCTGCAGCAGAGAGGAACTAGTCCATTGGATATGGAAATCTTTTGGCCATAAAATTGGCCTTCGAAGAGTGAAGGCATTTGTTAGAAGATTCTGAAACATTCGGTAGTCATCTACACTGATCACAAGAACCTCACATACAGTCGTCACAACGTCTTAACCCACGTCAAGCCAGGTGGTCACTCTTCTTCGCCAGATTATTTTTCCAACTCTTTCTGTTCAGCCGAAATTTTTTTAAAAGGGGATGCACTATCACGTTCTTTTGTAACAGATGACCTAGAAGAGGATCCTCAGCATATCATCGACCCTTCCTGTATTATTCCGGTTAATCCTTTGTAGATCAAAGACATTCCTCCTGGAAACATTTTTGTTCGTCCTACAGATAGAGGGAGAATTCTTGCCTGGGGTCACAACTCCAAGTTTGCAGGTCACTGGTCATTCGCAAGACTCAAGACATTATTGGTGGACCACGCTACCCAAAGATGTTTTGGACTAAGTCACTTCTTGTACCAAGTGTGCCCAAACTAAGATTTCTCATTCCAAACCCGTGGGCCTACTCCAACCTCTAGGTAGTAGTATTTAGAAAAGGATGTATCAAGCACTCATTTGAATAAAACGTCCAATTTATTGATTAAGAACCCCAGTGGTTCAAAATGCGTGAGCGTTGGCGTTCTCCCAGGATTGTTTTAATCCTTTTGTTTTTTAATATGACTCAATAAATTGGACGTTTTATTCAAATGAGTGCTAGATACATCCTCTTCTAAATACTACTACTTTTTGCATCTGCTGCTGGCGCAGAAAATATCCTGTATTTATGAGCACCAGCAAGATTACAGCATGGTTTGAAGTGGATCTGAAAACGTGGTGAGCGAACCTATGTTTAAATTTTTTGTATGCTAATTTTTCATCTCCGACCTCTGCCAGTTCCAAACAGCTCCTGGCAACACATTGGCATGGATTTTATTACTGATATTCCTTCCTCTGATGTCTGCACCCCTATTTGGGTTATTGATAACGTTTCTCCAAAATGGCACAGTTTGTTCCTCTGTCCGGCCTTCCCTCAGCCTTCGTCTGGCAGGTCTATTTGTTCAGAAATGTCTTTTGTCTGCATTAATTGCCTCTGCATATTGTGTCTGATCGGGGAGTCCAATTCACATCCGAATTATGGAGAGTCCTGTGTTAACTTCTGGACGTGAAATTGTACTTTTGATCTGCGTACCACCCGCAGTCCAACGGCCAAGTTGAACAAATGAATCAAGTGCTTGAAAATTATCTCCGTCATTTTATATCTTCACAACATGACAACTGGGTACATCTTCCATGGGCTGAAATATTGTACAATTATCACACAAGTGAATCTACTGCTACTTCTCCATTTTTTATTGTGTAAAGGCCAACACCCTCGTGTCCCTCTTCTGGTGCCTGCTTCTTCTCAAGTTCCTACAGCTAATGTTTCTTACAGAAATTTTCTTCAAATGGCAGCAAACCAAATCTGTGATCTTGCAGGAAGTGATTCGCATGAAGAAGTAAGCCGATAAGGAAAGAAGGCCGCCTCCCCAGTGTCTTCCCGTTGTTAAGGTCTGGTTATTTTCCAAGACTATACGCCTGAAAATTCACTACCAACAAATTTGCTCCTAGGTTCCTTGATCCCTTTGAAGTCTTGCAACAGATCAATCCTGTGTACAATACAAGCTACGTTTGCCTCCTACTCTCAAAATTCCCCATTCCTTTAATGTGTCCCTTCTGAAACCTGTGGTCCTGAACCGTTACAGCAAGCCCTCTGATTCTACTACTGCTTCTGGAGGTTCGGCTGATATCTTTTGAAGTTAAAGAGATTATGGATTTCAAAAAGGTTGGAGATAGGACATTTTATCTTGTGGACTGGAAAGGTTTTGGTCCTGAGGAGAGATCCTGGGAACCTAAAGAGAACATTGATGCTCCAGCTATCCACAAGAAATTCCTCTTACGCTCTGGACTTAAGAGGAGGGATAATGTAGCACCGACAGCAGCGGGTCTTTCTCACCCCAGCGGCCACCCGCTTTCTAATCCTCATCGCTGGCATCTCCCTGCCCGGAGATGCCGGCGCACTCTGCTCTCTCTTCCTCCCCGGCCAGTGCCCATAGGTGGCATGCGCGCACTCGTCCCAGTTCTTAAGGGGCAGCACACGCACCAGGAACATTACCCCAGCCTATCCCAGCATACCCTGGACAACTTAAGGAGCTTTGCCAACTTCCACAGTTCCTTAGCGATGTTCTTTCTAACCCAGTGTTAGTCTGCGAAGGTTCTGTATCCTGTTCGCTGTAACCAGTGTCCGTCACTATCCTGTATCCATGTCCAGTCCAGTGTCCGTGACCAGTCCAGTATCCTGAATCTAGTGTCTGTGACCAGTCCAGCACAAGCCAGTTTCCAGTAATTCAGCACAAGCCAGTTTCCAGTAATCCAGCACAAGCCAGTTTCCAGTAATCCAGCACAAGTATGCTTCTAGTTATCTAGCACAAGCCTGCTTCCAGTAATCCAGAACCAATCTGATTCCAATAATCCGGCAACAACTTGCTTCCAGTAATCTGGCACAGGCCTACTCCAAGCTATCCAGCATAAATCTGCTTCCGATAATCTGGCACCAACCTGCTTCCAGCAATCTGGCACCAGCCTGCCATCAAACTAATATCTACCAGTGACTGTCCAACTTCTGTCTGGCCAGCAGCTACTCCATTATGGTGGAGTAACCTAGTGGGTCCACACAGGGGTGGGATCCGGCCGGTTTGCCCAAATTACAGCCAGTTAGCAGAATCGGGGTGAAGCGGGAAAACCTGAACTGGTTCCCTGCACTCAATTGTAACCGCGTCCTTAGGACGTGGATTCAATTGAGTTGACTAGCGCTGCCCTGGTGAGGCACAGGATGCCTCGCTATTTGGCGCTTTAGCGATGATGCAGTAAGCGCGATGTCATCATAGCGCCGCTGTGTTGTTCCGCTGGAAGAGGCCTGGCGTCGCTGGAGGACAGCGCGGGAACGGGACAGGTAAGCATATCATTTTTTTTTTCCTTTTACTGTGGCCAGTGTTGGGGGCCTTATCTATAGGGGATACTAACTACAGGGGACTATACATGGGGCACTAACTACTGGGGACTATATAGGGGGCACTAACAATAGTGGACAAACAGGGGACACTATCTACAGGGAACTATAGGTGGCACTAAATACAGGGGACTATATAGGACCCCCTATCCACAGGGGACTATATAGGGGCCCTAACTATAGGTGACTATATAAGGGCCCTAACACCACAGGGGGCCCAATCTACAGGGAATGCCACAGGGGGCCCTATCTACAGGAAACGCCACAGGGGGCCATATTTACAGGGAACGCCACAGGGATCCCTAACTACAGGGAATGCCACAGGGAGCTCTATCTACAGGGGGCACTAGAGGGATTGCCACAGGGGGCACTATCTACAGGGAACACTACAGGGGGCCATATCTACAGGGGACGCTACAGGAGGCACTATCTACAGGGAACGCTACTATCTACAGGGGCGTTATCATAGAAGTCTGGACCAGATGGAAAAGAAAAGAGAAAAAGAGTGACTCGAATCTGAGAAGACATCACCGGTGAGTCACTAAATATAAATGTTTATTCTCCCTGTGACTAATCAGTACTGTAGTCACTGTATGATCTGCATTGTTCTTTTATGTGAAATAGCAACTCCCAGCATATCCTTACCATCGTTCTGGCTGTACTGAGAGCTGTAGTTTTATGCTGTACAAACTTATATGGTAGGGGTTAAACTGAATTTGCAAATGCTCTATGTACTGAGCTGTATTTATTTACTGAGCTTGGTTCTGGAGTTATATACTTTATAACAACCAAGCCGAATACATATATACAGCACCAAAGAAAAGCTCAGGACATATTAACAACTCCAGAACCAAGCTCAGCATATAAATACCACACCAGAACCAAGCCCAGTACATATATACAGCACCATAACAAAGCTTAATACATACACTATCGTTCAAAAGTTTGGGGTCACCCAGACAATTTTGTGTTTTCCATGAAAACTCACACTTATATTTATCAAATGAGTTGCAAAATGACTCGAAAATATAGTCAAGACATTGACAAGGTTAGAAATAATGATTTTTATTTGAAATAATAATTTTCTCCTTCAAACTTTGCTTTCATCAAAGAATGCTCCATTTGCAGCAATTACAGCATTGCAGACCTTTGGCATTCTAGCTGTTAATTTTCACCCCATGCTTCCAGAAGCCCCTCCCACAAGTTGGATTGGCTTGCTGGGCACTTCTTGCGTATCATTCGGTCAAGCTGCTCCCACAACAGCTCTATGGGGTTGAGATCTGGTGACTGCGCTTGCCACTCCATTACAGATAGAATACCAGCTGCCTGCTTCTTCCCTAAATAGTTCTTGCATAATTTGGAGGTGTGCTTTGCGTCATTGTCCTGTTGTAGGATGAAACTGGCTCCAATCAAGCGCTGTCCACAGGGTATGGCATGGCGTTGCAAAATGGAGTGATAGCCTTACTTATTCAAAATCCCTTTTACCATGTACAAATCTCCCACTTTACCAGCACCAGAGCAACCCCAGACCATCACATTACCTCCACCATGCTTGACAGATGGCGTCAGGCACTCTTCCAGCATCTTTTCAGTTGTTCTGTGTCTCACAAATGTTCTTCTGTTTGATCCAAACACCTCAAACTTCGATTCGTCTGTCCATAACACTTTTTTCCAATCTTCCTCTGTCCAAAGTCTGTGTGCTTTTGCCCATATTAATCTTTTCCTTTTATTAGCCAGTCTCAGATATGGCTTTTTCTTTGCCACTCCGCCCTGAAGGCCAGCATCCCGGAGTCGCCTCTTCACTGTAGTTGTTGACACTGGCGTTTTGCGGGTACTATTTAATAAAGCTGCCAGTTGAGGACCTGTGAGGCGTCTATTTCTCAAACTAGAGACTCTAATGTACTTGTCTTGTTGCTCAGTTGTGCAGCGGGGCCTCCCACTTCTCTTTCTACTCTGGTTAGAGCCTGTTTGTGCTGTCCTCTGAAGGGAGTAGTACACACCGTTGTAGGAAATCTTCAGTTTCTTGGCAATTTCTTTCATGGAATAGCCTTAATTTCTAAGAACAAGAATAGATTGTAGAGTTTCACGTGAAAGTTCTCTTTTTCTAGCCATTTGGAGAGTTTAATCAAACCCACAAATGTAATGCTCCAGATTCTCAACTAGCTCAAAAGGAAGGTCAGTTTTATAGCTCCTCTAAATAGCAAAACTGTTTACAGCGGTGCTAACATAATTGCACAAGGGTTTTCAAGTGTTTTCTAATCATCCATTAGCCTTCTAACACAGTTAGCAAACACAATGTACCATTAGAACACTGGACTGATGGTTGCTGGAAATGGGCCTCTATACACCTATGTAGATATTGCATTAAAAACCAGATGTTTGCAGCTAGAATAGTCATTTACCACATTAACAATGTATAGAGTGTATTTCTGATTAATTTAATGTTATCTTCATTGAAAAAAACTGTGCTTTTCTTTCAAAAATAAGGAGATTTCTAAGTGACCCTAAACTTTTGAACGGTAGTGTATATACAGCACCATAACAAAGCTTAGTACTTATATACAGCACCAGAACCAAGCTCCGTACATATATACAGCACCAAAACCAAGATCAGTACATATGTATAACACTGGAACCAAGTTCAGTACATAAATACAATACCAGAACAAAGCTCAGTACATATATACAGCTTCAGAACCAAGCTCAGTACATATATACAGCTACAGAACCAAGCTCAGTACATAAATACAACATCTGCACTGAGCTTGGTTCTGAAGGTAAGACAAGTAAAGGCAGCAAAGACTGAAACAGAGACTTGTTGCCAAAGAAAATAGAAATTACCCAAATTTATTTTTCAATAACATAAATAGAAAACTCAAAACTGAAAGTGTTGGCCCTCTCAAAATAATCTGGGTATAATGCTGGAGGAGGATGAGGAAAAGTCCAATCTATTAAACGCCTTTTTCTCTACAGTATAGGGATAAATAAATTCTCCATGAAATGTCACCTACTTAACCCAGCAAGAAGTGCAGCGCTACCGTAAAAATACTAAAATAGACAAATCACAGGTTCTGGATGGTATACACTCTCGCGTTCTGTAGGAATTCGTTACCGTGATAGACAGACCCTTATATCTGATGTTTAAGGAGTCTCCTGTTCCACAGGACTGGCGCATAGCAAATGTGGTGCCAATATTAACCCCTTCAGGACTGAGCCTGTTTTGGCCTTGTGGACGCAGAAAATTTTTCCAAATCTGACATGTGGCACTTTATGTGGTAATAACTTGGGAATGATTTTACCTATCCAAGCGATTCTGAGATTGTTTGCTCGTGACATATTGTACTGTATGTTAGTGGAAAAATGTGATCAATAAATTCAGTATTTGTTTGTGAAAATCACCAAAATATAGAGAAAATTTGCAAAAATGTGCATTTTTCTAAATTGAAATGTATCTGCTTGTAAGACAGATAGTAATACCACGCACAATAGTTACTAATTAACATTTGCCATATGTCTACTTTATGTTGGCATTGTTTTTTTAACATCCCTTTATTTTTCTAGGACGATACAAGGCTTAAAACTTTAGCAGCAATTTCTCACATTTTCAAGAAAATTTCCAAAACCTATTTTTATAGGTACCAGTTCAGTTCTGAAGTGGCTCTGAGGGCCTTATATATTAGAAACCCCCATAAGTTAACCCTTTAGGTGTTTCACAGGAATTAAAGCAAAGTAGAGGGGAAATGTACAAATATCTTTTTTTTGTTGGAAAATCCATTTTAGTCAATTTTGTTCTGTAACACAAAAGGTTTTAGCAGAGAAACGCTACTCAATATTATATTACTCAGATACTGCAGTTATTAGAAATATCCCACATGTGGCCCTAGTGTGGTAATAGACTGAAGCACAGACCTCAGAATTAAAAGAGCACCTAGAGGATTTTTGGGCCTCCTTCTTATTAGAATATATTTTAGGCACCATGTCAGGTTTGAAGAGGCCTTGTAGTGCCAAAACAGTGGAAACACCCCCAAAAAGACACCATTTGGCAAACTACACCCCTCAAGGAATTTATCAAGGGGTATAGTGAGCATTTTAACCCCACAGGTTTGTTGCTGAATTTAGTGGAATTAGTCCGGAAAAATTAAAATCTTTTTTCAATAAAACTTAGAAATTATTAATTTTTACAAGGAATAAAGAAGAAAAAGTGCCCAAGATTTGTAAAGCAATTTCTCCCGATTACAGCAATATCCCATATGTGGTAATAAACGGCTGTTTGGACACACGGCAGGGCTCAGAAGGGAAGGAGCACTATTTGGCTTTTGGAGCTCAAGTTTACTAAATTGGTTTTCAGGTGTCATGTCGCATTTGCAAAGCCCCTGAGGGGCCAAAACTGTGGACACCCCCCAGAAGTGACCCCATTTGGGAAACTACAGCCCTAAAAAGAATTTGTCTAGGGGTATAGTGAGCATTTTGATCCCATAGGTTTTTTGCTGAATTTAGTGTAATTAGGCAGTCAAAACTTCTATTGTATTGTATGACAAATCGCCTTCAATAGATGGTAGACCAGAAGCCTTTGTTAGGATTCTGGCTGCCATAACAATAGCCCCCGTAGCAATCGCCCCCCGCAATCGCGTAGCGGGGTGCTGATATTGCTATAGCAACTTAAATGCAGCGGTCGCTATTGACTGCCGCATTTAAGGGGTTAATCGGTTCGGATCACCACTGTGATCCGACCCGATGTTTTCCCCCAGTACTAAGGCTGCTAGTAGCAGCCTGTACTGGGAAATTCCAGGCTGCGGAGAGCGCCTGTGTGCTCTGTTAGGAGCACATGTAGATTAACGGGCTGTAGGCACAAGGACCAGTGCAGCAGCCCATTAATCTACGTGGGGTGATCGGAAGGGGTTAAAAAAGGGGTCAAAAGGTGATCCCAGAAGCTATAGACCTGTAAATTTAACCTCCTTTGTTGGTAAAATATTTGAGGGTTTTCTAAGAGAAGCTATTCTCGAGTTTCTTAAGACAAATAAACTGTTAACGCAGCATCAGCATAGGTTTATGAGGGATCGGTCCTGTCAAACCAATCTGATCAGCTTCTATGTGGAGGTAAGTTCTAGACTGGACCTGGGTAAGTTTGTGGATGTGGTGTATCTAGACTTTTCAAAGGCGTTTGATACTGTGCCGCATGAAAATGCTGGGACTGGGGGAAAAAAAAAATATATATATATATATATATAATTAGGTCAACAACTGGCTCAGTGATAGAAAACAGAGGGTGGTTATTAATGGTACATCCTCAGAGTGGGTCGTAGTTACCAGTGTGGTTCCACAGGGGTCAGTATTGGGCCCTCTTCTTTTTAATAGATTTATAAATGACCTTGTAGAGAGTTTGCAGAGTATAATTTCAGTATGTGCAGATGATACTGTTATGGAATAAATATATGTATAATGTATCTGGGACCTCAATGAGTGCAATGCTGAAGAGAAGAACATGTATTAGAATATATGTTGGGTATTATTGAAAGGTAATGGAATAGATTTGCAGACATTCTGTAGATAGTAGAAATTGGGGCCCTACAAGGACTTACCAGACACAAAGGAGTCTGTTTATATGATGTTTGAGTTTCGGGCATACAGCCAAGATAAGATAAGGACCAGACACCAGATTAACAACTAGATATAAGAACAATGTACATTGTGACATAAATCACAAGGGAAGAAACCACAAGAATGTAAATGATTAATGTGTGTCTGCACGTATTCATGGGATATTTTTACTATATAAACTCTGTGTCTCTGCAAATAAAGTCAGAAGGATTTTTACCTTGAGAAACGTCTCAGTGTATCTGTTGCTTCTCCGAGCTCGCACCCCCCCCCCCACCTGATTTGAACCTGCATGGAGATCAAGGCGTAACGTGACTCAAATTGCGATCACAGAAATTGGCGCCCGAAACAGGGACTTGACCAGAAGGACGGCACCCCACCTAGGGGATCTCCCGGGACTTGAATGGCGACCACCCGGACGAAGGAACGTGCAGACCACTGCTGCAGCAAGGTAGGAAGACTTAATTCTTACAAACTCTGCTCTGCACCTTCCTGTCTGGTAGGTCACCTTCCCGGTAGTACTCCTGAGGAATAGAGGGGCCACATGAGGGTGTTTTTAGTGTAAAAATCTGGTCAAGTCTATATGTAATCCTACCCTCAGGATAAAGTGCCTGATCTCCATGACAGTATTTGTATGAATGTTGTAGAAACCCAGTTTTGTGTCACAAATGCATTTTAGAATAAGGAAATTGTTTTTGGGAAAAAACTTCCGATAATCCGGCAAATTACCAGAAACATGTGTACATGCTTCAGGTGACTACGGGGATTATGATAGGCTAAATTTTAGCCCGGAAATCGAAAATTTTGTGCAATCTGATAATCCGGCAAAATACCGAAAATTTGCGTACAGCATTGAGGTACTTGCGGAGATTATCATGCACTGATTTTCAGCTCAAAATTCCAGAATTTTCTGCAATCTGATAATCCGGCATGTCAAATGAACAGCTTGATTTTACGTTTGCCTTGTTATTTGGATTAGGAATATTTGTCATATTACTCTTATGGTGTGGAGGATATCTCCTTGAGTGGTGTCTCAGATGAGGAAAGTAAGCTAGTTATAAAAGGACTGTGAAAGGGGAAGATTCTCTGGCCAGAGTAGAAAAGTAAGTACGGAAACTAGAACTGTCTAAAATAGATGAGAAAGAAATTCATCTGTCAGTAGCTAAAATCTGTAACAAAATAAGAAGTATCAAGGGGATAAGTAACTGTCGAAAATAGGCAAGAAAGAAATTTGTCTATCAGGAAAACTACCCCTTGAATTACTTAGGGTGTGCCAAAAAAGGCCACCACTTACAGTCACAAGATGAGGAACTTGGTGTTCCTATTAAGAAGTTTCGAGGGGATAAGTAACTGTCTAAAATAGGTGAGAAAGAAATTCACCTATCAGGAAAATTACCCCCTACGTAACTTAGTGTCTGCCCATAGGCGACCACTTATAACTAGTGAACAATGGGGAACTTGGTGTTCCTATTACGAGATGAGCACCCACAAGGACTGACAGCCAAACAGGTAGTAGCAGAAAGAGAAGGTAAAAAGGCAATGCAAGGAACGAATCAGTTAATGAAGGCATGTGGAATGGGAAAAGCGGGAAGATTAGATCTGGAAAAATATAGATGATATAATGAGCAGATCCTTTGTGGGATTATTGTTTAGTTGGTTGTAATTTGGCTCAGTTGGATAGTGTATACAGAGTGTACGTAGGTAGTGTGGGACTTTCCCTAACAGCCAATAGCCATAGTGTTTGTTAGTGAAGATAAAAACTGAGAGAGAAGGGTATGAGTCCCCTCCATCATAGCAGGGCTATGGGCAACAGTCACGGCAAACGAGAGTCTGGCCGATCACCAGATTCAGGCTTCTCTGACCCCACAGGAGAAGATGAATTTTGAGGTATGGCATATGGGTGAGCAAGCACCTGTTGAAATGGTGTAAGTTTACTAGGGGATTGTAAATCCAGAATCACAGAGTCAAATGACAAAGCAGATTGGAGTAGATGGATTGTAGCATCTTTAGAAAGCAACAAAGAGCCTAATGTATCTTTATAGTAGTCAGTATAGAATATATACTTTAATAATTTCAGTTATTTTGTATATTCATTATCTTCATAGATCTTTTTAGTATCTTTTAGAGACAAATGTATGTAATGTTAATACACTGAAGTAAAAGTGCAGGAGGTTGTCAGAGGAAATTCATATTTTATAAAGTAAAGTTTAAAGCAAAGGAAATTATAGAAGTAGTAGTTGTTTTAATGTTGCAAATGACCTTATAGTAAATTCCCATATGGTATAATTTAGAATCAACTAGTGTGATAAGAGAAGGGGGAGGTGAAGAACAGCTGCTAGTGAGATAAGAAATGTAATCTTGTTCTTGAAATGAATGGACACAACATTAAATGCTGATATAGATATTTTGTATGACTTTGTGTCATATTGTATGTATTAGAAAACAGGACCAGCCGACGCCCGGTAATGGCGTCCGTACCTCATGTTGAGTGTGTCCTCATTGTTGGTGGGAAACCCCCTGCGTACTGTGTTTCCAATGGGAGAGGCTGCCCCCCCTGCCCCTGATGTGGCCACGCCCGGCCCAACCAAATCAGTATGAAATAATCACCTTGTTAATTTTGTCATTTGTAGTGTTTTTTCTATTTACAGAAGTTCCAGTCTAGTTCACTGATGAAACAACACGTCATCATAATATAGAGATGGTGGCCGTCAGATTGTACTGTTAAACATTAACGTAGATAATTCTTATACAATGGTGTGATGAATGATTGCAGATACGTATGTTGTTTTGCCGGCATTGAAAGTGTTAAGATTGTGAGAAGCTGTGAGTTTGTGACCCCCCTCCCTCCCCCCTAAAGTGTGCTGTGTTTGGGGGGAGGAGGAGGGGGGCTGACTGGGTGCAGTCTGCAGGGCTGATGAGACCAAGGGATTTCAATATGCACTGCTGAGATATATATATATCAGTAATGTGTACAAACCGAAATAAATTTCTTCTCTTTTGCGCATGCGCTGTTGTTTATAAAAGTTACGATATTTGTGTTATGATGTGATCAGATTTCATGTGTTTTGATGATAATTCAGATGTATTAACCTACAGATACTGTGAGACACGGGGGTTTTGAAAATGTATGTGCCCCCACCGTTCCCAATTTTTATATACTGTTTATTGGTTTGCAGTAATTAATGTTATCAGAGATAATATTTTCTGTTTTATTGAATAACTAACTACAATTGTTCTATTTTTGATTTCACATAGAAATTATGTCATTGTAAAGATCAAATGTTTGTCAGGAAAAAGTCATTTTTGTTTCAGGCTGTTGTACATTACAGGGGGTTAAATTAGTGTTATGTTGAGATGTAGTTTTGAACTCTGCTACATTACTCTCGCAGAGTCCACAAAGGGGGGAAGGGTGAAGGAACTGATGAGGTACAATTGTGGTTTATGTGTAAGAGACCATCCCCCTCCAGCAAAGTTACACAGGAGGCGATGTGACATCACTCACACAAGTCTTTATGGATTTAGATGAGGGAGAAGGCAAAACAAAACTTGTCTGGACATTGTTAATTTGATGTAAAGTTTTTAGGAATGTTTTATTTTTATTAATCAAGTATTTGCAGAACCTGATAAAAGTGAGATTCTCAAAGTATTCTGGATTATCAGCTGAATGAGGAGGAGTTGTGTTTGGTAGCGGCTTGTGACACCAATCCACGGAGTACCTCTACGCAAGCATATACTTTGTACTGTACTGAACAAAATGGACATGCCACTGCAGTTCTCACACAAAGTCATGGACTACAGCAGCGCCCGGTAGCATATTATTCAGCTAGACTAGACCCTGTGGCCCGAGGTTCCCCATCATGTGTGAGGGCTATCATTGCTGTAAATTCAATGTTAAACAAGGCCTCAGATTTGGTCCTGGCATTTCCAGTCCAAGTTTTTGCACCACATGATATTACTGCTATTCTTACTCAAGTACAGCCAAAGCATTTGTCAACAGCAAGACATTTGAGATTAACCTGTGCACTTCTTCTTCCTGAGCAGGTTACTTTACACCGCTGTACTACATTGAACCCAGCTACCTTACTGCCTTTGGAGCAAGGGGGAGAAGACGTAGGTAAAGTATGGTCACAATTTTTGCCTGAAACTGATGAACATGATTGTATGGCCCTTATGGCCCAGGAAACAGTGGGGTTCGCACATGTAAAAGATACCCCACTCCAAAACCCAGACCTAATACTCTTTGTGGATGGTTCAAGGTATTGTGTAGAAGGATCTTTTCTTACAGGATATGCAGTAACCACCGAAGATGTAGTCCTAGAAGCAGCCTCCTTACCAGCGTCCCGCTCAGCACAAGAAGCGGAGCTTAAGGCCCTGGCAGCAGCATGCCAACATGCAGAAGGAAAGACAGCAAATATATACACTGACTCTCGATATGCATTTGGGATTGCACACGATTATGGCCCCATATGGAGGGCAAGACAATTTTTGACCTCTGCAGGTACACCTGTAAAGAATGCAGACTTTGTAAAATACTTGATGGAGACCCTGATGTTACCCACTGAGGTAGCAGTAATAAAGATAAAAGCTCACACTAAGGTGAGTTCACCAGAGACAAAAGGGGAAATGCCCTGGCAGACGAAGCAGCAAAGCAAGCAGCACAGAAGCTACCTGTGTTAGCAGCCGTATGTCAGATAAAAGATCCAGAGGAAACAAGACCAGCTGTAAGCCCGGAACTACTGCAAAAACTTCAAGGACAAGCAACAAAAGAAGAAAAAGACAAGTGGACGGCCCAAGGAGCAACGCTACGAAAAGATGGCCTCTGGCAATGCAAGAATAAACCGTGCCTGCCTAAGACAATGTTCCCAATGATGGCCCAAATAACACATGGAGCGACTCACCAATCAAAAACGGCAATGATGGACTTGGTAAACAAGGTGTGGTATGCCCCAGGGTTTAGTGTGATGGCAAGCAGTTTTACACAAGGATGCATGATCTGTGCAACACATAATATTGGAAGAACTGAAAAAGTACCACAGAAGCACACACCCAGACCTATATATCCGTTCCAGAGACTACAGATAGACTATATTCAACTACCCAAAGTTGGTACCTAGGAGTATGTGCTTGTTTGTATTGATCTCTTTTCAGGATGGCCAGAAGCTTTTCCAGTAACCAAAGCTACAGCCGTAGCCACAGCAAAGAAACTGATCAACGAGGTGGTGTGCAGATATGGAGTTCCAGAGGTGATCGAGAGCGACAGAGGAACTCATTTTACGGGTGAAATCATGAACCATGTGTTGTCAGCTCTAGGCATAAGTCAAGCCCTACATACACCATACCATCCACAAAGTAGTGGGAAGGTTGAGAGACTAAATGGGACTCTCAAATTGAAAATCCAAAAGCAATGGTAGAAACCGGGAAACCATGGACCGAGTGTCTACCATTAGCCTTGTTCTCAGTAAGATATACGCCCACAAAAAGAACAGGTCTCAGCCCATATGAGATCTTATTTGGGTCGGCTCCCAGATTAGGATGTTATTTTCCACAGGTGCTCCAAATGCAGTATGGTAGACTAACAGATTATGTATAAACGCTGAACAAACAATTGACCAAGGTGCATGCACAAGTCTTTGCTTCCATTCCAGATCCTGATTCAGTTGAAGGGACGCATAAGCTAGAACCAGGAGATTGGGTCGTTGTCAAAAGACACGTGAGGAAGAGCCTTGAGCCACGGTTTGATGGTCCTTTTCAAGTCCTACTCGTTACAAGCACCTCAGTGAAGCTCGAAGGAAAGGCAAGCTGGATTCACGCCAGTCATTGTAAAAAGGTTCTTCAGCCAGAAGAATGAAGATCTTTGCGGTTGTTGCGGCGGTTGTTGCGTGTGCTCTTATACAAAAAGGCAGAACTGCTACTCCTGTACACGTAATCAGTACAGAATCACTGGAACAGTTCAGGACAGGGTGGGCGAATGCCACAGTGATAGAAAGCAGGGTAACTACACCTGTAAGGCCAATGCCCCGTGTTATACTACAAATGTGACTACAACCGAAGGGACTTGGAGAAAAGGACCACATGGAGGGACTGTGTACCTTCACATAGACAAAACAGCCAACATTAACATACAAGAAGAGACGGCTGTTGTTTTGTTGTTATGAACCAGATTTACAGTATCTACAGAAATATACAACCAGTAAAAATAGAAACAAAATGATAAATAAGACTTATGAAAGATGCAACAAGGAGAGGCTCAACTCTACGATTGTAATAAAAGAGACTGATGGGATGATATTATGTATGAATAATAGCGAAATAAGAAATAGAATATATTTTGTATTCTTGATAACAATTTGAAGAGGTAGTTTTAAGCCACATATAACAGTACAAAGTCTGGAAAGAATCCCACACACTTGTAAGAGCGCTGTAACCCAACAGCGGAAAAAGAATGTACACTTCAATATTTCCTTCCCTGAATCCCCCAGCTGTCATAGACAAAAAAGAGAATGGTATGACCCGCTATTAGGAGGGGTAGGAACGGGATTAGGAGTATTGAATGGTATACAGTTAGAAACAGTTATGAACAAATTAAACTCAGTGGAGATGACACATCTACTGCATTAAGGATAGGTGCCTCATGGTTACCTACTACCTTTGAGGTACAGCAAAAAGGGTTAGCTATAGATGAACTATTTCTAAATGTTTTTAATGAAAGTATGCTAACCGAATATAGAACATTACAGAATGTATTAACTTTTGTAAATTGGACAGTATGTACGCTTAAAACGATGTGGCAACAAGAACAGATAAATAATTGTAAGAATAAATTGTTTAGTAGTCATGTTAGGCAATGGACAGACGTTCTGCCCATAGGAAAGAGAAATGATACGTGGTTATTGTTACAGCCTAAGTGTGCACCTAAATGGTGTGCAGGAAGACTAATAGCATTTCATGTGAAAAATCCTACTCTCTTATGCAAATTTATTGTTATGCCAATGGTAATGATTGATCCGGTGACATTATTAGGACAATATTGGATGCCGGAAATGAAAGGAACACACATAGATTCTCACAATAAGACAAGGAATATAGATTTGTGCCAGTTAACAGAGCAAGGATATGTATGTAATCAACAGTCAGGGATATATGAACCCTGTCTAATGCAGCACCAGGATAATGTATGTGCACTCACTATAATCCCAGAAGCTAACCTACAGGTTTATATTGAAGTAGGTCCACAGCATGTATGCTTAATAACTAACGACAAGCAGACCCTTAGCCAGTTTAATCTCATAGGACCATTTTCAGGATGTCTATACAATGTGACGCATTTGACTTGGGGGAACCAAACTATAGTGTTCTTGCCTACTTTAGAAGAAATAATGTCCACTGTATGGGTACCTGAACCTTTGCCCTATGGAAATTTTAGTTTGCCACTGGAAGAGTTAAAACAAGTGTTACAAAAGTCTAAAGACGTAAAGAAATTGATAGCAGCCCATAATGTAACTCTAAGTAAAGTGAAAATATTGCCTACAATAGCAGCTAGGGAAGTAATAAATTTATCGTCAGCAATAAAAGATGCTAGTGCCCATCACTGGTATGACGTTTTTACAGGATTTTCCCCCACTGCCACTAAGATACTGCATGTGCTTTTCCAACCATTGATTTGTTTAATGATATTATTTATATTGCTTACATGTTTCAATTGTTATGCATTTTGCAAAATAAGGGAAGCATTCAATCAGAGGCCTATACATTATGATGAAAGAATGTTGTGAGATTACCCCACCTACATACCTGTGTGAATCAAGTGAAGAAATGGATCGAAGCCTTGCTATCAGGAGATAGAAGTAGCATTGGAATTTAGGTGTTGGTAAAATCACAAAAGGAGGGATTGTTATGGAATAAATATATGTATAATGTATCTGGGACCTCAATGAGTGCAATGCTGAAGAGAAGAACATGTATTAGAATATATGTTGGGTATTATTGAAAGGTAATGGAATAGATTTGCAGACATTCTGTAGATAGTAGAAATTGGGGCCCTACAAGGACTTACCAGACACAAAGGAGTCTGTTTATATGATGTTTGAGTTTCGGGCATACAGCCAAGATAAGATAAGGACTAGACACCAGATTAACAACTAGATATAAGAACAATGTACATTGTGACATAAATCACAAGGGAAGAAACCACAAGAATGTAAATGATTAATGTGTGTCTGCACGTATTCATGGGATATTTTTACTATATAAACTCTGTGTCTCTGCAAATAAAGTCAGAAGGATTTTTACCTTGAGAAACGTCTCAGTGTATCTGTTGCTTCTCCGAGCTCGCACCCCCCCCCACCTGATTTGAACCTGCATGGAGATCAAGGCGTAACGTGACTCAAATTGCGATCACAATACTAAGCTGTAAAGTAATCAACACAGAGGAGGATAATGTAGTACTACAGAGGGATTTGAGGAAGCTGGAGTTTTGGGCAGAGAAATGGCAAAAAAAGTTTAATGAGGATAAATGTAAGGTTATGTACAGTGGTGTAACTACCGCTGTAGCAGCCATAGCGGCTGCTACGGGGCCTGCGACATGAGGGCCGGCACTGCCCCCCTATGTCCAGGGGCGCCGCTAGCAGACACTATGACTGCTACAGTGGTGGTGACGCCACATTCTATATTATCTGTGTCCATAGGACGCAGATACTATTGAACACCTTGGCAGAGCAGGGAGGTATCTCTAAGGTTAATAAATTGACTTGCGGTGTGGAAATTAAATCTTCAGCATGCCTGTTGCAGGTTTCCCCATTGAATTCAAAATCGCATGAATGAATGAATGAATGGCCAAATGTAGCAACTTTTGCAGCGGAATCATACTTACCCAGAACTCCCTGCTTCTTCCTCCTTCCGGCCTCCTGGGATGACGTTTCATCCCATGTGACTACTGCAGCCAATCACAGACTGCAACGGTCAAATGGAATGCAGCGTTATCCAGGGAGGCCTGAGCTGACGGCAAAGGAGGGACACGTCACCATGACGACAGCCGTGGTAAGCATGAAAGTTTTTTTTTTACCGAAGTGCCACTCGAAAAACTGCATCACAATGTTGTGCAGTTTTTCGGACAGAATGTACTGTGGGTTCCAGGTAGGATACGCTGCGCAGTTTTACGCAGCTTATCCAACCTGTAGGTACCCGGCCTAAGACCTTCACCTATGTGGCCACCACATCCAAGCAGAAAACAAATGGAGAGGTGGCCATGCTTCATTCAGTTCCATGGGAGTTACCAAAACGGTTTCCATAAGTCCCATGAAACTGAATGGAGAGAGCCACACACATGCGTGGCCACCTCTCCATTCATTCTCAGCCTGAATGCGGCAACTCCCGTTCCACTGCTCTATCACACATATATGGCATATCCTGTAGATATTCCATAAATGTGTAAGTTGGGAATAGCCCTTTAATTTTCAAAGGGATTTAAATAGCACCAAAATGAAATTAAAAACACAACAAATATAATGAATTTGAAAATGCTTTATTTTATTACCTAACTACTGGATTGAAAGCACATGGAAATAATTTACTGGTATGTGATACAAAATGCAAGTCCAGTGCAGAGAAAATGGTAAACATGAAAGTCGGTTTGTAAATCTCAAGGCTTCTTCAATCAGGGCGTAGTTGTAATTTCACATTTTCAAGAAATGATGATTCAGCTCCTAAAGAAAAATATGATTTGCATTAATGTTTAAGAATTCCTTTTAAACAATTTGCAAAACTCATCTTAAAGGGTAACAAACTTCTGATATGTCAGAAGTTTTGATTGGTGGTGGTCCAAGTACTGAGACCCCCACCAACCGCTAAAAAGAAGCGGCAGAAGTGCTCGTGTGAGCGCAGAGCCACTTAGTTTCTGTTAATTTTTTTCCAGAAAGCCGATGTAGCAGTGTACGAGCTCATAGACTTTCTATTGAGCCCGTACACCGCTACGTCAATTTCCGGAAAAAGCCGAACAGAAATTAAGCGGCTTAGCGATTCTGTCACTTTCGATTTAGTGATTGGTGGTGGGATCCCCACCAATCAAAACTTATGACGTGTCACTATGACATGCAGGAAGTTTCTTGAACGTTTAGTTAACATTTAATTCTATCAATGGTATTAATAGAGTAATTCTAGAAAGTAAATATGGCTATTCACATGTGTCCACCCTTGCCTTTGCTTGAATTTGGTAAGGGACTTAAATTTCTCATGAAACTAATTCAATACAGTATCACAACATTCTAGCAAACCCATGACAGGCTGCAATCCACCTTATAGCCACTGGGTGGCCAGACATAAACACATAGTATAGACATCTTGTGACAAAGTATGGTAAAATCATGTTTATTTTCAAAGCTGGTAATCTTGTGTCACGCATCTTAGGATATGTTGAGATACAGTAGGAGAAAAGTTAAGTACACATCTGTATGTCATAAAGTAATTGACTTAAAGATCCAGCCATTAACCCCTTCAGGACACAGCCTGTTTTGGCCTTGTGGACACAGATGATTTTTTCAAATCTGACATGTGTCACTTTATGTGGTAATAACTCCGGAATGCTTTTACCTATCCAAGTGATTCTGAGATTATTTTCTCGTGACATATTGTACTTTATGTTAGTGAAAAAATTTGGTCGATAAATTCAATATTTATTTGTGAAAAACGTAAAATTTTAGCAAAAATTTGCAAAAATTTGCATTTTTCTAAATTTAAATGTATTTGCTTGTGAAACAGATAGTAATACCACACAAAATAGTTACTAGTTAACATCCCCCATATGTCTACTTTATGTTTGCATCATTTTTTTTCACGTACTTTTATTTTTCTAGGACGTTACGAGGCTTAGAACTTTAGCAGCAATTTCTCATATTTTCAATAAAATTTCAAAAGGCTATTTTTTCAGGGACCAGTTCAGTTCTGAAGTGGCTTTGAGGGCCTTATATATTAGAAAGTCCCCATAAATCACCCCATTTTGAAAACTGCACCCCTCAAGGTATTCAAAACCACATTCAGAAAGTATTTTAACCCTTTAGGCGTTTCACAGGAATTAAGGCAAAGTAGAGGTGAAATTTACAGATTTCATTTTTTTTGCCGAAATTCATTTGTAATAAAAAAAATCTGTAACACAGAAGGTTTTACCAGGGAAACTCAACTCAATATTTATTGCCCAGATTCTGCAGATTTAAGAAATATCCAACATGTGGCCCCAGTGTCCTAATGGACTGAAGCACAGGCCTCAGAAGCAAAGGAGCAGCTAGGGGATTTTGGGGCCTCCTTTTTTTAGGAATATATTTTAGGCACCATGTCAGGTTTGAGGAGGTCTTGTGGTACCTAAACAGTCGAAACTCCCCCCAAAGTGACCCCATTTTGGAAACTACACCCCTCAAGGCATTTTTCTAGGGGTATAGTTAGCATATTGACCCCACAGTTTTTTTTCAGAATTTAGTGGAATTAGTCTGTGAAGATGAAAATCACCTATTTTTCTGTGGAAACATAGAATTTTTTCATTTTTACAAGGAATAAAGGAGAAAAAGCCGCCCAACATTTGTAAAGCAATTTCTCCCGATTACGGCAATACCCCATATGTGGTCTTAAACTGATGTTTGGACCCACAGCAAGGCTCAGGAGGGAGGGAGCGCCTTTTGGATTTTGGAGCGCAGATTTTGCTGGATTGGTTTTCAGTGCCATGTCGGGTTTGCAACGCCCCGGAGGGACCAAAACAGTGGAAACCCCCCAAAAGTGACCCCATTTTGGAATCTACACCCCTCAAGGAATTTTTCTAGGGGTATAGTGAGCATTTTGGCCCCTCAGGATCTTTTTTAGAGCTAAGGTGACCAAAAAACAGCGATTTTGGGGCTTTAAATTCTTTATTTATTACAGCGTTCACCGTGCGCAATAAATTACGTTTTAATTTATTCTGCCGGTCGGTACGATTACGCCGATACACATATGTTTTTTTTAAGTTTTGCAGCGTTTGCACAATAAAATTAAGTTTCTATAAAATTATTTATTTTCTGAGACACGCTATTCTGAGCCGTAACTTTTTTATTTTTTAGTCAAAAAAGCTGTGGGAGGTCTATTTTTTTGCGGGACGGGTTGTAGTTTTTCTTGGTACCATTTTGGGGTAAATGCGACTTTTTGATCACTTTTTATTCTATATCTTGGGAGGGGTGGTGACCAAAAAATAGCGATGCTGACAGTTTTCAGTTTATTTTGTTTGCGGCGTTCACCGTGCGGAAAAATTAGCATTATAGTTTCATAGTTTGGGTCATTACGAACGCGGCGATACCAAGTATGTGTACTTTTTTTTAACGTTTTCATTTTTTTCCTATAATAAATGACTTATTATAGGAAAACAAAACCTTTTATTTTTACACTTTTATAAAACATTTTTATTAACTTTTTTTTACTTTTTACACTTTCTTTTTTTTACCTGCAGCTCTGATCGTTGCTAGAATACATTACACTACCTAGGTAGTGTAATGTATTCCAACTGTCAGTGTGACATCACAGTCACTCTGACAGTTGGTCTACGAGGATCAGCAGAGGCTGATCCTCATAGGCTGACATACATGGCAGACTTGGGGGCCGTTGTCTTGCCCCCGGGTGCCATCACAAGCATCAGAAGCCCCCACGATTGCATGGGGGCTGCTGATGCGCTACAAACCCGCTACATGCGGAGATCGCAATCGAGCCCCGCATGTAACGGGTTAATTGCCGAAATCAGCGGCGATGAGCCGCTGATCGGCAACACTGGAGAGTGTCAGCTGTCAGGGACAGCTGATCTCCAAGTTCCCGATGCACACTGTCGCCAACAGTGTGCATCGGGAACGACACAGTGACTTCCTGTCACTCTGACAGGAAGCCTATCAGGACCAGCCGAAGGTTGGTCCAGATGGGCTTCCGTCCATGGCAGACCCGGAAGCCATTGTTTGGCTTCCGTTTGCCATACTATCTATCGGCAGACCCCACGATTTCGGACGGGGGTCTGCCCATATGCTAGAAACCCCTAAAATTCGGCGATTGCACCCGATCGCTGAATTTAAGCTGTTAATTCGCCGAAATCAGCGGCAAAGGACCGCTGGCCGGCAAGAGGGGGGTGTCAGCTGTGGGCGACAGCTGACCTCCCGATTCCCGGTGCATACTGTCGCCGACAGTGTGCACCAGGAAAAACTCAGTAACCGAGGAACGGACAGTTACGTCCTGGTGCGGATAGGGGTTAAACACACATTCCAAACATTCTTCAGGACATAAACAAAAATATACAGTATTTATTACAACACAAATTATGTTTCATGTAGAAAAAGGTTTGTATGGTAGGAAATAGCTTGCATTTGCATTGCACCTCATGTCCTATTCTTGGACACTAGTAAAGTTAACGCAACTGTAACATTTATCACTAATGAAAAATTATTTTTCATCAGTGGGACTAATCACTTAAAGGACAGGTGTCGCTCCCACACAGTCCAAAAGGAAGGTCTTTGGCCGAGCGAAATCAGGCGCCATTTTCATGTGGACCGGAAGCCGCGGCCGGACTGTAAGATGACTACTTCTGGTCGCGGCTTCCGGACATGTGTTCAGAAGCAAGGACTAGGAGCGGAGGGAGCGGACGGAGCAGCGGCGGCGGCAGGAGCAGGTAAGTTATGTTTGTGTATGTTCGTGTTTTACTGTGTGATTACCACTGTATGTAAGCCTACTACACTGTGCATTCGCTCAAAAAATGGCGACACACAGTGTAGGAGGTTTGAACATTCAACCCCCTCCTTTCTCCTGGCACTAGCCAGGATAAAGGAGGGGGATTAATTGAGCACACTAGAGTGAGTGTGTCTTCTAAAATTTTGCAGCATAAAGCAATGAGGTTGCTTTACCACATGCCAATGCTGCAATTTTGGGAATTGCTCCCTCTAGTGACCAGCACATGGAAATGTTATAAATTAGAATCTAATTTATAATATTTCCTGACTTGTGGAAAAAAATAAAAATTGCAACAATGTCTAATCATGTATATACTAACTATTTAACTAAAAAAAAATAAAAAATTTCTAGCGACACATTCCCTTTAATAATACCAGCGGTCTGTCACTTATTTGTTATAGTGCAGTAGTTTAGGAGTAACTTACAGCTTATCTTAGCAGCTTAATGCCAGTGCTGAAGGTGATGAGTCCATTGCTATTCATGATATTCGCGCCCCCCCCTTAACCCCTTAGTGACCAGCCTATTTTAACCATTTAATGACCAAGCTATTTTTTACGTTTTTCCATTCTCGCATTCCAAGAGCTATAACTTTTTTATTTTTGCGTCGACATAGCTGTATAAGGTCTTGTTTTTTGCGGAACAAGTTGTATTTTTTAATAGCACCATTTTGGGTTACATAGAATTTATTGATTAACTTTTATTAACTCTTTTGGGGGGAATAGAAAAAAACCTGAAATTTCGCCACACTTTTTTGCGTCCTAAATCTACGCCGTTTACCGTGTGGTATAAATATCACAATAACTTTATTCAGCGGGTTGTTACGATTGCAACGATACCAAATTTGTATAGATTTTGTATGTTTTAACTTTTACACAGTAAAAAAACTTATTTTTTTCAAAATTATTTGTTTTTGTGTCTCCATATTTGAAGAGCCATAACTTTTTTATTGTTCCACTGATGCAGCTTTATGAGGGCTTTTTTTTTCGCCGGTCGACTTGTCGTTTTTATTGGTACATTTTGGAGTGGATGCGACTTTTTGATCACTTTTTATCACATTTTTTTTAAGGCAGGATTCACAGAAAACCGCAATTTTTGCAATGTTTTTTATTTTATTTTTTACGGTGTTCACTATGCGGGTTAAATAATGTAACAGCTTTATAGTTGGGGTCGTTACGGTCGTGGCGATACCAAATATGTGCAATGTTTTTACTTTATTTAGTTTTTTTAATAGTAAAGCCTTTTGTAAGGGAAAAAGTGGATTTTTAATTTTTTTTTAAATTAACTTTATTTTTTACTTTTTGACTAGTCCCACTAGGGGAGTTTAATATGCAATCATCCAATCTCTTTTATAATACACTGCAATACTTTTGTATTGCAGTGTATTACTGCCTGTCCGTTTAAAACTGGCATGGTCTAGCAGGCATTCACTACAGGCAGACCTGGCGGCCTTTATTAGGACCCCAGCTGCCATAGAAGACACAGACACTCGGCGATCTTATCGCCGGGTGTCGGTGGGATGAGAGGGAGCTCCCTCCCTCTCTCCAAAACAACTCAGATGCGGCGCTCGCTATTGAGCGCCGCATCTGAGGGGTTAAACGGGTGAGATCGATACTAGCTGGTAGCTGAGAGCAGGGAGATTTAACGGCTCCCTGCTCTGTTTATTTATTCTGATGCAGCACCGTGAAAAGGCTTATGTATCGTAGTAAAAGCCCATTAGTGGCCGCGGTGAAAAGGCGTATTGGCGGTCACTAACGGGTCAATGGGGAAAATCTGCAACGAAAGTGCAATGATTCAGCCGCATAAATTTAAATGCAGTGAATAAAAATTCTGCAACGCAAGTCAATTTATGCGTGTTTTCTCAGCAGGTGTTTTCCACAGCATGTGGGTGAGAATGGTTTGAATCGAACCCACTTTGCTGCTACTCTAATACGCTGCAGATTTTCTCCAATGTCTTTTTATTCAGTTTTTGGAGCTAAAGCTAGGTGTGAATCATAAAAGTATAAAGGACAGATAATACTTCTCCCCTTATTTAACTCCTTCAGGACACAGCCAGTTTTGGACTTGTGGGCACATCCAAATATGACGTGTGTCACTTTATGTGATAATAACTTTGGAATGTTTTTCCTCTCCAGGTAATTCTGAGATTGTTTTCTTGTGACATATTGTACTTTATGTTAGTGGTAAAATTTGGTCGATAAATTCAGTATTTATTTGTCAAAAACACCAAAATTTTGAGACAATGTGCAAAAATGTGCATTTTTATACATTTAAAGTGGCTCTGTCACCAGTTTATTAATTCACTATCTCCTATCCAATCTAATTGGCACTTTGATGCTGATAATTACAGTGTGATTTGTTTAACCCCTTCACGACCAGCCCATGTAGACTAACGGGCTGCAGTGCTGGGCTTTTGTCCTGCAGCCCGTTAATCTACGTGCTGTCAGAACAAAGTGCACAGTGCTCTCCCTATGCTCTGAATCTTTCCGCACACGCTGCTACTAGCAGTCTAAGTGCTGAGAGAAGACATCAGGACCGGATTGATGCCGGTGCTGATGACGTGAACACCATGATAAAGCTATCATGGTGTTGACAGCAAAGTTTGTTGCAGCAACAAACTTTTGTGCTGTTCGTTACAATGTTTCTCCTCCCTCCCTGTCAGATTGTTCTGAGACAGTGGGGGAGAAGAAGCTGTGCCGAGCTGCTGCTGTGTGTCTCATATAAAGACACAATGACTGTGAAACACAAAAAACACCTCCACATAGATAGTTTAGTGTAGGCAGCTAACTATAGTTTAGGTAGTCTGTTAGGTAGATAGTACTAAGATTAGGGCAATTAATTAGTTAATTAATAATCAATTAGGGCTTATAATAAATGTATATATATCTATAAAATCATATAGATATATATATTTATATACTGTGTGTGTGTGTGTGTGTGTGTGTGTATATATACACACACACATACATACACACACACACACACACACACACACACACACACAATATATATTATATATAGACATATATTTGAAATTTGTTAATACTAAAAATTAATAATTAGGGATGTTATATATCTATAACATCATATAGATATATACGTACATGTAATATATACGTATACACACATAATCTTATATAAATCCCTTCATATATTTTACACGTCTGTAAATTCTAAATACATTGATTCATTGTTAGGGTTGTTCATAAATTTACTATTTATTAGGGTTGTCCTAATTTAGTTGTGATTTAATTAATTACATATATATCTATAATGTTGTATAGATATATGCACACGTTTTATATATATATATATATATATACACATGCAAACATTCATATAAATTATTAATTTTATTAATTCTACATATCAAATAATTGATAGGGTCGTTCATAAAGTTGTTAATTATTAGTCGTTCAACAATTGATTAGTTGTAAAGATTCAATTGATTATATATGTATACGTAATATATACATATACACACACATTTAGATAAAATAATTTATTCCTATATTTTACTGTTCTATTAATTCAAGATACTAATTGATTAATTGTTAGGGTCGTTTATAAATTTATTAATCAATTGATTAGTGGACTTTTTCTTTGTTACTTTTCTTAAAATTGTTACAGAAAATAAGTTTAAAAAAAACATAAAAAAATGGCACGCAAGTTATATACCGCTGAAGAGGCATTTGCTCTCTTGGATTCTGATGTGAATGTCACTTTTGGGGGGTTTCCGCTGTTTTGGTCCCTCCAGGGCGTTGCAAATGCGACATGGCACTGAAAACCATTATAGCAAAATTTGAATCCTAAAGCCAAATGGTGCTCCTTCCCTTCTGAGGGCTGTAATGTGTTCAAATATAAGTTTATGACCACATATGGGGTATTGCCGTAATCAGGATAAATTTCTTTACAAATGTTGGGGTGCTTTTTCTCCTTTATTCCTTGCAAAAATTAAAAATGTCTCTGTTTCTTCAGAAGAAATGTAGATTTTCATTTTCACAGACTAATTCTAATAAATTCAGTAAAAAACCTGTGGGGTTAAAATGCTCACTATACAACTAGATAAATTCCTTGAGGGGTGTAGTTTCCAAAATGGGGACACTTTTTGGGGGTTTCCACTGTTTAGGCACCACAAGACCTCTTCAAACCAGACATGGAGCCTTAAATATATTGTATTAAAAAGGAGGCTTCAAAATACACTAGGTGCTCCTTTGCTTGTGAGGCCGGTGTTTCAGTGCATTACCACACTAGGGCCACATGTGGGATATTTCTAAATACTGCAGAATCTGGGCAATAAATATTGAGTTGTGTGTTCTCTGGTAAAACCTTCTTTGAAATTCTTCTATTACAAATGAATTTCTGCAAAAAAAATTACATTTGTAAATTACACCTCTACTTTGCTTTAATTCCTGTGAAACGCCTAAAGGATTAAGAAACGTTCTTAATGCGGTTTTGAAAACTTTGAGGGGTAACGTTTTTAAAATGGGGTGATTTATGGGGCGTTTCTAATATATAAGGCCCTCAAAGACACTTCAGATATGAACTGGTCCATAAAAAAATTGGTTTTGGAAATTTCTTGAAAATGTGAGAAATTGTTGCTAAAGTTCGAAGCCTTGTAACGTCCTAGAAAAATAAAAGGACGTTCAAAAAACGATGCAAACATAAAGTAGACATATGGGAAATGTTATCTAGTAACTATTGTGTGTTTTGGTGTTTTTCACAAATAAATATTGAATTTATCAACCAAATTTTTTCACAGACGTAAAGTACAGTATGTCACGAGAAAAAAATCTCATAAACGCTTGGATAGGTAAAAGCATTCCAGCGTTATTAACACATAAAGGGGTATCCACAGGATAGGGGATACATGTGTGATCGATAAGGAGAACAGGGACCGAAAGTTCCCAAGACCGCTGCATGAGAAGCTGGGACTTCCGCGTTCTGTGTCCGGCAGCTTCATAGAGATCAATGGGATTCTTCTGCGCATGCGCGAGCGGCTCTCCATTGATCTCTATAGAGCTGTGGAACTGATAAGCCGGACACAGAAACCGGAAGTCCAGGCTTCTCATGTAGTGCTTTGGGTGACTTTCGCTCCCCTGTTCTCCTTATCGCTGGGGGTCCCAGCGGTCGGACCTCCGGCGATCTCGCATGTATCCCCTATCCAGTGGAAAGGGGATAAATGTGTTTTATGGCAAACCCCTTTAACTAGTTAAATGCCATGGTCAATAGCGACTGTGGCATTTATAGGGGTTTTTCTATGAAGGACATTTATGACATATCCACAGGATACATAATAAATGTCAGATAGATGCAGGTCCTACCTCTGGGACCCGCACCTATTTCTAGAACGGGGCCCCCTTAAACTCCATTCTAGCTTTCTGTGATCTCCCGGCCCCTTGATTACATGTGGAGTTACTGAAACAGCGTAACTCGCTGAGCTACGCTGTTTCCGTAACTTCCATAGAACTGAACAGTAGTTACGGAAACAGCGTAGCTCGCATGCTACGCTGCTTCCGTAACTACCATTCACTACTATGGTAGTTACGCTGTTTCAGTAACGCCACATGTAACCAAGTGGCCACTGGTTCAAGTCCACTAGGAGAAATAATAAAATGTGTAAAAATGTTTCAGGAGTATAAAAAAAATATATATTAAAGTAAAAAAAAAAACCTTTTCCCATTTTTCCCCAAGCACAATGTAAAAAATAAAATAATTTGGTATCACTGTGCCCGTAACTGTCCAATCTATTACAATATACCATTATTTAATGTGCACAGTGAGTTTAAAAGTGTAAAACATCAAAATAGTTTTTTGGTCACCTTAGTGCTTAAAATATGAAATAAAAAAAAAAGTGATCAAAAAAAATCGTATGCACCAAAAAATGGTGCCAATAAAACTACAGCTCGTCCCGCAAAAAATAAGCCCTCACACCGCTCAATCGATGAAAAAAATATGTAAAAATGTTGTCTCTCAGAATGTGGTGAAACAGAATAAATTATTTTTTAACAAATAATTTTTTCCCTATTTTCTGTTATCTAAAATCTGGGTACGTCTTATGGTCAGGCGTGTCTTATAGTCAGAAAAATACGGTATGCTAATTTGGCTCTAATAGCCAAATAGGTTACATTTTATTTTCACTCTGGGCGGTGTAAAGACAACTGTATGACGCTGTCCAATCAGGGTCATACAGGTCTCTTCTTCACAGCCCAGCGTGATCTCAGTTTCAGGCCTGATTTACACGAGCGTGTGCGTTTTGCGTGCGCAAAAGGCACTTAACAGCTCCGTGTGTCATCAGTGTATGATGCGCGGCTGCGAGATTTTCTCACAGCCGCCATCTTTATGACACTCCGTTTGGATGTTTGCAAACAGAAAAGCACGTGGTGCTTTTCTGTTTACATTCAGAGTTTGACAGCTGTTGCGCGAATCACGCAGTTCGCATGGAAGTGCTTCCATGCGGCATGCGTGGTTTTCACGCACCCATTGACTTCAATGGGTGCGTGATGCGCGAACAGCGCACAAAGATAGGACATGTCGTGAGTTTTACGCAACAAACTCGCGCTGCGCAAAATTCACGCACTGTCTGCACTGCCCCATAGACTAATATAGGTGCGTACGACACGCGTGAAAAGCACGCGCGTCGCACGCGCGTATATTACGCTCATGTAAATGATGCCTGAATCGCGAGATCACGCTGTGTAGTCACTTCTGGCTGCTGGTCATTCACCACAGCAACTCAGCTGTGGTGAATAGAGTGTTGTGAGAGCTTATTTTTTGTAGTTTCCATTGGCGCCATTTAACCCCTTGATGACCGCCTATACATGTTTTCCTGTCCGCCATTAAGGTTACATATGCCAGAGCGCCGCCTTTTCATGGTGGCACTTTGTCATAAGATAGCGCCCCCAGGAGGTGCTTAAAGTCTGTGTACTCAGCTACGGATGTAGCTGACGCCTCGGAGCACAGACCGAGGACCTTTTTGTCCAGTCCCCAGTCACGTGATCGCCGTTATTCACCGAATAACGGCGATCACTGTAAAAACAGCGGCGGTTAGTTCGCTCTCTTCTCTCACAGAATATATTCTGTGAGAGAAGAGAGAAATGGTAAAAATAAGGGCCAGCACCCCCTATTAGACCTCCGATCACACACCCCGCCCACCCCCTGTCCCTGATAATCAAAATGGCGCACGAATGTGCCGTTAGCACATTGCCAATGCTGCTTGTGGCAGCATATGGCAAATAGTTACAGCTAGGGACCATTCTGAGTGGTCCCTACTGACATAGTCACTGTGCTATACCAATCACAGTGATCTATGTCAGTATAATTACCAAATACAGCCAGGACACGGGCTGTGTCTTCCTCTCCCCTCACTGTAGTTGATCTGTGAGAGGAGAGGGAGAGACACTATAACCAAATCCTGAGCTGTATAAATTAAGTGAATTGAAAAAACACACAAACTTCAAGTCTGTGCCCCCTGATCACCCCATTTGTGGCCCCTGATCACCCCGTTTGTGCCCCCTCATCCCCTGTGTGAGCACAAGTGATCTGTACGTTTTCTGGCAGCGTCAGGTTATTACCTGTTGTTAGCCAGTTTTACGTCATTTTTTCTGCGCTGCTTTTAGGAAGCTATTTATTTACCTAGTGATAAAAGTTAGTAGCCTAACGGTTACAGTTCAACCTAAGTAATGGCTCGGAGAATGTTTATCGCGGAGCAAGCGTACAACTTGCTATGCTCCGGCAGTTCAGGTAGTGACACCAACTCTGCTTCAAAGGTAGAACTTTTTTCAGACAGTGACGACTCAAGTTCTACTTCTACCTCTGGACCCCATTGCCCTATGGTGGTGGAGTCAGTCGTCGCCGTCGAATCCCCACGTGTGGGGCCTAGTGGTGCAGGGCCTAGTGTTGCAGGGCCTGGTGGTGCAGTCCCTCCCGTGTTCTGGGATCCTGCAATTTCATTTTCACCCCAGGTCCCGCAACTGTCAGAAACACCAGGAATTAAAGTGGATGTCGCTAATTATACCCCTTTGGACATCTTCCATATATTTGTCAGTGACCAAGTCCTTGAATTCATTGTCCATCAGAGTCGCTTAGTAAATATAATGATTAAACATGAAAAAAAAAATTGTGAAACATTATCCATAAAGTAACCCTACCTTTTGGTTATCTCTACAAATGCAGTGTGTTGCCATCTGAATAAGGTGGATGGCCAACTTTTTATACCAGGCACGGGATTTTCTTTGCACCAGGTATGGCTGTAAAGCCTGCTCAGATAAATCCACCGCCCCCATGAATTTATTATAACCTGTCATGCAGATCGGCTTTTCTTTATCAGAGGTGGCACCACGTTCCCTCACTGTCCCTTTTGTGTCTGTGTGAACAGTGCTTAGTTTGAACACATCCTTGCGGTCATTACATTTTATTGCAAGAAGGTTTCCACTGCAAAGACCACTTGATTCCCCCCTTCTCAGGCGTTTTCTCACCAGCTCCTATGGCAAGCCCCTTCTGTTTTTGCGGATTGTTCCACAAGCCCCTGCGTCAGCGGCATGCAGGTGCGTGTATAAGGGGACGCTGGTATAGAAGTTATCAGTGTATAACTGATAACCCTTATTCAGCAGAGGCTGCATCAAGTCCCAGACTATTTTCCCACTGCATCCTAGCTCACTGGAACATCCTGGGGGGTTAATATCACGGTCTTTGCCTTCATAAATTCTAAAGGAAGATGTGTATCCTGTACCGCTCTTACAGAGCTTGAAGATTTTAACCCCATATTTTGCTCTCTTTGAGGGGATGTACTGGCGGAATGAGAGCCTGCCTTTGTAACTTAGCAGCGATTCATCTACTGCTAGGTTTTTTCTGGGGTTGTACGCCGACATAAATGACGCCTACACAATTTTGATCAGGGGCCTTATTTTATACATGTGGTCACGGCCTGAATCACTACTGGGGGGGGGGCTGGTGATTGTCGTTAAAATGAAGGAAGGGCATTAGCACTTCTTATCGGCTACTGGTCATAACGGCTGGAAAAACAGGTGTGGCATGTGTAGGGCTTGTTGCCCAATATGACCGGATTAAGGGCTTTTTCACTAACCCCATGTTGAGAGTAAGCCTCAAAAAATGTTTACGTTCGCCAGTATTTGTGGGGTGCCACTGCTTTGAAATAGGATGACGTTGCATTTTCAGCAAAAAATTTGCGATTCATTTTCCACATTAATATTTATCCCTGGTGTGGCAATACATTCTGGAATATTAGGGGAAAATGATTCTGTGGGAATAGAGTGGGTCATCTTTTGTGGTACTTCTGCGACTTGCCCTGTGCTTGTGGACTCTGCAGAGACGCTTGCATTTGCAGAAAGCGTATTCATATCGTCGCTATCACTGGTAGATAACCTTTCTACCTGAGATGCGGTTTCAGTATCGATTTAATCAGAGTCAGAAATGAATATGACATATGCCTCTTCCAGTAAAATGAAAAGATTTTTCCAGCACACCGGTGTTCCGAGTCTTCAGTGATCCAGTGCACGGACCTCGACCTGGCCCAGGCGTCTCCCACAGTAGCACAAAAAAAAAGTATGATCCAGAAGAAATCTCAGGACACAAAAAAATAAAACAGACGTCACACACGTACACTACACAAAAAGCTGCCTAACCCTAGAATACCCTAATGATAACCTAGCCTAGGTATATAATTTATATAAAGTTTAGATACAGTTAGGTCCAGAATTATTTGGGCAGTGACACAATCTTCATGATGTGGGCTCTGCATGCAACCACATTAGATTTGAAATGAAACAACTGAGATGCAATTGGAGTGGAAAATTTCAGGTTTAATTCAAGGGGTTCAACAAAAATATCCTGTGAAACGATTAAGAATTGCAACCATTTTTCTACACAGCCTCCTCATTTCAGGGGCTCAAAAGTAATTGGACAAATTAACATTACCATAAATTAAATGTTTTTTTTAAATACTTTGTAGAGAATCCTTTGCAGGCAATGACTGCCTGAAGTCTGAAACCCATGGACATCCCCAAACGCTGGGTTTCCTCCTTTGTGATGCTTTCCCAGGCCTTTACTGCAGCTGTCTTCAGATGTTACTTGTTTGTGAGTCTTTCTGACATAAGTTTTGTCTTAAGCAAGTGAAATGCAGCTCGATCGGGTTGAGATCTGGAGATTGACTTGGTCATTGCAGAATATTCCCCTTCTTTGCCTTTAAAAACTCCTGGGTTGCTTTCGCAGTATGTTTTGGGTCATTGTCCATCTGTACTGTGAAGTGACGTCCAATCAACCTTGCTGTATTTGGTTGAATCTGAGCAGAAAGTATATCCCTGAACACTTCAGAATTCATCCGGCTGCTTCTGTTTTCAGCTACATCATCAATAAACATTAGTGACCCAGTGCCTTTGGCAGCCATGCATGCCCATGCCATTACACTGCCTCCACCATGTTTTACAGAGGATGTGGTGTGCTTTGGATCATGCGCCGTTCCAAGCCTTCTCCATACTTTCTTCCTCCCATCATTCTAGTACAGGTTGATCTTAGTTTCATCTGTCCAAAGAATGCTGTTCCAGAACTGGGCTGGCTTCTTTAGATGTTGTTTGGCAAAGTCTAATCTGGCCTTTATATTTTTGAGGCTGATTAATGGTTTGAACCTTGTGGTGAACCCTCCGTATTTGCGCTCATGAAGTCTTCTCTTTATGGTAGACAGATACTGATTTACCTAATTTCAGGAGAGTGTTCTTCACTTGGGTAGATATTGTGAAGGGGTTTTTCTTCACCATGGAAAGGATTCTGCGATCATCCACCACTGTTGTGGATTTTTTTTTTCAAAAATGTACCAAACTGTTGATTTGGCCACTCCTAACATTTTTGCTATCTCTCTAAAGGATTTCTTCATTTTTTTTAAGCCTTACAATGATCTGTTTCACTTGCATTGAGAGCTCCTTTGACCTCATGTTGTGGGTTCACAGCAACAGCTTCCAAATGCAAATGCCACACCTGGAATCAACTCCGGAACTTTTACCTGCTTAATTGATGATGGACTAATGAGGGAATAGCCCATGCAGCCCATTAAATAGCTTTTAAGATAATTGTCCAATTACCTTTGGTCCCTTGAAAAAGAGGCAGCTATGTATTAAAGAGCTGTAATTCCTTAACCCTTTCTCAAATTAGAATGTGAATACCCTCAAATTAAGCTGAGAATATGCACTTTAAGCTCATATTGATATATATAACTGTATATTCAATATGTTTTGGTAAACAGCTAAAATGCCAAAACTTGTGTCACTGTCCAAATAATTCTGGACCTAACTGTATATGTATAGATATTTTTTAACAGTGTCTTTTATCAAAATGGAATTCTCTCTCTGTCTTTTCTCACGGTGAATGGTTTTGTGCTTCGCGGGACTCCAGAGGCACCAGCGGCTTCAAATACCTGATTGCTGCTTTGCAATGGCATTTTAGCAGCTGCTCTCCTAATCCTATTAATTTGTCTGGCAGAAACCTTCCTCATTATGCCTTTATCTGAACGAACCAGTCTGTGCTCTGAATCAGCCACAAATCTTTTCACAGTACGATGATCACGCTTAAGTTTTCTTGAAATATCCAATGTTTTCATACCTTGTCCAAGGTATTTCACGCTTTTCGGCAGCAGAGAGATCCTTTTTCTTTCCCATATTGCTTTAAACCTGTGGCCTGCTTAATAATGTGGAACGTCCTTCTTAAGTAGTTTTCCTTTGATTGGGCACACCTGGCAAACTAATTATCACAGGTGTCTGAGATTGATTACAATGATCCAAAGAGCCCTTAGACACAATACCATCCATGAGTTTAATTGAAAAACTAATAATTAAATGTTTATGACACTTAAATCCAATGTGCATAATAATTTGGAACACAGTGTAGTAGACATATGGGAAATGTGAACTAGTAACTATTTTGTGTGGTATTACTATCTGTCTTGCAAGCAGATATATTTAAATTCAGAAAAATTCAAATTTTTCGAAATATTTTCTAAATGTTGCTATTTTTTTACAAATAAACACAGAATACTTTGACCAAATTATACCACTAACTTAATGTCCAATGTGTCACGAGAAAACAATTTCAGAATTGCTTGGATAGGTATAAGCATTCCAGAGTTATTACCACATAAAGTGACACATCTTAGATTTGAAAAATGGGCTCTGAGCCTTAAGGAGGCTCTGTCACCACATTATATGTGCCCTATCTCCTACATAATGTGATTGGCGCTATAATGTAGGTAACAGCAGTGTGTTTTATTTAGAAAATCAATCAATTTTCACCAAGTTATGACCTATTTTAGCTTTATTCTAATGATTTTCTTAATGCCCAACTGGACGTGTTTTTACTTTTGACCAAGTTGGCATTGTGGAGAGAAGTGTATGACGCTGACCATTCAGCGTCATACACTTCTCTCCATTCATGTACTCATCACAGTGCGTGCTGCCACTTACTCACACATTAACATTACTGAAGTGTCTTGAGAGTAAACAGACATCGCTTCCAACCAGGACGTGTTACTTACTCTAGATCAGGGGTCTCAAGCACGCGGCCCACGGGCCACATGCGGCCCCTGGGGCTGTCATCTGCGGCCCGCGGAACACAGAGCCGCTAGTATCGGCTCTGCTCCGAGACTCTGGAATTCCCTGACATCGCTGTCCACATATGAACAGCGATGTCTGGGGCTTCCCCAGAGCCGGAGTCCCGAGCAGAGTGCTGGTGTCGGCTCTGCTTCGGGACTCTGTGGAATTCCCTGACATCGCTGCCCATATATGGACAGTGTGTCAGGGTCTTGCCCAGAGCGGAGCAGAGCGCTGGTGTCGGCTCTGCTCCTGGACTCTGTGGAATGCCCTGACATCGCTGTCCACATATGAACAGCGATGTCTGGGGTTTCCCCAGAGCCGGAGTCCCGGGCAGAGCGCTGGTTTCGGCTCTGCTCCGGGACTCTGTGGAATTCCCTGACATCGCTGCCCATATATGGACAGTGTGTCAGGGTCTTGCCCAGAGTGGAGCAGAGCGCTGGTGTCGGCTCTGCTCCTGGACTCTGTGGAATTCCCTGACATCGCTGTCCACATATGAACAGCGATGTCTGGGGTTTCCCCAGAGCCGGAGTCCCGAGCAGAGCGCTGGTGTCGGCTCTGCTCCGGGACTCTGTGGAATTCCCTGACATCGCTGCCCATATATGGACAGTGTGTCAGGGTCTTCCCCAGAGCGGAGTCCCGGGCAGAGCGCTATTATCGGCTCTGCTCCGGGACTCTGGGGAAGCCTCTGACATTGCTGTCCATACATCGACAATGATGTCAGGGGCTTCCCCAGAGCAGGAGTCCCAGTGATGTCAGGAGCACAGCTGGAGTCCCAGGAAGAGCCTACTAGCGCTCTGCCTGGGACTCCAGCTCTGGGCAAGCCCCTGACATCACTGGGGCAGCCTCTACAGAGGGCACTGGGGCAGCCTCTACAGAGGGCACTGGGGCAGCCTCTACAGAGGGCACTGGGGAAGCCTCTACAGAGGGCACTGGGGCAGCCTCTACAGAGAGCACTGGGGCAGCCTCTACAGAGGGCACTTTGGCAGCCTCTACAGAGGGCACTGTGGCAACCTCTACAGAGGGCACTGTGGCAGCCTCTACAGAGGGCACTGTGGCAGCCTCTACAGAGGGCACTGTGGCGTTATCTACAAGTGGGTGTGTGACAGTATCTGAAGAGGACACTGGCATTATCTAGGGGTGTGTTGCATTATCTACAGAGGGCACTGTGGCCTTGTCTACAGAGGGCACTGTGGCCTTATCTACAGAGGGCACTGTGGCCTTATCTACAGAGGGCACTGTGGCCTTATCTAGGGGTGTGTTGCATTATCAACAGAGGGCACTGTGGCACTATCTAAAAAGGGGCTGCCCAATCTTGACATGTGTGCTAACTGAGCCGCCGGACTGCATTTAGCAACATTTAAACTGGAAAGCTGGATTGTTGAAATAAGCACGTGGAGAAATATCTCAAATTTTAAACCTAGCGCTATTATTATAGTAATGTAGTATTACTATTCTAGTAATATAGTGTTATAGTAGTTCAAATAACTAATTGATTAACAATAATTTTGTATTGTATCAAATTTGAAAGTAATGCGGCCCGTCAACTTCCCATTTTTTCTATATGCGGCCCACTTACCCGGCCGAGTTTGGGACCCCTGCTCTAGATCATGCTTGCTGTCATTTACAGCGTGATCTCATGATTAAAGAAAATGATACTGTCTGTGATAACATTTATTCCAATTGTATGTTTCAGTCTAACAAATTAGGTCTTAGACCAATTAGTGCCTCCCTCTAGCCCGGTTATTGACACATTTTCCAAGATTGTGCTAGATGAGATTAGGATACTGAAAGAGAGCACCATTCATGATACAAGGATTAATTCGAATCTTACAAATAAGGAAAGGAAGGCTTTGAAGGAATTTATGAGCAATAAGGAGATTACTATAAAACAGGCCGACAAAGGTGGGGCTACGGTCATTTTGGATAGCATTAAATATGAATCTGAGATTTATAGACAACTGGCAGATAGTGAGATATATCAATTATTACCTAGAGACCCTAAGTCAGAATTACTGAGAGAGATTAAAGGGATTATTGATGTTGCAGTGGAACAAGTGACCAACAACTAGGAAAGTTTCTGAAGGTAGAGGAACCAATCACTTCAATATTATACACACTGCCCAAGATTCATAAAAATTTGCATGCCCCCCCCCCCCCGGGTAGACCAATTGTGTCGGGGAGAGGTTCCATTTTTAACAATATTGCAATTTTTCTGGATAAAGTCCTGAGGGAATATGTTTTGAAGGCCTCGTCATATATCAAAGACACAACAGATTTTTTGAATAAATTACAGAACATTGAGGCTAGAGGTCCCATATTACTTGTATCATTCGATATTATATCCTTGTATACTAGCATTGAACACAATAGAGGTTTAAGGGCAATAGAGAAATGTCTCGCCAGCACCGGATGTGACCCAGGGTGTAGACGCTTCATCCTCCAGCTGTTGGAGCTGGTACTAGGGAGGAATTATTTCGTCTTTGGTGACCAGTTCTATCTACAGCTTAGGGGGACGGCGATGGGGTCTAAAGTGGCCCCAACGTATGCGAACATCTTCATGTCCACCTTTGAGGAGGAGCATGTTTACACTTCCTCTTACATGGGCCACATCCGCCGCTGGTGGAGATTTATTGATGACATTTTTGTCATATGGGAGAGCGATAGGTTGTGTCTAGATCAATTTTTGTTGGAACTTAACACTCATATTCCAGCTCTTCAATTTACCATGGTTTGTTCTGACCGAGAGTTACAATTTTTGGACACATTGGTACAATGGAAAGATGGAATATTCTCCACAGATTTATTTGTGAAACCCACAGATAGAAATAATCTCCTCTTATATAGCAGTAACCATCCTAGACACATGATTGACTCTTTACCATGGAGTCAACTGTTAAGAGTTGATAGAATTGTGTCAGACACCACACAAAAACAAATTAGGTTGACCCAGATGTGCAATAAATTTAAGAGGAGAGGTTATCCTAGGAATCTGGTGCAGAAACATAAGGATAGACTAGACAATAGTTTGGAGTCCAAAATCAAGAGTACACAAGCTGAACGTATACCGTTCATCTCAACCTTTGGCAATTTGAGTGGTCGTATAGGCAATTTTCTGCGTAAGAATTGGCCAATAGTGTCGAAGGGGCATAATGAGATCGACACGTTGAGAACACCACCTATTATGTCATATCGGAGGACTAAGAATATCAGAGATACATTGGTTAAGTCAGACGTGGGAAGCAGAAAGAAAAACACACAATCACTACTTTGCCCCCCCAAAAATGGAAATTTTCCGTGTTTAAATTGTTGCAATTGCAACAACATTTTGAAAGGGAATAAATTTCAGCACCCATACACTGGGAAGGTTTTCAATATTGGACATAGGTTTACGTGCAATTCAGATTTCGTTGTGTATATGATTACATGTCCCTGTTCATTAATTTACATAGACGACTATGCCGCTTAAATTGAGAATTAATAAGCATAAGAGTACAATCAGGAAGAAAATGATGGACCTTCCATTACCAAGGCATTTTATTGAGAAAAATCATCAGTTAAATCAATTGAGATTTAGGGCAATAGATTGTGTACCGATACTCAGGAGGGGAGGGGATAGACAGAAGCTATTGAAAAAGAAGGAATTACGTTGGATCTTTGAATTAGATTCCCTATACCCCAAAGGCTTGAATCTAGAATATAAGATAATACCTGGACTTCACCTAGTGAAGGCGTCCTTAACAACGAGCTAAATAGCACGAATTGAGTTTGGCTCAAGTTACTTAGATATATAGCTACATTTCGATGGATTCTCACCATGATTGAGGATATTACTATATTTACATATATCCGATTGTGATTCTTTTTGATCAAATGCTGGTTTCTATTTGTGCAGCAGAGACGACTGATTGCGGAGCATGCGCAGTAGCGCTTTAGGATCGTAACTGGAACCTGGAGTGTGGTGAACTTCCCTCCTTTGTTTTTCTATTATAACAACGGTGACTGACATATTGATGTTGATGATGTATTGAAGATGTATTGTATGTTGCATTTTTACACTTTTTGAGGATTATATAACTAATTGAAGAATATCATTAAGACTAATGTATGTTTCACCTGGGAGACCGGGTTCACGATTTTCACTGGTTGAAACGGACCATGTGATTACTTGTATTCACCTATTTATAACAATGTTTTTAGACATGATGTTAGGCTTGACAAAGACCCCTCACTCACTATGGGTCGAAATGTTGCCTGTCGTTTGTGGATGTCTTGACAATAAAACCACTTTGATGATTTGAAGACGTGTGCTGTTGTCCTACTACTTTTTTGAAATTTACATCATGCCGGAGTGGGTTTGCCTGGCTTGACAGCGTGCACCGCACCATACTCGGGATCAGTGTTGCTTCAAAAATCCTTTTTCTGCTGACCAATCAGCGTCATACACTTCTCTCCATTCATGTACTCATCACAGTGCGTGCTGCCACTTACTCACACATTAACGTTACTGAAGTGTCTTGAGAGTAAACAGACATCGCTTCCAGCCAAGGCGCGATGTCCATTAAACACCCCGACGCTTCAGTAACGTTAATGTGTATCACTTACTCGAGATCACGATTGCTGTCTTTTACAGAGAGATCTCGCGAGCTCATAAATAGGTCATAACTTGGTGAAAATTTATTATTTTTCTAAATAAAAACCACTGCTGTTACCTACATTACAGCGCCTATCACATTATGTAGGAGATAGGGCACTTATAATGTAGTGACAGAATCTCTTTAAGGCCCAAACTAGGATGCGCCGTTATGGGGTTAATGTGGATAAATGTAAGGTTATGCACTTGGGCCTAGGAAACGAATTCTACAATTATGCGTTAAATAGTAAAACACTGAGTAAAAGTGCTACTCAAAAAGACTTGGGGATATTTTTTGACAGTAAACGTAACAGTGTCAGGTAGCTGCTGCCCTGGCAAATAAAATCATGGTATTTATTAAAAGAGGCATAGATGTACATGAGAATAATATAGTTTTTCTTCTATACAAATCACTAGAAAGACCACACTTGGAATATTCTGTACAATTTTGGGGACTTGTGAATAAGAAGAACAAAGTAGAACTAGAACGGGTGCAAAGGAGGGCGACCAAGGTAATTAATGGAATGGGCTGATTGCAGAACCAAGAAAAATGATCAAACTTGGGGTTATGCTTGGGAGAGATCAAATGACAATATACAAATATATGAATGGACAGCACAGAGAGCTTTCTAATAATCTGTAACCATGACAAGGTGATATCCTCTGCAACTAGAAGAAAGGAGGTTTCCCTATAATCATAGACAGGGATTTTTTACTGTAAGGGCAGTGAGACTGTAGAACTCTCTGCCACAAGATGTTTTAATGGTTGAATCATTAACCCCTTCCCGCGATCAAAGTGATTTCCCGCAATAGGGCGTACAGCTTTGCCAAAGCTTTAAACTGTCACCATGTCAATAGACACGGTGATAGCGTCCTGATCGCAACTGTCATAGACAGTTGCCGAGCAGTACTCACGGCACAGGACCAATCAGAATGGTCCCTTGCCGGCAAGCGCTGTAATTGGCCAGTCAGTACTGACTGGCCAATCACAGCGCAGGAGGATTGTTTTCCCGGCATCTCCGGCTCTGACAAGCTAATTTCTGTCAGAGAGCTTGTCAGAGTCGGAAGCCAGTGAAAAGACAGAATAAAAGACAGAGTAAAAGAGTTAGAATACCCCAAAACCCAGCGATCAGCCCCTTTTCTGCCCCTTTTGTGCCCACTGACCAGTGATCACCCCTTTGGTGCCCTCTGGTTATCAAATATATAATTGTCACCCACAGTGTCCTTCTGCCATGCTGTGATATGTGCCCAGCTATCACCTGTCGCAGTACCCGGTCGCCATCACCCTGCTGTGTCCCTAGATTGCCCACTGCCCAAGTTTCCTGTTAGGTAGCAATGCCACGTCTCATTTAGTTTTTCCCCAGGTAGGTAGGGTACCCTTACTCATTGAATACAACATGGTTGTTGGTCGCCGGTCTGTTCTCATTCCCCAGTTGGGAGTAGCGCTGTTTATTTTTGGTTAAAAAAAGTTTATTTTAAAAAAGTTACTAAAAATTTTTGTTAGTTAGTAGCCGAACTAAATTACTCAATATGGCCAAAAGAGTCTTCGCAGCTAAGGAAGAGTATCAAATTATGTGTTCCAATGCGGACAGCGCAAGTGAAGGTGAAGCACAGTTCGTGCTTTCATCTTCATCAGTGTCCAGTGACTCGGAGTCTGCATCCCCGTCAGCGCAGAAGTGTGTGAATTTACAGCCCTCTCAGGCATTCAAATTGACACTACGGGTTTCAGCCCCATTGATTGTTTTAAAGTTTTTTTTCGGATGCCCTTTTAGGGTATGTTCACACGGCAGCGTCCGTAACGGCTGAAATTACGGGGCTGTTTTCAGGAGAAAACAGCACCGTAATTTCAACCGTAATGGCATGTTGAGGCGCTATTTCTCTGCGTCCATTACGGACGTAAATGGAGCTGTGTTTCCATGGAGTCAATGGAAAACGGCTCCATTTACGTCTGAAAAATTGACAGGCACTTCTTTGATGCGGGCATCTTTTTTAAGCCCCGCCTTTTGACAGCGGGGCGTAAAAAAAATGACCGTGTGCACAGAACATCGTAAGACCCATTCAAATGAATGGGCAGATGTTTGCCAACGCTATCGAGGCGCATTTTCGGACGTAAATCGAGGCGTAAAACGCCTGAATTACGTCCGTAAATAAGCCGTGTGAACATACCCTTAGGTTTAATAGTCCAGCAGACCAACATCTATGTGGAACAGTTTATCTCCCAGAACCTCGATTCGACTTTAAGCGTTGGTCTCGTAAAAAAGCCCAGTATTAGAGACTATTGTTGCCCTTATATTTTATCTAACACCTCCCCCTTTACCGCACAGTAATGACAAGGATGCGTTTCGAAGCTATCCTAAAGTTCCTGCATTACAATGACAATAGTCACTGCCCACCCCCAAATTTTGATAGGCTCTATAAAATAAGACCATTAATTGGCCACTACTCCCAAAGTTTTTCCCATGTTTATACCCCCCAACAAAATATTTCAGTAGATGAATCATTAGTGAGCTTCAAGGGTAGACTGCACTTCAGGCAGTATCTACCCAATAAAAGAGCCCGGTACGGCATAAAACTGTACAAGCTATGTAAAAGTGCCACCGGTTACACCTACTCTTTTTGGGTTTATGAGGGGAAGGACTCCCATATAGATCCCCCAGAATGCCCCCCTTCCTAGGAATTAGTGGAAAGATCATATGGGATCTTGTTCATCCTCTGCTCGGCAAAGGATATCATTTACTGTATATCTGGACAACTTTTACAATAGTGTCCCATTGCTAAAAGTTCTCTCGTCCAGATCCACCTTGGCGTGTGGAATAATCCGCAAAAATCAGAAGGGCCTCCCAAAAACTTTGCTGGGTCAGATACTAAAATTAGGAGAGAGCAGAGCTGTCTGCAGCGGCGATCTGCTGCTCCTGAAATATAAGAATAAAAGGGACGTCCTTCTACTGACCAGCATTCATGACAGCAGTGCAGCCTTGTCCCTGTCCGCGGATCCACCACCCAAGTTCCCAAACCATTTTGTGTAGAGGAGTACAACAAATATATGGGTGGCGTTGACCTGTCTGACCAAGTCATAAACCATACAGTGCCATGCGCAAGACCAAGGTATGGTATAAAAAGCTTACACAGATGGCTTTATACAACGCCTTTGTCCTTTGCAGATATGCTAGCAGTAGGGATACGTTCCTGCAATTTCAGGAAAAGGTCATCAAGTCCCTGATATTTGCTGACCAGATAGGAGAGGGCAGTTCATCTGGCTCTTCCGTCAGCAGGATAATTCCCTGCCAACATTTCCCCACAGAAATCCCCCCCACTGAAAAAAACAGAAGCCCACAAAAAAATGCCGTGACACCACATACCAATGTGAGACGTGTCCCACAAATCCCGGCCTGTGCATGAAACAATGTTTCAAAATATATCATACCTCCTTGGATTTTTAATTTATTTATTTTTCATTCACCTTTTCTGTCTCCCATATTGGCCATGAAAAATAATTTTTTTAATTTTATTTGCTCAATTAATTTTTTTTAAATAACACCTAAAACAAAACTACAAATTCTCACTATACCAAGAACCCGAGGCAGTGTCTGTCTCATCCAGGTTGCAAATCCGGGTAAGAAGAATAAATCCAGATGAGATAGGTTGTCTCAGCAAATCTTTTTTTGCTGAGGCCTTTGATTTATTTTTTGGGCTGGATTTTATGGAATGGTGGGTAGGTTGGTAGTGGGACCTGCTATTCCCTCTTCCTCCATTGCAGGTTTTCCAGGTTGTCCTCCTTAGTTACTAAAATTAAAGTATTTCTTATTATACTCCTAGATGGATACCTAGAGGGTTGTCACTTCACAATTTAAAAATTCTCCCTATACTCCTAGATGAATACCTAGAGGGTTGTCACTTCACAAATTAAAAATTCTCACTATACCCCTAGTTGAATACCTTGAAAGGTGTTACATTACAATCTAAATCTTCTCACTATACTGCTAGATGAATTATTTGAGGGGTTTAGTTTCCTAAATGGGGTCACTTTTCTGGGTTTATAATGTTTTGACACCCCAGAGTGTAAAGGATCTGCCAGACACAGCTTCTGTGTCGACGCCCGTGGGTAATCAGTCTGCACCTGCTCCTAAGTCTGAGAGAGTGACACGATCGTCTACCAGTCAGGCTGGGAGGCTGAGGACTGGGAGAGCCTATCACAGCCTGGCCAGACGGAGCTAGCTCCCGCCCTCTGTCTATTTATACCTGCATTTCCTGCTCCTACTTTGCCTGTGATTCTTTTCTGTTTCCTGGCTCTGCTGCTCCTGCTATGATTATTGACCTTGCTTCATTTTTGACCCTGACTTTACTGACTACGCTCCTGCTCTGCGATTTGTACCTCGTGCACTCCTGGTTTGACTCGGCTCGTTCACTACTCTTGTTGCTCACTGTGTTGCCGTGGGCAAATGCCCCATTTCCTAAAGCTTCTGTGTACCCTTGTCTGTTTGTCTGTCATGCACGTATTGAGCGTAGGGACCGTCGCCCAGTTGTACGCCGTCGCCTAGGACGGGCCGTTGCAAGTAGGCAGGGACTGAGTGGCGGGTAGATTAGGGCTCACCTGTCTGTCTCCCTACCCCGACATTACACCAGAGCCTCTGTTTTCATGACAGAGGGCAGTAAAAGCCATCGTAGTAGGCCTCAGATGTTGCATGGTGCTCTTTACATTCTGAGCCCTGCCATGTGCTCAAACAGTAGTTTATCTCCACAAATTGGGTATTGCCGTATTCAAGAGAAATTGCAACAAATATTCAAGAGAATATGCAACAAACTGTGGGTGCTTTTTCTCCTTTAACCCCTTCCCGCTCCTGGACATACTATTAGGTCATGGTAGCTGTATCGTTCGCGCTCCATGACCTAATAGTACGTCACGGGAGTAACGGCCTTCCGACACATGCAGGAGCTGTGACAGCTGCTGTCTTGTACAGCAGTTGCCGCAGCTCCTACAGCGGGGACCGATCGCTGTGTCCCCGCTGATTAACCCCTTAAAAGCCGCGTTCAATAGTGATCACGGCTTTCTAGGGGTTAAGTTACCATCGCCGGCCTGCTACATGATAGCGGCCGGCGATGGTGACTATGGCAATCGGACACTTAACAATGGCGTCCGGCTATGCCATCGACGGAAGCCTAGTGGGTCCTGACAAAGTAGCTGACAGCTCTAATACACTGCACTACGCATGTAGTGCAGTGTATTAGAATAGCGATCAGGGCCTCCTGCCCTCAAGTCCCCTAGTGGGACAAAGTAATAAAGTTAAAAAAAAGTTAAAAAAAGATGTGTAAAAATAAGAAAATAAAAGTTTTAAAAGTAATAAAAGTAAAAATCCCCCTTTTTCCCTTATCAGTCCTTTATTATTAATAAAAATATATAAACAAACAAATAAACTATACATAATTGGTATCGCCGCGTCCGTAACGGCCTGAACTACAAAATTATTTTGTTATTTAACCCGCGTGGTGAACGCCGTAAAAGAAAATAATAATAAACCGTACCAGAATCACAATTGTTTGGTCACTTCACCTCCCAAAAAATGGAATAAAAAGAGATCAAAAAGTCGCATGTACCTAAAAAAGGTGCTTATCGAAACTACAGTTCGTTATGCAAAAAAATAAGTCCTCGCACGGGTTTCTTGATGGAAAAATAAAAAAGTTATGGCTCTTAGAATAAGGTAACACAAAAAGTAAATTATTTTTTACAAAAAGTATTTTATTGTGCAAACGTCATAAGACATAAAAAAACTATAAACATCTGGTATCGCCTTAATCGTTTTGCCCCGCAGAATAAAGTGAATATGTCATTTATAGAGCACGGTGAACACTGTAAAAAAAATAGAATAAAAAAAACCAATAGTAGAATTATTGTTTTTTAGTCACTACGCCACTTAAAAATAGAATAAAAACTGATCAAAAAGCCGCATGCACCTCTTGAAAACTACAAGGACTCCTCAAGGTGTCTCGTTTCCAAAATGGGGTCACTTTTGGGGGGTTTCCACTGTTTTGGCACCACAAGACCTCTTCAAACCAGACATGGTGCCTAATAAAGGGAGGCCTCAAAATCCACTAGGTGCTCCTTTGCTTCGGAGGCCGGTGCTTCAGTCCATTACCGCACTAGGGCCACATGTGGGATATTTCTCAAAACTGCAGAATCTGGGCAATAAGTATTGAGTTGCGTTTCTCTGGTAAAACCTTTTGTGTTATAAAAAAAAGGTATAAAAAGGATTTTCTGACAAAAATAAATAAATATGTAAATTTCAACTTTACATTGCTCTAAATTCCCGTGAAACACTTAAAGGGTTCATAAACTTTCTAAATGCTGTTGTGAATACTTTGAGGGGTCTAGTTTCTAAAATGGGGTGTTTGATAGGGGTTTCTAATATATAGGCCCCTCAAAGCGAGAAGTGTATTTCTATTGATGAGTCCTTGGTACATTTTAAAAGGAGGCTTAAATTCCACCGCTACCTGCCGGGTAAGAGGGCAAGGTATGGCGTGAAGATGTATAAGCTGTGTGAGAGTGCATCAGGGTATACCTACAAATTTAGGATATATGAAGGGAAGGACACCAGTATTCAGCCACCAGAATGCCCCCCTTACTGGGAGGTAATGCAAAAATTGTGTGAGATTTGGTGCACCCACTGCTGGACGAGGGTTACCACCTCTACCTGGATAATTTTTATACCAGCATCCCATTCTTCAAGTGCCTCGCTTCCGGAAGTCCTGCGGCATGCGGCACTGCTAGAAGAAACCTGAGAGGCCTCCCTAAGACTCTGCTTGGGCAAACAAGAAGGGGTGAGAGCAGGGCACATTCTAGCAGCAATATATTCTGTGTCAAGTACAAGGACAAGAGGAGATGACAACAATACATGCCCACACCAGTACCCATGTACATGTAAGGGGTACCAGTACAGAGACCCCCAATCCAGAAAGCATCCTGGACTACAATAGGTACATGGGAGGGGTGGGCTTGTCAGATCAAGCCCTGGAGCCCTACAGCGCCATGCGGTGTGGTATTAGAAGCTGGCCATGCACATCATATAGATGGCATTGTACAATGTGTACTTGCTACGTCGATGTACAGGCCAGACTGGAAATTTCCTGGAATTTCAAGTGGCGGTTATCAAGAAACTAATTTTTAGGTACCAGGGCAACACTTTCCAGGAGAAGTTCCCCAATCTGGCAAGAAGGGAAAAAGTCAAAAGAGGTGCTATAAGAGGGGGATAAGGAAGGACACAATATATCAATGTGACACGTGTCCTGAAAAACTAAGGCTCTGTATGAATGAGTGTTTTAAAATGTATCATACATCCCTTCATTTTTAATCGACCCCAGTTTTACTTACCCTGATGCACTCCGCACAGCTTATCCCCCTCATCTTTCCCTTCGGAGCCCTGCTGTGTGCCCAGGCAGCTGATAACAGTCACATGCAGGGTATTGCCATACCCGTGAGAACCCACTTTACAGTTTATGGGGTGTATGTCTCTGGTCAAAATGCTCACTACACCTCTAGATTAATGTCTTAAGGGTGTCGTTTTTAAAACGGGGTCACTTCTTGGGGGTTTCAACGGTACTGGTCCCTCAGGGGCTTCTGCATACATGACCGCACCAGAAAATCCCCAGTAGGCCAAATGGTGGTCCTTTCCTTCTGAGCCCTCCCATGGGCCTAAACTGCAGTTTATCGCCACAAATTGGGTATTGCCGCACTCAGGACAAATTGGGCAACAAAATGGGGTATTTTATTTCTTGTGAAAATAAGAAATTTTCAGCCAAAACTACATATTATTGGAAAAAAATATTTTGTTTTAATTCTCAGCCCAATTCAAATAAGTTCTGTGAAAAAAATATGGCGTCAAAATGGTCACAACACCCATAAATTAATTCCTTGAGGGGTGTAGTTTCCAAAATGGGGTCACTTCTGGTGGGTTTCCATTGCTTTGATACCTCTGGGGATCTGCAAATGCGACATGGCACCCAAAAACCAATCCAGCAAAATCTGGACTCCAAAGAACAAATAGCGCTCCTTTCCTTCTGAGCGCTCCCATGGGCCCAAACGGCAGTTTATCACCACAAATGGGGTATTGCTGCACTCAGGAGAAATTGGGCAACAAAATGGGGTATTTTGTTCCCTGTGAAAATAAGAAATTATGATGAAAAATGACATCTTATTGGAAAAAATGTTGATTTTTTAATTTCACAGCCCAATTCAAATACGCGCTGTGAAAAAATTGTGGAGTCAAAATGGTAACAACAACCATAAATTAATTCCTTGAGGGTTGTAGTTTCAAAAATGGGGTCACGTTTGGGGGATTCCTACTGTTTTGGCACCTCAACACCTCTTCAAACCTGGCATGCTGCCTAAAATATATTCTAATAAAAAAGGGGCCTCAAAATGCACTAGGTGCTTCTTTGCTTCTGGGGCTTGTGTTTTAGTCCACGAGCACACTAGAGACACATGTGGGACATTTCTAAAAACTGCAGAATCTGGACAATACATATTTAGTAGTGTTTCTCTGGTAAAACCTTCTGTAAAAAATTTAATACTATTGAAATTTAGCAAGAAAAATGACAATTGCAAATTTCACCTCTACTTTGCTTTATTTCCTGTGAAATGCCTAAAGGGTTAAATAAACTTTCTAAATGCTGTTTTGAATACTTTGATGGGTCTAGTTTTCAAAATGGGGTGTTTTATGGGGGTTTCTAATACATAGGCCCCTAAAAGCCACTTCGGAATCGAACAGGTACCTTAAAAAAAGGCTTTTGAAATTTTCTTAAAAATATGAGAAATTGCTGTTTATGTTCTAAGCCTTGTAACGTCCAAGAAAAATAAAAGAATGTTCAAAAAACAATGCCAATCTAAAGTAGACATATGGGAAATGTTAACTAGTAACTATTTTAGGTGGTATAACCATCTGTTTTAGGCATCATTTAGACGAGCGTAATATGCGCGCGTGCGACGCGCGTGCTTTTCACGCGTGTCGTACGCACCTATATTAGGCTATGGGGCAGTGCTGACAGTCCGTAAGTTTTGCGCAGCATGAGTCCGCTGCGTAAAACTTACGACATGTTCTATATTTCTGCGTTTTTTGCGCATCACGCACCAATTGAAGTCAATGGGTGCGTGAAAACGGAAGCACTTCCGTGCGAACTGCGTGGTTCGCGCAACAGCTGTCATTCTCTGAATGTAAACAGAAAAGCACCACGTGCTTTTCTGTTTACAAACATCCAAACGGAGCGTCAAAATGATGGCGGCTGCGAGAAAATCTTGCAGCCGCGCATCATACACTGATGAGACACGCAGCTGTTAAGTGCCTTTTGCGCACGCAAAATGCCGTGTTTTTTGCGTGCGCAAAACGCACACGCTCGTGTAAATAAGGCCTTAGAAGCAGATGCATTTAAATTCTGAAAAATGCTATTTTTTTATACATTTTCTCTAAATTTTGCAATTTTTCACCAATAAACACTGAATATATCGTCCAAATTTTACCACTAACATAAAGCCCAATGTGTCACGAGAAAATAATCTCAGAATCGCTTGGATAGGTTTAAGCATTCCGACGTTATTACCACATAAAGTGAAATATGTCAGATTTCAAAAATGGGCTCTGAGCCTTAAGGCCAAAACAAGGCTATGTCCTTAAGGGGTTAACCCCTTGTGAAAATTATGAATTTGGGGCTAAAGCAACATTTTCTTTGAAAATAATCTAATTTTATTTTTTTACTGCCCAGTGTATGAAACACCTGTGGGGTCAAAATGCTCACTATACAACTTGAAAAATTCTTTGAGGGGAGTAGTTTCCCAAATGGAGCCACTTTTGGGGGGTTCACTGTGCTGGTACCTTAGGAGCTTTACAAATGCAACATGGTGCAGAGAAATCAATCCAGCAAAATCTGCTCCCCAAAAGCTAAATGACATGCCTTCCCTTCCGAGTCCTGTCGCTTGCCAAAACAGCAGTTTATGACCACATGTTGGGTATTTCCGTACGCTGGAGAAGTTGCTTTACAAATGTTAGGGTGCTTTTCCTCATTTATTTGTTGAAAAAGTTAAACATTTTGAGGTAAAGCTACATCTTATTGGAAAATAATGTTATTTTTCACTGCCCAATTCTAATGAAATCTATGAAACACCTGTGGGGTCAAAATGCTCACTACACCCCTAGATGAATTCCTCAAGGGGTGTGGTTTCCAAAGTGGTGTATTTTTTGGGGTGTTTCCTTTGTTTCGGCACCACCAGACCTCTTTTAACCTGAAATGGTGCCTGAAATATACTGTAATATAAAGAAAAGGAAGGCCCTAAAATCCACTAGGCACTCCTTTGGTTCTGGGGCCTTTTTTTCCAGTCCATTAGCACACTAGGGCCACATGCGGGATATTTCTAGAAACTGAAAAATCAGGGCAATAAATATTCAGTTGTGTTTCTCTGTTAAAACCTTCAGTATTACAGGAAAAATTGATTAAAATGGAATTTCTGCAAAAAACAAATGAAATGTTCAAATTTTACTTCCACTTTGCTTTAATTCCTGTGAAACGCCTAAAGGGTTAAGAAACTTTCTGAAGGCTGTTTTGAATACTTTGAGGGGTGCAGTTTTTTAAATGGGGTGATTTGTGGTGGTTATAATATATAAGGCCCTCAAAGCCACTTCACAACTGAACAGTTCCCTAAAAAAAATGGGATTTTGAAATTTTCTTGAAAATGTGAAAAATTGCAGCTAAACTTATAAGCCTTGTAATGTCCTAGAAAAATAAACCTACGTTCAAAAAAATGATGCCAATCTAAAGTTGACATATGAAAATGTTAACTAGTAAATATTTTGTGTGGTATAACTATCTGTCTTACAAGCAGATACTTGAATTTTTCAATTTTTTCACTAACATAAAATACAATATGTCACGACAAAACAATCTCAGAATCGCTTTGATAGGTAAAAGCATTCCCAAGTTATTACCACATATAGTAACACACGTCAGATTAAAAAATGAGGCTCTGTCATTTGGTCCAAAAGTGACTGCGGCGGGAAGGGGTTAAGCAAGTTCAAGAAGGGCCTGGACACCTTTCTTAAAAAGTATATTATTACAAGTTATGGTTACTAGATTCTGGAGATGAGAACTTGATCCTGGGATTTATAGGATTGCCATATTTGGAGTTGGGGAGGAAATTTTTCCCCTTATAAATAGTAAAGCTTCTACAATGTATACAACCTATTTTGCATATTTGACTGGATTTTCTCTATAAATTAGAAAGTTAAGTTGGGCAAAAATTGAACACTACATCCTCTATACTGTTATTACTGAGGCCGCACAAACTTTTAGGACTGCTAAATAAATTTGATAGTCTCAGACAGTATCACCTATCTATTTTGCAATTTGTAGATTTCAAGACTTTACCTCTTGACTGGTGGTACTGAAAGTCTCCCACTGATCTTCATTCTGCTGGGCTTTTACAGAGTTTGGTGTGATAAGGATGCGATCAAGTCCACTAGAAAATGAAAATCAGTGTTATCCTATTTTATTAAATGCTGTGCAAATATGTTGAATTACAAAACTACGGATATAGCCATCTTTATCTTGACTCTGATAACTTGCGTTAAATGTCAAGATAAAAATGGCTACATCAACCACTAATACTTGCCTTGTTATTTTACTATTGTTTGTGTTGCGATTTCTCCTTGGTGGTGGGAAAAATACAGGATCCGGTAGAAATACAGGAGAATCTAGGTCCTCGCCACCAGCTTCAGAAAAGCGCAGAGGTCGCTGGCTGGTGATAATTGTGTGAATAGGGCTGACAGGTTCAGTGTGAAAACTGTCTTCTTGCCCAAACAGTCCACCTGTCCTCTGGAATACAAAATATGATGAAAGGGGAATTTATAGTCAAAACAATCAAATGATATATATAATCAAACCATATAAAAAATATCAGAATGCATTAGGCCATAATAAAGTAAAATAGAGCTGTACTTCCTTTTGTGGAAACAAAAATCTCTGCTACTTCTGCATTTATGTAAAGTTAATTTAATATGCCAGTTCGACTCTTTTCTACATCTGATCTTCTTTCTGAGCTTTGGTCTCTTCTACTTACATGTACCCTGCTTGAGGGTATGTTCACACGCAGTGTTTTCAGGAGTATTTCGGGGGATTTACGCCTCGAAAAATGTCTGAAAAAAGGGAAGCTGAACGCCTACAAACATCTGCCCATTGAAATCAATGGGAAAAACAGCATTTAGTTCAGATGGGGCGTCTTTTTACGCCTCTGTTTTAAAAAACGGAGCCTGAAATGACGCTCCGTAAAAAGAAGTAGCATGTCATTTCTTGAGGCGTTTTTTGGAGCTGATTTTCCACTGAACACTATGGGTATGTTCACACGCAGTAGCAAAATACGTCTGAAATTACGGAGCTGTTTTTGCCTGAAAACAGCTCCTGATTTTCAGGCGTTTTTGTAACTACTCGCGTTTTTCGTGGCGTATTTTACGGACATTATTGGAGCTGTTTTTCAATGGAATCAATGAAAAATGGCTCCAAAAACGTCCCAAGAAGTGACATACACTTCTTTGACGTGGGCGTCTGTTTACGCGCCGTCTTTTGACAGCGATGCAGAAAATTACACTTCGTGGGAACAGAACATCGTAAAACCCATTGAAAGCAATGGCCAGATGTTTGTAGGCGTAAAACGCCCGAATTACGTCTGAAAGCAGTGCGTGTGAACATACCCTATGAAAAATGCCTAAAAAAATGCCTGAAAAGAAGCCTCAAAAGAAGCTCCAAATTTCATTTTCAGCTTCAAAAACGCCTGAAAATCAGAGGCTGTTTTCTCTGAAATCAGCTCCGTATTTTCAGACATTTTTTGTTAAGCGTGTGAACATACCCTTAAAGTGCCCTGATAAAGACAAGGACTGGTCAGAAGAAAGAAGGGGGAAAAATAGTTGCAGACACGCCTACTGTGCGAGCATTAGGGTATGTTCACATGGCTTATTTTCTGCAGCTAAAAGTACAGAGGCTGAATGCCCCCAAACAACTGCCCATTGATTTCAATGGGAAAAACGGCGTTTGGTTCCCACGGGGCACCCCACGCATGCGTAGTATGTAGTGTGAGAATAAGTGACTTGTCAAAAATTATAGAAAAGGAAAAAATTTATATAAGAAAATAGCCTGTGGGGTAATACTCTCATACCTCCCAACATTCAAGTATCGCAAAGAGGGACAACTGTTGCGGCACGTACAGCCTTTTCTCCATTTCTCCATTTAAGCCATGCCTCTAATCCCGCCCAATCCTGGCCCATACACTCCCAAGTCAGTGCAATGCCCCATAGCTGCCCGCTTACATAATAATGCCCCCATAGCTGCCCCATACAGTATAATACCCACATAGCTGCCCCATGCAGTATAATACCCACACAGATGCCACCATACACTATAATGCCACAGAGATGTCACATACAGCATAATGCCCCCATTTATGCTCCCCCACAGTTTAATACTTGTATAATGCCCCCTTAGCTGCCACCATACAGTGTAATGTCTCCTTAGCTGCCACCATACACTATAATCCCCCCTTAGCTGCCCCCATACAGTATAATGTCCAAAGCTGCCCCCGTACAGTATAATGTCTCCTTAGCTGCCCCTAGTGCCGGTGCCTACATTTAAAGTGCCAGTGCCCACATATATAGTGCCACAGTACCCATGTAGATATTGCTCATATATTGCTACAGTACCCATGTAGATAGTGCCACACCCCCTTAACGATAGCGCCACCCCCTGTAGATAGCGCTACCTGAGGATGCAGATACAGTTGACACCGGGACATACCACCGGCCACCCAGGACAGCGGGACACCGCCCGGAATCTGGGACTGTCCCACTGAATCCGGGGCAGTTAGGAGGTATGATACTATTAACACTACAGTATTACACCCAAAAATGTGTAAATACATTGGAGATGAGGGAATGGTTATTGCTTGTAGAATCCTGTGTACAAAAGTTCCTCATTCATTGCAATATAAGAGGGGGAGTGGACTTCTAAATTATTACAATGTGAGTACAGATGGATTTGTAATCAGAAATGCATGGCCCCAAGGGGAATGAAAAAGGAACTTTTGTACACAGGATTCTAAAAGCAATAACCATTCCCTCATCCCTAATGTATTTACACATTTTTGGATTACCCCACAGCCTATTTGTTAAATATATATTTTTTCCTTTTTTATATTTTTTAATAAGTCTCTAAGGGCTTATCCACATGTTACGGAATTTCTGCAGAAAATTTCTGCAGCAATTCTGCTGAAACTAGCAGGATTTCCGCTGTGGAAAAACCGCACCATAAGTTGGGAGATGGTGACATCTCCTCTCCGCAGCAATTCAGTCCACTTTCTGCAGCAGGAATTGACATGGTGCGGTATGAATAATGCACCACAGGTCAATTTCTGGTCAGACATTTTGCGGAGCGTGCGGGTGAGATTTGCTAAATCTTACCCACTTTGCTGCTACTGTATTCTGCTGTGTATTTTCCGTCCGCAATTCCGGACGTAAAATACGCGGCAATTCCGCTATGTGTGGACAAGCCCTTATTCCTACACTACATATACATTTCTTTCATACCCACATGCAAAAAACGTTACTTTTCCTTTTTTAACTATATTTATATTTTCGGTCACTCATTTAGGGTTCTATCGTTTCCTGTCTATTCACAGCCATTTAATATATCTTGGCCACAGGGGCTCATGCACATTAGACTTATGAAACAGGGTTCTTAAATCTTATGTCCTAGAAATGTAAAAATAAATGTTCACAATAACTAATGAAGATGATTCTATACCCTTAGGTAATAACTCTATATGGACGCTTTATGCCTCGATTACCTTTTCCTGAAGTACCTTTTCTGAATAACACACTTCAAAAACAAAGAGACAAGAAAGAAAAGCCGTAGATGAAAACACCATCTCCTCTTAGACCGGGGAAGCCAAGCAAGATTTAACTCCATATACAAAGAATTTGATATTGCATATGTACTATAATATATGTATGTTTTCTATTTCCACGTAGTGCTCACTGGGCCAATTGTGCGGCGCCTCTCACCTTCCCTCCCGGCGGGTGTCAACTATGAGAGCAAGTAGCAAATACACATATTTGTGTCTATTTTGAATAAAACACGTTTAGGGCTTTTATTAATGTACAATTGGCACTAGCACAAGGGTGTTGTTGTTTTTTGTTTTTTCTGTTTCATTCAGATCACATGGGGGATCGCAACCCAATGGTCGATCAGTTGTCATAAATTGTGTCGCTGATATTATTACTTTATTGCTATACCCATGGGGTATGTATTATCCATTAAATGACACTATGAATAAATCAACATGATATTCTCTAGAGATTTAGGTTGATACCAGCAGGTGTTTGGCAAGGCATGTATTCAGCTAGCTGACACAAACAAGATTTGTTTAAAGAAAAATCTATTATAAAAACGGCAGCACTTAGCCGGCCTCCTGGGATGACGTCTCATCCTAGGAGACCTCTGCAGCCTGTGATTGGCTGCAGCGGCGGCCACATGGGATGAAACGTCATCCCAGGAGGATGAAACACAGACTCCTAGGTAAGTTTAATATATTTTTTGCATTCTGACGTGTTTTTTTGCGGCGGGATCGCCGCAAAAAATCGAACAACTGCTATTTGATGCGGGATTTACATCCCCACTGAATTCAGTAGGGAAGTCCCGCAACAAATAAGCAGCGTTTACATAAATACAATTGACATGCTGCAGAATATAACTCCACACGGCAGGTCAATTTCTGAGCGGTTTTATCTCATCTACTTTGCTGGTACTGCATTTGTTGTGGATTTTCCGCAACAAAATCTGCAGTATTTACGCAACATGTGATTTGGCCTTAACACTTTACCACATTACAAACACCGCTGAAGAAGTCACATTGTGGCGATACAAGTGGGGAATTTTTTTCCCTTTCCCCAGACTGGTAACGTTGCTTAATCATTTCACGTCGTTGATCTGTAGATTTACGTTGTAAAAAGGGTGTTTATGGGTGGCGCCTTTTTAGAAGCACAGTGGGCGCCATAGCCGCCAGGGTCTGCTTTGTTACACAGAAGGGTCCCAGCAGCAATGCTTGCGATCAGAAAAATTTCTGATCGCAAGAATTTAACCCCTCAGATGCCGTTTTTACGGCCTTTTCCATACTTGCCAAATGTCCCGAATTTACAGAGACAGTCTCGGCATATTACTGTCCCGGGATTTGTCCCGGCAACTGCTACATTCAATTGTATCTGCGTCCTTACATAGTTACATAGTTAGTACGGCTGAAAAAAGACACATGTCCATCAAGTTCAACAGGAAACAGATACAATTGAATACTATGGCAGAGCAGGAAACTATCCGCTTCCTGCTCTGCCATTCACTCCTCCTGGAGTGCCGGAATCCTCGGCCAAAGCGTTGCAGATGCCCTGACCGGGGATTCCGCTCATAGACGGAGCCCCTGACTTTAATATCCATATAAGGGCAGTGACATCAGGGCAGGCACCTCCTGCAGCGAAATCCCCGGCCAGAACATTGCCGATGCTCTGCCTCGGATTCCGCTCATAGACTAAGCCCCTGATTTCACGGTCCATGTAAGGGCAGTGACGTCAGGGCACGGCACCTCCTGCAGCGGAATCCCCGGCCAGAGCATTGCCGATGCTCTGCCTCGGATTCTGCTCAAAGACTGAGCTCCTGACTTCACGGTCCATATAAGGGCAGTGACGTCAGGGCAGGGCACCTCCTGCAGTGGAATCCCCGGCCAGAGCATTGCCGATGCTCTGACTCAGATTCATATAAGGACAGTGTTGTCAGGGGCTTCCCCAGAGAAGGAGTCCCAGAGCAGAGATTATACTAGCACTCTGCTCCGAGACTCCTGCTCTGGGGAAGCCCCTGACACCACTGTCCATATATGGACAGTATGTCAGGAGCAGAGCAGGAGTCCCAGGCAGCGTGCTAGTAGCGCTCTGCTCCAGGACTCCTGCTCTGAGGTTGCCCCTGACATCACATTCTGGTCCAGGAGGATCCCCTGATGTCACTGACGTCCTCCAGCAGAGGAATCCCCGGCCAAAGCGTGGCTACATGGGGACTGTGTGGAATCAAGTACAGAGGGCTGTGTGACATCATCTACAGTGAGACTGTGTGGCATCAAGTACAGGGGGACTGTGTGACATAATCTACAGGGAGGGCTATGTGGCTCTATCTACAAGGGGTTGTGTGGCACTATCTACAAGGGGTTGTGTGGTTCTATCTACAGGGGGGCTGTCTGGCATCATCTACAGGAGGGCTGTGTGGCTCTATCTACAGGGCGCTGTGTGGCTCTATTTACAGGGGGCTTTGTGGCTCTATCTACAGGGGGCTGTGTGGCACTATCTACACAGGGCTGTGTGGCACCATCTACACGGGGATGTGGGGCACTATCTACATGGGGCTGCGTGGTCCTATCTACACTGGGCTGCGTGGTCTTATCTACACGGGGCTGCGTGGCACTATCTACACGGGGGCTGCGTGGCACTATCTACAAGGGGGTTGCGTGGCACTATCTACAAGGGGGCAGTGTGGCACTATCTACAAGGGAGCTGTGTGGTACTATCTACAGGGGACTGTGTGGCACTATCTACAGGGGGGCTGTGTCGCACTATCTACAGAGGGCATTGTGCTATTATCTACAGAGGGCACTGTGGTACTATCTAAAAAAGAGATGTGTGCCACTATCTACAGAGGGCACTGTGGCACTATCTACAGGAGGGCCATATGGCACTATTTACAGGGAGCAGTGTGTGGAATTGTCTACAGGAAGCAGTGTGTGGCAATAACTACAAGGAGCAGTGTGTGGCAATATCTACAGGGAGCAGTGTGTAGCAATATCTACAAGGGGCCATGTGGCATTATCTACAGGGAGCAGTGCGTGGCCCTATCTACTGGGGGCAGTGTGGAGCACCATCTACAAAGGGCACTGAGTGTGGCACTATCTACGCTGTTTTTTACACTACCAGTAGGGCTAAGCACATATGCCCTAGCCGTAGTGATAAAATGAGACATCACCTCCCTGTATACAACCGGAAAACCAGAGAGAGATACTGACTACCAAAATAGTTGTCAGCCAAACTAGTGCAGAAATTTTTGTTCGTTTATTTGTATGCAGAAATTCTGGAAAGCCACGCCCCATCAGATAAACCATGCCCCCATAAAGACACACCCACCAAATACGCCAAACCCTAAGTGTCTCTGGAAAAAAAATTCAAACGTTGGCAACTATGCTTTTCCACTTCGGGGGCGAACACCGGCGCCCGTACGGCGAGATTGCGGGAGCTGGTGTCCTATAGCAGCTGGGTACTTTCTGAACGCTTCTATGCTTGCTATAGGAAGATTGCTTGCAGGTCTCAATAGCAATGCACTGATTTTGCCATAGACTGCAATATTGTGATGATGGCAGGTTCAAGCCCCCTAAGGGAACTAAATAAGAGTTCAAAAAAGTAAAAAAAAGTTTTTAAAAAATATTAAAATTCAAATCACCCCCTTTCCCTAGATCACATATAAAAATAAACAATAATAAACATAAACACATTAGGTATCTCCACGTCCGAAAAGGCCTGAACTATAAAAACTTAAAAATATTTATCCAATACGGTGAGCATCATAGCAGGAGAAAAGGTCAAAATGGCCGTAATTTTGCCATAGACTGCAATATTGTGATGATGGCAGGTTCAAGCCCCCTAAGGCTATGTTCACACGGAAACCGTGTCGCAAAACTCGGCAGAAACGGCCCGAGAACGCCTCCCATTGATTTCAATGGGAGGCGTCGGCGTCTTTTTCCCGCGAGCAGTAAAACTGCCTCGCGGGAAAAAGAAGCGACATGCCCTATCTTCGGGCGCTTCCGCCTCCGACCTCCCATTGACTTCAATGGGAGGCAGGAAAAAGCGTATATCTCGCTGTTTTATGCCCGCGGCGCTCAATGGCCGCGGGCGAAAAACGGCGCGATAATCGCCGCGAAAATCGGCGTGCAGGGAGAGGAATATCTGCCTCAAAGTTCCAAACTGAATTTTGAGGCAGATATTCCTCCCCCAAAATACTCCGTGTGAACATAGCCTTAGGGAACTAAATAAGAGTTCAAAAAAGTAAAAAAAAGTTTTTAAAAAATATTAAAATTCAAATCACCCCCTTTCCCTAGATCACATATAAAAATAAACAATAATAAACATAAACACATTAGGTATCTCCACGTCCGAAAAGGCCTGAACTATAAAAACGTAAAAATATTTATCCAATACGGTGAGCATCATAGCAGGAGAAAAGGTCAAAATGGCACACTTTTTTTGCCCCTTCAACAACACAAAAAAAATGAGTAAAAAGTGATGGTATGAATAAAATCGACATCATTACATGTAAAAAAAGACACCTTACACATAAAAAAATTACAGGGGACATGATATGGCGATGCCAATTTTGTTTGTTTCTTTCAAACTTTTTCATTATTTTAACCCCTTAAGGACACAGCCTGTTTTGGCCTTAAGGACACAGACAATTTTTTCAAATCGGACATGTGTCACTTTATGTGGTAATAACTCTGGAATGCTTTTATGTATCCAAGCGATTCTGAGAATGTTTTCTCATGACACAATGTACTTTATATGGTTGTGTTCAGATGGCACTGGTTTCTTTGGGTGCTCGAGGTAGGGTCCCAACCCGGGTGTAGGTTAAGAATTTGTACTCGGCACACCTTGCTTGTGTTACAAAAATATATATTTTTATTATGGATGCCAGAGGCTGCATGTGCACATGCAGCCTCTGGCATCCATAATAAAAATATATATTTTTGTAACACAAGCAAGGTGTGCCGAGTACAATGTACTTTATGTTAGTAGTATCATTTGGTCAATATATTCAGTGTTTGCAAAAATTAGCATTTTTCTAAATTTTAATGTTTTTGCGTCCCAAAACTGGCAAGAAGGGAAAAAGTCAAAAGAGGTGCAAAGTCTGCTATAAGAGGGGGATAAGGGAGGACACAATATATCAATGTGACATGTTTCCTGAAAAACGAAGGCTCTGTATGAAAGAGTCAGGACCCACTATGCTTGTTGTCAGTGAGTAACATGTAGTGCAGTGTATTAGAATAGCAATCCGGGCCTCCTGCTCTCAAGTCCCCTAGTGGGCCAACGTAAAAAAGTAAAAAAAAAGTTGTGTAAAAATAAGAAAATAAAAGTTTTAAAAGTAATAAAAGTAAAAATCCCCCTTTTTCCCTTATCAGTCCTTTATTATTAATAAAAAAAGATAAATAAACAAATAAACTTTCTGATAAATAGTTCCGATCATCTATTTAATTAGTCTGTTTGCTCCAGTAAAACAATTATACACTGTCTATATTTGTTATTCTACTCATTTTGTACACATATACTCTGCATTGGATGAACGTTTTTATTCATGCTTTGCATGACTCATCTTTTAATCTTTGCGATTTTCGAATAAAGTTTGTATTTTCTTCAATTATATGAGTTGTGTTAATTGTACCCCACACTTTATAGGTTATATATTAGATGTTGAGGGTCAATGCACCAAGATTTACTTGGTTTTACTAAGATCTTGCTCTTGATTCGGTCAACGTTATTCATTTCTGTTACATATATCAGCAAGATCGTTTCCTGTGTGTACCAATAGGTTTATGCAGGGCAAAACTTTCCAGAAGAAGTTCCCAAAACTGGCAAGAAGGGAAAATGTCAAAAGAGGTGCAAAGTCTGCTATAAGAGGGGGATAAGGGAGGACACAATATATCAATGTGACATGTTTCCTGAAAAACTAAGGCTCTGTATGAAAGTGTTTTAAAATGTATCATACATCCCTTGATTTTTAATCTACCCCAGTTTTACTTACCCTGACGCACTCCGCACAGCTTATCCCCCTCATCTGTCCCTTCTGAGCCCTGCTTTGTGCCCAGGCAGCTGATAAATGCCACATGTAGGGTATTGCCATACCCGTGAGAACCCACATTACAGTTTATGGGGTGTATATCTCCGGTGACGCATGCTGGGCACAATATATTGGACACTGAAATGGCATAGATATAAAGAAAATTGCAAATCCCACACTGCACCATCTGCTGCGCATTACCTTTTACACAATACCTGTGGGGTCAAAATGCTCACTACACTTGATGAATGTCTTGGGGTGTAGTTTTTAAATGGGGTCACTTCTCAGGGGTTTCAACTGTACTGGTACCTCAGGGGCTTCTGCATATATGACTTAGCACCAGAAAAGCTCCAGTAGGCCAAATGGTGGTCCTTTCCTTCTGAGCCCTCCCATGGGCCCAAACGGCAGTTTATCACCACAAATGGGGTATTGCCGCACTCAGGACAAAATGGGAAACAAAATATTTTATTCCCTGTGTATTTTGTTCCCTGTGAAAATAAGAAATTTTGATCAAAAATTTTTATTTTTTAAATTTCACAGCCCAATCCAAATACATGCTGTGAAAAAACTGTGCTATCAAAATTGTAACAACAACCATAAATCAATTCTTTGAGGGGTGTAGTTTCCAAAATGGGGTAATTGCTGGTGGGTTTCTATTGCTTTGATACCTCTGGGGCTCTGCAAATGCGACATGGCACTCGTAAACCAATCCAGCAAAATCTGAACTCCTTTCCTTCGCTCCTTTCCTTCTGAGCCCTCCTATGGGCCCAAACGGCAGTTTATCACCACAAATGGGGTATTGCCGCACTCAGGACAAATTGGGCAACAAAATAGGGTATTTTATTTCTTGTGAAAATAAGAAATTTTTATCAAAAATGACATCTTATTGGAAAAAATTTCATTTATTAAATTTCACAGCCCAATTCAAATACGTGCTGTAAAAAAAATTTGTGGTCAAAATGGTAACAACAACCATACATGAATTCCTTGAGGGGTGTAGTTTCCAAAATGGGGTCACTTTTGGGGGATTCCTACTGTTTTGGCACCTCAACACCTCTTCAAACCTGGCATGCTGCCTAAAATATATTCTAATAAAAAAGAGGCCCCAAAATGCACTAGGTGCTTCTTTGCTTCTGGGGCTTGTGTTTTGGTCCACGAGCCCACTAGAGCCACATGTGGGACATTTCTAAAAACTGCAGAATATGGACAATACATATTTAGTAGTATTTCTCTGGTAAAACCTCCTGTGTTACAGAAAAAAATTGAATAAAATTGAAATTCAGCAAGAAAAATGAAATTTGCAAATTTCACCTCCACATTGCTTTAATTCCTGTGAAATGCCTATAGGGTTAAAACACTTTCTAAATGCTGTTTTGAATACTTTGAGGGGTCTAGTTTTTAAAATGGGGTGTTTATGGGGGTTTCTAATACATAGGCCCCTCAAAGCCACTTCAGAACTGAACAGGTACCTTAAAAAAAGGCTTTTGAAATGTTCTTAAAAATATGAGAAATTGCTGTTTATGTTCTAAGTCTTGTAACGTCCAAGAAAAATAAAAAAAACTTTCAAAAAACGATGCCAATCCAAAGTAGACATATGGGAAATGTGAACTAGTAACTATTTTGGGGGGTATAACCATCTGTTTTACAAGCAGATGCATTCAAATTCAGAAAAATTATATTTTTTCAAAATTTTCTCAAAATTTTGCAATTTTTCACAAATATACACTGAATATATCGAACAAATTTTACCACTAACATAAAGCCCAATGTGTCATGAGAAAACAATTTCAGAATTGCTTGGATAGGTTTAAGCATTCTGACGTTATTACCACATAAAGTGAAATATGTCAGATTTCAAAAATGGGCTGTGAGCCTTAAGGCCAAAACAAGGCTGCGTCCTTAAGGGGTTAATACTGATATATCTTCATGGCTTCATAAATAAAATTAAATATGTAAACCTTTGAAAAGTTTTCTTTTTCTTTTTATAAAAATGTGTCTCAGTGTGTTTGGAGCAACTTTACAATTACTTTTTATTAAAAATTATTTTTACTTTTTGAGATACACCTGCATTGTATCCGGTATACTGAACAGCTGTATCGTGGGTTGAGAATTGAATCCTTCAGGTCTGCGGCCCTGACGTGTTCAGTGAAAGTGGGTCCTACAGGATCCACCTGTTATCGATCACATCTAAGTTATGAACTTAGATGTGATCGGTAACAGCTCGATCTTGCGTGTCAGTCCCACTGAACTGACGGATACAGGTTTCTATGTATACAGGATACAAAGCAGCTGTATCTCAAAAATAAGAAATAAATATTTTTTTTAAAACAGTAATTAGAAAGTTGCACCAAACACACATAGATAATGGAGTTGCTTGTATTACTATTGCACAGAAGATCGACCAAATACAAAGAATAATATACTACATTCAAATAATATACAGAAATTTTACACTTGCCTAAAATAAGGGAAAATAAGTAGTGTCCTTTTAACAAACTGAGTGCCTTAATGAAGCTCTGTCACCAGATTATAAGTGCCTCATCTCCTACATGATGTGATCGGTGCTCTAATATAGATAACAGCAGTGGTTTTTATTTTGAAAAACGATCATTTTTGACAAAGTTATGAACAATTTTAGATTTATGCTAATTCGTTTCTTAATAGACAACTGGACGTGTTTTTACTTTTCACCAACTGGGCGTTGTACAGAGGAGTGAGTGCATGACGCTGACCAATCAGTGACCAATCAGCGTCATACACTTCTCATTGTTCCAGCCCATTGTTACATTGTGATTGTGCAGTGAAAGAGGCTGGGCTGAAACAATGAGAAGTGTATGACACGGATTGGTCGCTGATTGGTCAAGCGTCATACACTTCTCTTCACAACACCCAGTTGTCTATTAAGAAACTAATTAGCATAAATCTAAAATTGTTCATAACTTTGTCTAAACTTATCGTTTTTCAAACTACAAACCACTGTTATCTACATTACAGCGCCGATAAGATTATGTAGGAGATAGGGCACTTATGATGTGGTGACAGAGCCTCTTTAACAAGAATCTGTCACCAATTTTTGGAGTGTAATCACAATATATAAATATATTTCTGACATATTTCTTTGTGGGCATTTGGGTTAAGGAAATCTTTTACCTTTTCAGTGTCTCTTTTGTGCCATTAAGGCCCCATGCACATGACCGTAAAAAATCTCTGTAATTGCGGACCATAATACGGTCCACAATTACCCATTCAGTTCTATTGGCTGCGGACACCTTTCCGTATTGCTACGGATAGGTGTCCGTGCCGTAGAAGTGTACCGCAAAAGATATAACATGTCCTATATTTTGCTTTTTACGGGCCGTGCTCCTATACTTTGAATGGGAGCAAGGGCCAAAAATCCGGGCGGATGTCCACAGCAGTCGGCGGCCGGTCGTACCCGCAATCGCGGCCTATGATTACGGGCACGTCCGTCCGTGTGCATGAGGCCTTACTGTGAAGTAAATGAGTCTAATTGGCTGGCTTGTGTGTTAATAAGTCTAAAATTCAAGAACACAGCCATGCAATCTCCAAAGTGTGGACATCCACTTGTAACTGTGACCCACTTGGAGGATGTACCATTAACCCCTTCCTGACACTTGACGTATCCATGCGCCAAAGTCGGGTAGGGGAAGTATGGAATGGGCTCACGGGGTGAACCCGCTCCATACGATGCCAGTGTGGGGGGGGGGGTGATGGTTGCTATGGCTGCCTGGGGGCCTAATGAAGGCCCCCAGGTCCGCCATCTTTGTGCTCCTATTAAGCCAGGCTTAATAGAAGCCTGTCAGAATTACGATATACTGCAATACATTAGTATTGCCGTATATCGTGCAAGCGATCTAACGATCGCTGGTTGAAGTCTCCTAGGGGGACTAATAAAAAAAGTAAAAATTAGTAAAATAAAGGTGTTTTTCTTATGTAAAAAAAAAAAACCTTTTCCCATTTTCCCCCTAGAGCATAGTAAAAAAATAAATAAATAAACATAATTGGTATCACCGCGTCCATAAAAGTCTGAACTATTACAATATATCTGTTACGTCCATGGCCGGGGATCGCCGTTCTAACTCACCCCCTGACGATCCCGGCCATGGACACCTCTCTGCTCGGCGTCCTCCTCCCTCTGGCAGGCTCCGGCACTGTCTTCCGGGTCCTCGCGCGTGCACGGCCTTAAAGGGCTAGTACGCGTCCAGCTGCCAGTAATCAGTTATTAGCCCAAATGGCTGCTGGACTATAAAAATGAGCTCTGCCCACTGGTTCCTTGCCTGAGCATTGTTGTATACCCTAGTCTGTCTTGCTAAAGGTCTCCCAGTGTTTTCCAGTTCCCAGTGTTGCCCGTTCCTGCTGCCTGCACCCTGTATCCCGTACTATCGTTACCTGTTGTAAAAGCCAAGTCGTGTCTTCCGCCGCATCCGCGGCATCACCTGCTGTGAAAGCCAAGTCGTGCCTTCCCGCTGCATCCGCGGCGTCACCTGCTGTGAAAGCTAAGTCGTGCCTTCCCGCTGCATCCGCGGCGTCACCTGCTAAGAAAGCCAAGTCGTGCCTTCCCGCTGAATCCGCGGCGTCACCTGCTGTGTAAGCCAAGTCGTGATCCTGCCACTGTCTACTATTGCGTCAGGTACCCGTTTTGAACTATAGACATTGTTTTGTACCTAGTTGGCCAGCTGCTACCCCGCTACGCGGTACGGCCCAGTGGGTCCACACCCCGCGCCGTGACAGTACGCTCAGGCCATGGACCCCGCTGGCCAAGTCAAGAGTCTGTAATTCTACCAAGCCATGCAGGCAGACCTGCAGGATCTGCAAGCGCGACAGGATCAACTCATTGTGGCAGTAGACTCCATGGCGCAGCATCTTGGTGCACTAGTTTCTTCCGTCATCGCTCCTAGTGAAACTCCTCCGATCAACCCTCCAGCTACACCTCCTGGCAGCTCCAGTTCGGACTCTCTGTTCTCGCTGCGATTGCCACCACGGTTTCATGGAGATGCAAGTTCGTGCAGGGGGTTCCTGAACCAATGCCAAATCCATTTCACTCTGCACGCCCAAGCATTTCCTTCGGACGGAGCCAGGATCGACTTTATTGTATCCCTACTCACCAGCAAGGCCCTGGCGTGGGCGAACCCAATCTGGGAACGACAGGGACCCCTGACCAGAGACTTCCTGGGGTTTGTGCGGTTGTTCCGTTCCGTATTTGAGGAGCCTGGACGAGCCTCATCGGCTGCTACTGCTATTTTTAACCTGCGTCAGGAGGACGTCTCCGTGGGCGAATACACCATCCAGTTCCGGACTCTGGCAGGAGAATTGTCTTGGAATAATGAGGCCTTGGTAGCATCCTTCTGGCATGGCCTATCGCCTGAGATCAAAGATGAACTGGCTGCTCGAGATCTCCCAGCTGCCCTGGATGATCTGATTCAGCTGGCTAGCTGCGTGGACATAAGGCTCAGAGAGAGATCCCAAGAGATTCTTCAGGAGAGACGGCTTCCTAAACTGGCGCCCAACTTCCAGCAACCCCTCTTGCCCTGTTCTTCTGCTGCATTCGAGGTCCCGATGCAGGTGGATCGGCTTAAACTGTCTGATCAGGAGAAACAGCGCAGGCGCACCTCTGGACTCTGTCTGTATTGCGGCCTCGCTGGCCATGTCGTGCGTCTGTGTCCCCAGAGTCCTAAGAAACCCCAATGTCTGGGATTGGTTGGAGAGACAACCCTGGGCGCTACTGCACTTGATAGAGAATTCTCGTCCAAGCTGTTCATTCCTGTAACCATTGTCGCTGGCGGGATACCTCATCCAGTCTCTGCCTACCTGGACTCTGGCTCCGCAGCCAATTTAATCTGTCAAGACCTCGTGTATCTCCTTCAGTTGCCCACTGTTTTGCTGGAGAGACCATTGATCGTTGCCTCGGTAGATGGACTGCCTTTGCCTGACCCAGTATTGTCTGTGACCAAGCCGTTGAGACTCCAGGTGGGAGCTCTTCATTCCGAGCTGATCTCTCTGTATGTCCTGTCCAAGGCCGTCAACCCCGTGCTGCTGGGCTTGCCTTGGCTCCGTCTTCACGCCCCAGTCCTGAATTGGAACTCTGGAGAGGTTCTTTAGTGGGGTCCCAAGTGTCTAGACCGCTGTCTGGGTCATGTCCTTCCATCCCAGCCTTCTTCGCCTCAGTCATTGTCTGGGCTACCTCCTTGTTACTCTCAGTTCGCTGATGTCTTCGACAAAAAAGAGGCAGAGATATTGCCACCACATCGAGAATACGACTGTCCTATCGACTTGATTCCTGACTCTTCTCCTCCTCGCGGTAGAGTATACCCTCTTTCCTTGCCAGAGACCCAGTCTATGTCGGCCTACATTAAAGAGAATCTAGAGAGGGGCTTCATACGAAAGTCTTCATCCCCGGCCAGAGCCGGGTTTTTCTTTGTCAAAAAGAAGGATGGATCCCTTCGACCATGTATTGACGACCGGGGTCTCAATCAGATCACGGTGAAGAACAGGTACCCCTTGCCGTTGATTTCTGAGCTCTTTGATCGTATACGGGGGGCGAAATTTTTTTCCAAGCTTGACCTGCGGGGGGCCTACAATCTAATCCGGATCCGTCAGGGAGACGAGTGGAAGACTGCCTTTAACACACGTGATGGACACTACGAATATTTGGTCATGCCCTTCGGCCTGTGTAACGCTCCCGCAGTATTTCAAGAATTTGTGAATGACATATTTCGTGACCTCCTCTATGTCTGTGTTGTGGTGTACCTCGATGATATCTTGATTTTTTCCCCAGATCTTGTGACTCATCAGGGCCATGTCCGCCAGGTGTTGCTTAGATTAAGAGAGAATCATCTCTACGCCAAGTTGGAGAAGTGTGTGTTCCAAGAAAAGTCTCTTCCCTTCCTGGGCTACATTATCTCTGATCAGGGTATCAAGATGGATCCTGAGAAGGTCAAGGCTGTCCTGGAGTGGCCACGTCCCCAAGGCTTAAGGGCCATACAACGCTTCCTGGGATTCGCCAACTTCTACAGACTATTCATCCCCAACTTCTCTTCTCTGACAGCTCCCATCTCCACCCTTACTAAAAAGGGTATGAATGCCAAAGTATGGACTCCAGAGGCGGAGATCGCATTTGAAACCTTAAAGAAAGCCTTCACGTCTGCCTCCATTCTGCACCATCCTGATGTGTCTCTGCAGTTTTCATTAGAGGTGGACGCCTCCTCTATTGGTGCCGGGGCTCTATTGTACCAGAGGGGTTCGAAAGGCAAGACGGTGGTATGTGGTTACTACTCCAAGCTGTTTTCTTCTGCAGAGCGCAACTACTCGATTGGGGACCGGGAGTTACTGGCCATCAAGATGGCTCTGCAGGAATGGAGACACCTACTGGAAGGCGCAGCTCATCCTATCCTGGTCTTTACGGACCACAAGAACTTGACCTATCTACAGACGGCTCAACGACTGAATCCTCGTCAAGCCAGATGGTCATTGTTTTTTGCACGGTTCCAGTTCGAACTCCACTACCGACCTGCCGACAAGAATGTGAGGGCCGATGTCTTGTCTAGGTCTTTTGAAACAGAGGACACTGTGGAGCCCCCACAGAATATTATCGATCCCTCCTGCATCTACCCTGTCAACCCTCTGCAGGTTAGAGGCATTCCCCCAGGAAAAACTTTCATACGGCTGGCAGAGGAAGAATCCTTCGCTGGGGTCACTGTTCCAAGCTGGCAGGACATGCGGGTGCCCGTAAGACCCGAGACCTGATTGCCCGTCAGTTCTGGTGGCCCACGCTGCCCAAAGACGTCATAGACTTTGTCTCCTCCTGTACGGTGTGTGCAGCCAACAAGGGTTCCCACTCCAGACCAGCCGGTCTGCTCCAACCACTGCCGGTGCCCGAGGCCCCCTGACGGCATATTGCTATGGATTTTGTTACGGATCTGCCTCCCTCTGCAGGATGCAGTGTGATCTGGGTGGTGGTGGATCGTTTTTCAAAGATGGCTCATTTTGTTCCCCTGACTGGCCTGCCTTCTGCCGCTCGACTGGCTGACCTCTTCATGCAACACATCTTCCGTCTGCATGGATTACCTCTGCATATTGTCTCGGATCGAGGGGTCCAGTTCACCTCTAAGTTCTGGAGAGCACTCTGTGGCCTACTCGGGGTAAAGTTGGACTTCTCCTCAGCTTATCACCCTCAGTCCAATGGGCAAGTTGAGAGGATTAATCAAATTATGGAGAACTACCTACGGCACTTTGTTTCCAGAAGACATGATGACTGGGTGCAGCTGCTTCCGTGGGCGGAGTTCTCTTATAATAACCATACCAGTGAGTCCACCACTTCCAGCCCGTTCTTTATAGTCTATGGCCAACATCCTCGAATACCCCTGCCCGGCTCTACTATGTCTCAGGTGCCTGCAGCCGATTCTACCTTCAGGAACTTTCTGCAAATATGGCAGCAGACATGGTCTTCTATTCTGCTGGCGGTGGACCGCATGAAGAGAAAGGCAGACACTAGAAGACGAGAACCTCCCCAGTTTCTTCCAGGTACAAAGGTCTGGCTGTCTTCCAGGAATATCCGGCTGAGGGTGCCATCTTGCAAGTTTGCCCCCAGGTTCCTTGGACCCTTCGAGATTCTGCTGCAGATCAATCCTGTGTCGTACAAGCTTCGACTGCCTCCTACCCTCAAGATCCCTAATTCCTTCCACGTCTCCTTGCTAAAACCCGTGGTTCTAAACCGCTACTCCAGGACTCCTAGTTCCGCAGTGGCTCCTGGCAGTTCATCCGGAACTTTTGAAGTGAGGGAGATCCTGGCCACCAAGAAAGTAGGAGGCAGGACATTTTACTTGGTGGATTGGAGGGGATTTGGTCCAGAGGAGAGGTCTTGGGAGCCAGAGGAGAATATCGATGCCCCGGTCCTCGTGAAAAATGTCTTTCCCGCTCTGGTCCCAAGATGAGGGGGCGTAAGAGGGGGGATACTGTTACGTCCATGGCCGGGGATCGCCGTTCTAACTCACCCCCTGACGATCCCGGCCATGGACACCTCTCTGCTCGGCGTCCTCCTCCCTCTTGCAGGCGCCGGCACTGTCTTCCGGGTCCTCACGCCGTTCCTCGCAGGGCGCGCGCGCCCGCACATGCATGGCCTTAAAGGGCCAGTACGCGTCCAGCTGCCAGTAATCAGTTATTAGCCCAAATGGCTGCTGGACTATTAAAATTAGCTCTGCCCACTGGTTCCTTGCCTGAGCGTTGTTGTATACCCTAGTCTGTCTTGCTAAAGGTCTCCCAGTGTTTTCCAGTTCCCAGTGTTGCCCGTTCCTGCTGCCTGCACCCTGTATCCCGTACTATCGTTACCTGCTGTAAAAGCCAAGTCGTGTCTTCCGCCGCATCCGCGGCGTCACGTGCTGTGAAAGCCAAGTCGTGCCTTCCCGCTGCATCCGCGGCGTCACCTGCTGTGAGAGCAAAGTCGTGCCTTCCCGCTGCATCCGCGGCGTCACCTGCTGTGAAAGCCAAGTCGTGCCTTCCCGCTGAATCCGCGGCGTCACCTGCTGTGTAAGCCAAGTCGTGATCCTGCCACTGTCTACTATTGCGTCAGGTACCCGTTTTGAACTATAGACATTGTTTTGTACCTAGTTGGCCAGCTGCTACCCCGCTACGCGGTACGGCCCAGTGGGTCCACACCCCACGCCGTGACAATATCATTATTTAACCCGCACGGTGAACGCCGTCAAAAAAATAATTGTAAATGCCAGAATCTCTATTTTTGGGTCACCTCATCTTCCACAAAAAATGAAATAAAAAGTGATCAAAACGTTGCATGTACCCCAAAATGGTATCATTAAAAACTACAGTTTATCCCGCAAAAAATAAGCCCACATACCACTTAATCCACTGGAAAATTAAAAAGTTATGGCGACACAAAATATTTTTTTTTTTTTACACTTAGGTTTGTACTTGGAAAAGTAGTAAAATATAGAAAAAACTATATATAATTGGTATCACTTTAATCATATTGACCCACAGAATAAAGTTAACATGTTGTTTTAATTGCACAGTGAATTCCGTAAAAACGATGCGCAAAAAACAATGGAGGAATTGCTGTTTTTTTCATTTTCTACCCCACAAATAATTTTTTTCCCGTTTCCTAGTACTTTATATGGCACAATAAATGGTGCTACGAAAAACTACAACTCGTCCCGCAAAAATCAAGCCCTTATAGGACGATATCGACGGAAAGATAAAATCTGAAAAAGGGCTGTGGCGGGAAGGGGTTCATAACCACCCTCTGTTTTCTATCAGTGAGCCAGTTGTTGACCCAATTACGCATATTTTCCCCCAGTCCCAGCATTTTCATTTTATATACCAACCTTTTATGTGGCACAGTATCAAACGCCTTTGAAAAGCCTAGATATACCACATCCACAACCTTACCTAAGTCCATTCTAGAATTTAGCTCCTCATAGAACCTAATCAGATTATTTTGACAGGACCGATCCCTCATAAACCCATGCTTATGAGTTTAAGAGTTTATTTTTATTGAGATACTACAGGATAGCATCTCTTAGAAAACCATCAAATATTTTACCCACAATGGAGGTCAAGCTTAAAGGCCTATAGTTTCCAGGCTCACTTTTTGACACTTTTCTGAATATTGGTACCACATTTGTTATGCACCAGTCCTGTGGAACAGACCCTGTCATGATAGAATCCTTAAATGTTAGAAATAAGGGTCTTTCTATCACTGCACTTAAAGGGAACCTGTCACCAGCATTTCACCTATTGAACTTTACATATCTCACTGGCCGCCGCTATAAAAAGTTAATTGCCGTTATCCCCTCACCTAAACTCCTCCTCCGACTGTAAATAACGGTCTGCAAACATTTTGCGCCTTTTATCGTAATAATCTGGTGTCCCTTGGTGCGCACACACCAGAAGAGGACATTAATGCACAAGCACGGGATTTTGTGTGCTGGGGAATGGAGAGGAGCTGTCAATCAAAAGTAAGGAGGTGGGTTAAACTCGGAATGAACTGAGGAATGAAGATATGACTCTTTTCAAATGAAGATATGACTCTTTTATGCTCATTAGCATACGGTGTGGGAACACTAAAAAACAGAATACTAAAGCTACAGAGCCGACTAAGATAACAATTATAGGTTATATAGAAATGATTTTTCACCCACTACCACCAGGTATTGCTGGTTTAATAGGTGAAATGCTGGTGACAGGTTCCCTTTAAGCTGTATGTACATGAGGAATAACACTTTTTCTGGCCATTATATGACATGTATTCTGCATTTTTTAGCAGTTTCCCTTTGCAGGCTCTAATTCTAATTCTCAGTGTGCTCTGAGCTAGTGGGCAGAGCCTAACAGCTAACATGTCTTCTATACATGCAGCAGCATGGAGGACATTATACAGCAGTAATGAGCAGTGTAGCTGATAATCAAATCACTCTGGATTCTTACTCTGCTCCCCCCTCAATAGACTTGTATAGGCAGCGTGTATTTATCTCTTTCTCTTCCTGCTCCCTTTTCCCCTTTTCCTAGACTTGAATAGGCAGCATGTCTGTGTCTCTTTCTCTTCCTGCTCCCGCCTCCCCCTCCATAGACTTCTATTTGCAGGCAGTGAAGAGACACACCCCACTTTCTTCAGTCTGTCTGTGACTAGGGATAGAGGTTGCTTGACAACAGGGTGTGGATAGCAGATTACAGGAAGGGAGACAAGTAGTGGCAGTAACTTCACACATCATTTGCATGGATAAAACTACTAAATATTAACATTAAGTAAATTACAAAGTCGATATATATTAGGTATACTATTAGATCAGCATAAGCTATTTGAAAAGTTAGTGTCCATTTAAATTCAACAGAAATAAGAATCAATAGACAGAGCCCTTTTCAATACAAATTTACAATCCAGAGTAACTAGTGAGAAAGGAGGTTAGAGGTGTACAAACTCTATGTGGACAATTAACCTAATTAGGTAGTGGAGGTTATAACAGAATGTATTCTTGTCTGAAGAGGTAGGTTTTTAGGTCAAAACTGAAGGCTTGCAGAGTTAGGGTATGTTCACACGGCAGCCTCCGTTATGGCTGAAATTACTGAGCTGTTTTCAGGAGAAAACAGTTCCGGAATTTCAGACGTAATGGCATGTGCAGGCATTTTTCGCTGCGTCCATTACGGCCATAATTGGAGCTGTTTTTCCATGGAGTCAATGGAAAACGGCTCCAATTATGTCTCAAGAAGTGACATGCACTTCTTTGACGCGGGCGTCTTTTTTACGCGCCGTCTTTTGACAGCGGCACGTAACAAATATGACCGTCGGCACAGAACATCGTAAGACCCATTCAAATGAATGGGCAGATGTTTGCCGACACGTTGGAGCCGTATTTTTGGACGTAATTCGAGGCTAAAATGCCCGAATTACGTCCGTAAATAGGGTGTGTGAACCCAGATTAGGAAGTGGAAGATGAGCTGTGTTAATTCCAAAGAAAGGTAGAGGCAATCTACTGCAAGGTGATAAAGGAAAAGGAGCGAAGGTTATATAGAAAGCTCTGCTTTTGCTTTGGAAGGTACTGTATCTGCAGATTCAGTGAGAATATATACACAGACTTAGCCCATTTGAGGACAAAACAATCCAATTCTTAATCAGCAAGACCAGGTTCGTACGTTGAATATTTGTTGCGGAATACGCACTGTATATATGTGCCTTTGTATGTATATATATATATATATATATATATATATGTTCTGGTATGCCTACATATGTGCCTTTATGTATTTATATATGTTCCTCAGTGTATTTATGTGTGTGTGTGTGTGTGTGTGTGTCTGTATGTCTATATATTTACCTTTATGTATGTATATATTCCAGAATGTCTGTATGTATATATTTGCCTGTATGTCTAAATATGCTTTCTTTTGTATGTGCAGTATTTATGTTCCAGTATGCGAGTGTCTATATATGTTGTTAAATTTTGGTTTGTGGAGGGCAGCAATAGGGAGTCCCGCACAGGGCGCCATCCACCCTAAGGCCTGCCTTGTTCCTACATATCAGATATTTAGCTTTTTAAAAGCTGCAGTAATTTACTGCAGTGACCGGATGTTATGGTAAATTCCAGGGCATTTTTTTAAACGGCAACATGATCTATTCACTGTAGCTTTGTTTCAGATCTCTACTAGATTTTTCTTATTGCCTTTCGTGTGAAAAATCATTGTATTGAAACGGCATAAATCCAAAAACGGAGCCACTTCTAACCTGCATGTAGAGCAGGTTGGGAAGCAAGTAAGCAGGTAGAGCAGCAAGTAAGTCACCTCTCCTTGCTGTCTAGGTTTAATACTGCTACATTACTTTACAGCTTCTCATGTATGATACAGAAGAACAAATATTTAGAAGAGTTAATGAAACACTAAAATTACAAATTAACATTCTTTTTTTCCTCCTAATTTTGGAAATAATTGAAACAGGCAATTCTCACCCGATAAATTCCATCCTCAATTACTGCTTCAACCATGGCCCTCTCCAATTCTTCATCAGGAGTAAGATCACCAGATATTGCACGTTTTAGTTCACTTTCTCCTCCCTCTTCTTCCACATTGCGCAAACCAGCCTGTAGCAAATTACACAAGTTACACAGGTCTTAGCACCTCTATTGTACATCTTAACATGAAACTAGGAAGGGTGTAAATCCACTAAATTACCTGGATCTCGACGTCATTTCTTTTAGGTCGATATCCATAATATTCCTCCTGACGTTTCTTAAACTTTCGGAAATGTTCTTGTATCAGGAAGATGGCATAAAACTTTCCAACAGTCACTTCATCATCTTTTAAGTAAAGGAAAAAAAGAAATGTTGAATAACACACACACATATATATATATACATACATACACACTACCGTTCAAAAGTTTGGGGTCACCCAGACAAATTTGTGTTTTCCATGAAAACTCACACTTATATTTATCAAATGAGTTGCAAAATGACTAGAAAATATAGTCAAGACATTAGGGGCGTAGTGAGCATTTGTATTTCAGAGGTGTTTCATAAAAGTTATAAACATGGCCGTGAAAATTAAAAATTTCATTTTTTCCAATAAAACATCGATTTATCCCCATATTTTTCAATTATATAAGAGGTAATAAAAGAAAAAGCACCCCACAATTTGTTAATTTTTCCTGATAACGGCAATACCCCATATGTGGCCATTATCTGCTGCCTGGGCACAAGGTTATTCAGAAGGGTAGGACCACCACTTTGTTTTTTGGAGCATGGATTTTGCACAAATGGTTTTTGAGCACATCTCTCATTCGCAGTACACCTGAAGTGCTAGTACAGTTGAAAGTCCAAAAAAGTGACCTTATTTTGGAAACTACACCCTTCAAGGAATTCTTGAAGGGGTTTAGTGGGCATTTTGAATCCACTGGTCTTTTCCAGAATTTTATGTGCATTGGATGGTGCAAAGTGAAATTGCAAATTTCCCACATTATGCCATTTTAGCGTCCAATATGTTGTGCCCAGCTTGTGCGACTAGGGACATACACCATGTTTATTTCTATGTGGGTTGTCCCGGGTATGGCAATACCCCACATGTGGCTGTAATCTGCTGTCTAGGCACACGGTAGGGCTCAGAATGGAGAATTGTACTGCCATTTGGGCATTGGTGCACAAATTTTATGTGAGCACCATGTCACATTTAAAAGTGCCCCTGAGGTACACGTACAATAGAAAGCTCCAAAAAGTCACCCCATTTTGGAAACTATACCCCTCAGGTAATTCATATAGGGGGTGTAGGGAGAACTTTGAATCCAGAGGTGTTTTCAAGAGCTTAATGCGCAGGGGATGGTGCGAAGTGAACATTTCAAATTTCCCACAATTATGCCATTTCAGGGCCCAATATGCTATGCTCAGCTTGTGCCACTGGAGATATACATTCTGTGCGGAATAATACTCCATGTATGACTCTTACACAGTTCCAGAAGATTTTTAGTGTCTACATTTTAATTGGCAGATTTTTTGTCAACAGTTTATGTTTGCAGAGGCTCCAGAGGTTCCAGAACATAAAGGAAGTTAATTTACACCCTTCAAAGCACTGTATTCATCTAGGGGTATAATGGGAATGTTTAGTTTTTTTCTTTGGGGGCGGGGGTGGTATTATTAGAATATCAAATTAATTTGGAAAATAAATGGCCAGGGGGTATTTAAGAAATGAATGGAATGGGTGTGATGTCAACGGAGGAATACAAATTAGACAATGAATATTAACAGAAGTGTGATATAAACGGAAGCATTCTCTGATGCAGTGTCCCGGTTTAGAGGGACAGGTCACAGAGTAGTGAGTGGTGTCTTTCCTAATTCCTTTACTTGAACAAATTCTACACCTTTTCTGTGGTTTTTGTTTTTTATTTTACACCCCACTTTTCACACATGTCACTGGGCAGTGAATTATAGGGATTACAGGTCATAATGGAGTGCTGATGAGGCTAATTGGTGCCAATCAGGCATAGGAGGGTAGCGATGAAGAAATTAAGGGGTTAATTTATTTTTTGCCCACTACTCACACACGTCACTGGGAATTGAATTACAGGTGACACAGGAGGCTGGGGATGAGGCACAGAATGCTAATGAGGCACCGTAGGCTGGTATAGGTGCCAATCAGGCACAGGATGCTGGTATGAAGCACCGGAGACTGGCAATGGGTCAATGACGGGGTTAATTTTTATTATTTTATTTTTTTATCCTATATATGCTGGGCAGTGACAGGCGCCTTGGTTCACATGAGGCTGAATTAGGTACATGGGACTGGATGAGGCACCGTAGGCTGGTATCGGTGCCAATCAGGCACAAGATTCTGGTAAGCAGCACAGGAGTGTGGTGATTGACCCCTTTATTGCCCAATTTTTTTCATTTTTTACACTGGGCAGTGAAACATTGGCACAGGAAGCTGGATGAGGCACAGGAGGCTGGATGAGGCACAGGAGGCTGCCAGTCTTATGATGGGGCACCAACGGTACTGTTCTCTGGCACAGATGGCTGGTGATGGGCACAGGACACCTGTATAGGGAACAGGAAACCTATATAGGACACAGGACACCTGTATATGGGGCACAGGAGTCTGGCTGCTAGGTGATCCAGGGGTTAATTTTGGTACTTTGTGGGCACTAAATTGTCAGTGGCACTTTTATAGCTATGAATCTACACAAGCTCAGTCTCTGATCGCTTCCCTGACCGAAGTGAAGCGATCAGAGATGGAGACTATAATAAACCCCCCTTCCAACTGACATGCTAAACTGTGATTGGTCCATCTGCACTGATGGACCAATCACAGCGATCGGTGGCCGTACACTGCTGTGATTGGTCCTCGGCAGGCATCCCTAGTTACTAGGCTGCCACAGACAACTGTCTTCACTGAACTCCCGCTGCACATACCAGTGCGGCGGCAGTTTAAACCGATCACGTAACCGTACATGGGGATGCGGCAACAGACCGCATCCCAAGACTTAGTTACGTGAAATTGCAGGAAGGGTTTATTATTATGAGGGATGACCTTAAGGGCATAAACCGGGACAGTGTTCACAAAAATAAAAATACACAAACTAAATAAGACATTTTTAAAAGCCTCTTACAGTATTTTTCGGACTATAAGATGCACTTTTTGTAGTCGAAACTGTGTTGTAATGTTGTGCTGCATATTCTAGCCTGAAGGCACGCAGCTGCCAGTGTAAGAAGAAGCAGGAGACTGAGCTCCGAGCTTCAAAGGTCCTTGCAGTGCAGTGTAATGGAAACAGCATGGCCTGTGCCGTGTGTAAAAAAATCTCTGGGTTATCTGCTCACTGAACAGTCACTTCTTACACCCAGAATTCTGTCAAATCTCACTGTTCAGACATTTGTACACACAGCACAGTAAATCTGTGCAGGTACGGATTCTGCAAGGACCTTCTAACCACGCCCCATTCGAAGCAGTAGCAAGAGCAGATTCATCACTATTAACCAGGGGTGTAGCTAGGGCTGTTGGCGGGGCATGTGCCCCGGGTGCAACTTGAAGAGGCTGGAAGGGGGGAGTCGCCGGGCACAGGTACAATTGACTACTCCTCCTGGAGCGGAATCCCCCCTGACGCCACTATGCATATATGGACAGTGACACAGGTGCTCCTCCTCCAGGAGAGGAATCATACCTCCTATCCTTCCCAGGTGGGCCTGCGTCCTCAGGACGCAGATACAGTTGAACTTAATGCTGAAGCAAGGAACAGTAAGCTCCCTGCTTCAGCATTAGTTTGGAGCAGAAGAGCAGAGGGAGCTCCTTCGCTCGCCAAGGACTCCCTGGGCACAGTGCTACTTACAGCGATGTGCCCGGGGAAGTCCTTGGCGGCACTGTCCATATATGGACAGTGATGTCAGTGGCTCCTCTGAAGCGGAATCCCCATTGCCGATGCTATGGTGTCACTGTCAATATATGAACAGTAGCATCTAGGAGCGGAATCCCCAGCCTATGCTGGCTAGGGATTCTACTCCTAGAGGGAGTCCCAATGGCGCTATCCACAAGGGGTGGAGGAAGGGGGTAGCTCTGTCTACAGGGATGGTGGTGCTATCTTCAAGTGGGTGTGGCACTATGGCACTATGCAGGGGCACTATCTACAGGGGACACTGGTGCCATCTACATGGGTACTGTGGGCACTATCTATGTGGGCACTGGCACTAGGGGCATCTAAAAGGGCATTATACTGTATGGGGCAATTATGGGGGCATTTTACTTTATGGGGCATCTAAGGTCTCATTATAGTGTATGGGGGTAGCTATAGGGGCATTATACTGTATGGAGCAGCTGTGGGGGCACTCTACTGTATGGGGTAGCTATAGGGCAGTATACTGTATGGGGCGGCTATGGGGGCATTAAGCTGTATGGGGCAGCTTTGGGGGCATAAAGATGTATGAGGCAACTATTGGGAATTATACTGTATGGGGCAACTATGGGGACATTATGCTGTATGGGGCAGCTATAGGTGCATTATGTGGTATGGGAGCAGCTATAGGGGCATTGTATGGGGGAATTTGATTGGGCATTATAATGCATGGGGCATCTGTGTGGGCATTATACTGCATGGGGGCATCTGTGTGGGCATTATACTGCATGGGGACATCTGTGTGGGCATTATACTGTATGGGGGCATTATACTGTGTGGTGCCAGCTATGGGGTCATTATACTTTATGGTGGCAGCTAGAGGGAATTATACTGTGTGAGGGCAGCTAGAGGGCATTATACTGTGTTGCTACGCGTGCCACATCGGTTGTCACTCTTTGTGATACTTGAAAGTTGGGAGGAATGGAGGAATCCCCGGCCAAAGCGTTGCCAATGCTCTTCCAAGGGATTCCGCTCCTGGAGAAGCCCCTGATGTCACTATCCATATATGGACAGTGACTTCAGAGGCTTCTCTAGGTAGACCCAATGGCGCTATGTACAGGGAGGAGGGGGTGTAGTGCTATCTACAGGAGGGTGTGTGTGGTACTATTTACAAGGAGGGTGACTATCTATAGAGGGCACTGTGGCACTATCTACAGGGGGGCTGTGTGTGGCACAATCTACAGGGGGCTGTGTGTGGCACAATCTACAAGGGGGCTGTGTGTGGCACAATCTACAGGGGGGCTGTGTGTGGCACAATCTACAGGGGGGCTGTGTGTGGCACTATCTACAGGGGGGCTGTGTGTGGCACTATCTACAGGAGGGGCTGTGTGTGGCACTATCTACAGGGGGGCTGTGTGTGGCACTATCTACAGGGGGGCTGTGTGTGGCACTATCTACAGGGGGGCTGTGTATGGCACTATCTACAGGTGGGCTGTGTGTGGCACTATCTACATGGGGAGGCTGTTCATTATGCCACTATATAGTCTCATTGGCCTCAGTTATAAAATTTGTTTTTTTGGAGACGTCGGGAAAGAGGTTTGGGGGGGGGGGCACTAAACTGAATCTTTGCCCCGGGTGCTGGAGAACCTAGCTACGCCTCTGCTATTAACCCCTACCACTCCATACCTCTGATGTCTGGTGAGTTCAGGGGAGGGTGAGGGCACTATTGCAGCTAATATCTTGTATTTCTGTGGCTGACATTGTATTGGGTCTCTGCCTGGCATTGGAGCACTGTGGTTGGCATTGTATTGAGGCACTATGGCTGGAATTGCTATGGGGCACGGTGGCTGGCATTGTTATGGGGCACTATGGCTGGCATTGTATTGAGGCACTGTGGCTGGCATTGTATTGAGGCACTGTGGCTGGCATTGTATTAGGGCACTGTAATATTACCCCTACTAAAACAAGATGGTAGTGACGAGGCATTAAGTAATTATTTTTTTCCTTATAAGTTGTGTTAAAGACAAATAAAGGCAGCAAAGATTGAAATAGAGAGACTTGTTACCAAAGAAAGTAGAAATAACCCAAAAATATTTTTCAAATACATAAATAATAAGAAACTGAAAACTGAAAGTGTTGTCAAAAATAATCTGGGTACAATGGTGAAGGAGGATGAGGAAAAGTCCAACGTATTAAACGCATTTTTCTCTACTGTATTTACACATGAAAATGTAATGTCAGACGACATGATTAGGGATAAAGTAAAATTCTTCATTAAATGCCACCTGCTTAATCTTTCAAGAAGTGCAGCGCCGCCTTAGAAACACTAAAATAGACAAATCACCTGGTCCAGATGGTATGCACCCTCGCGTTCTGCGGGAATTAAAGGGGTTTTCCCGTGGGAGACATTTATGACACATCCACAGAATAGGTCATAAATGTCAGATAGATGTGAGTCCCACCTCTGGGACCCACACCTATGTCTAGAACAGGGCCCTCTTAACCCTGTTCTACCTCTCTGTGTTGCGTCAAAATCAGGTGAATTCCGACCATAACTTAGGAAACAGCGTAGCTCGTTGAGCTACGTGGTTTCCGTAAGTCCCATAGAACTGAACGGTAGTTACGGAAACAGCGTATCTCACATACTATGCTGCTTCCGTAACTGCCATTCACTACTATGGGAGTTATAGAAACAACATAGCTCAGAGAGCTACGCTGTTTTTTTTAACTCCCGACCATATAGTGAGGAAGTGGCCAGGAAGGTCAAAGGAGCAGAAAAAGGTAGACTGGGGTTTAGGCCTCATTTACACGAGCGTGTGCGTTTTGCGCAGGCAAAAAAACGCAGCGTTTTGCGTGCGCAAAAGGCACTTGACAGCTCCGTGTGTCATCGGTGTATGATGCGCGGCTGCGTGATGAGATGAGGCTAGTCGACGTCAGTCACTGTCCAGGGTGCTGAAAGAGTTAACTGATTGGCAGTAACTCTTTCAGCACCCTCGACAGTGAATTCCGATCACCATATCGAGTAACCTGTTTAAAAAAAAAAGAGGTTCGTACTTACCGAGAACTTTCCGGCCGTTGCCTTGGTGATGCGTCCTTGGTGACGCGCCTCTCTTGACATCTGGCCCCACCTCCCTGGATGACGCGGCAGTCCATGTGACCGCTGCAGCCTGTGCTTGGCTTGTGATTGGCTGCAGCTGTCACTGTGACTGAATTGTCATCCCGGGAGGTCAGACTGGAGGAAGAAGCCGGGAGTTATCGGTAAGTCAGAACTTTTTTTTTTTTTTTTTACACGTTCACGTATATTGGGATCGGAAGTCACTGTCTAGGGTGCTGAAACAGTTTAACTCTTTCAGCACCCTGGACAGTGACTGTCTCCTGCCGGGTTCGGTCAAAACGAGTTCGGCCGAACCCGGTGAAGTTCGGTTCGGTCATCTCTAAGACACTCCGTTCGGATGTTTGTAAACAGAAAAGCACGTGGTGCTTTTCTGTTTACATTCAGTTTGACAGCTCTTGCGCGAATCACGCAGTTCGCACGGAAGTGCTTCCGTGCGGCATGCGTGGTTTTCACGCACCCATTGACTTCAATGGGTGCGTGATGCGCGAAAAACGCACGATTATAGAACATGTCGTGAGTTTTTTTCAGCGCACTCACGCTGAGCAAAACTCACGGACTGTCTGCATGCCCCCATAGACTTGTATAGGTCCGTGCAACCCGCGTGAAAAGCACGCGAGTCTCACGGACGTATATCACGTTTGTGTAAATGAGGCCTTAGGATGGGACCCGGATCTATCTGACAAATATGACATATCCTGTGGATATGTCATAAATGTCTCTGATGGGAAAACACCTTAACCTCTTAAGTAAGTCATAAGTATACGTCATGGAAGGCCAGTGCTTCCCGCAAAATGTCGTATACTTACGTCCAATGCATGGCACCGGCTCAGAAGCTGAGACGGTGCCATCATCCCTGGATATCAGCTGTATCTGACAGCTGACCGCCTGCTGTAATGGCAGGGACCGAAGTTAGCTTTGATCCCCGCCATTAGCCCCTTAAATGCAGCCGTCAAATGCGATCACTGCATTTAAGGTGTTTGCAGCTCATCGAAACCCCAGCAACTAAATTTAAGGGGTGTCGGTGGCTGCAATGGCATCCGGAGGCCTAACACTGTCCTCCCGGCGTGCCGAGCACGGAAAGCTTTCAGCCCCCTGCCCGGAGGCGGGGCCTGAAAGGCTTCCGCAGCCGCCGGCAAGATGGCGCCGTCACAGGAGCTGAGCCGACATCAGCGGTGGATGTTTGCTGTATGTTACAGCTGACATCCTCCTGTAATGGCAGGTACCGGAAATAGCTCTGATCCCTGCCATTAACCCCTCAGATGCAGCGATCGGATGTGATCGCTGCATCTTTGTGGTTGTTAGCAGATCGGCAGCTGTGCTCTGCAATCGCGCGGCTGCCAACTGCTATTATGTCAACAGGAGACCTAACAATGGCCTCCTGTCTGCCATTACGGAAGCCGATTAGGTCCCGCCCAGAGGCAAAGTCTAATCGGCTTGCTGTCAGTGAATGACTGACAGATCTAATACATTGCACTACATAGGTAGTGCAATGTATTAGAAAAAAAAAATCTGATAGTTGAACCTTCAAGTCCCCTAGTGCGACTAAAGAAAAGTGTAAAAAAAAAAAAGTTAAAAAAACTTGTAAAAAATATAATAAAAGTTTCAAGTAGGGATGTCACGATACCAGAATTTGGACTTCGATACCGATACTTCGTTTAGTATTGCGATTTCGATACCAATTTCGATACTTTGCCAACAGTAATAAAAAAAAAAATTCTTCAGTTTTCTGATGTGGGGCGCGAGGTGTGATGATGAATTTTGAACGCGCCTCACATTAATAGTAATTAATCCCATCATGTTTCTCAGTCATAATGGGTTAATGTGTGAGGTACATGATGGGGTTAATTACTATTAATGTGAGGAACATGGAGGTTAAATTCATCGCACCTCGCGCCTCACATTAATAAGTGATAGAAAGCCGTGTTTATTTCATTTTTTTACAGCGTACACATCATAAATGATGCAAAAACATTGTTGTGCGCGCCATTACTGAATGTGTATATTTTATGTATTGAGACTTATTTAAATGTTTATTGTAAAAAAGGTGTATGTATTTTTTTTTAAATTTAACAATACTTTGTTTTTACTTTATTTTTAAACTTTAATGTACTGACATATATCAGATATGTGCCAGTACATTAGCCTGTGGACAGATAGCACACAGGCAGTTGTTAGGACATACTTGGGTATGTCCTAACAACCGGAAATATGGTAAGACAGCCCTGGGGTCTGTCAATAGACCCTGGGCTGTCTGCCCATATATGGTATGGCCCTCGATCGCATCACAGGAATTCCCTGTGACGCGAGCCAGGGGCATCCCCCCTTCTCATTTTCTCCTGAATGCTGCAGTCCGCTGTGATCGCAGCATTCAGGGGAATAACGGCGGAGATGAGAGGTTGATCTCCGCCGTTATAGAGCGGGGCTGCGGCTGTGTAATATAGCCATTGCCCCGCTCCTGACAGGAAGTGCGCTCGCGGTCAGCATGAGGAGGTGCGGCTGGCGCTGCACTAATGAGCGGCAGTTCAGGCACTGAGGACAGAACATGGGGGTGTTTTGTAGAGCGCCCGCCATGTTCTGTCTCCAGTGCCGCCGCTCATTAGTGCAGCGCCGGCCGCATCGCATCATCCTGACCCCGCGCACTTATCATGACTCAGGAGCGGGGCTGTGGCTGAATTACACAGCCGCAGCCGCGCTCCCATACATTCATGTATTACTATACTGAGCTGTGCGGCTGCGCAGCTCAGTATCGAAATACAGGAAATAGCGGTATCGAACCGTTTAGGGATGCACAGTATCGAAACAGTATCGAAGTTTCGATGCACAGTGCATCCCTAGTTTCAAGTAATAAAATAAAACACAATCGCCCTTTTTCCCTCACCAAGTGTTCTATTATTGAAAAAAATAAAATTAACCATACTTATTTGGTATCACTGCGACCGTAACGGCCTAAACTATAAAAATGTTATGTTGTTGTGAACGGAGTAAAAAAAAACAAAAAACAATGCAAGAATTTCTGTTTTTTGGTCACTTTGCCCTCCAAAAATTTAAATAAAAAGTGATCAAAAAGTCGCATGTATCCAAAAATGGAACCTATAAAAACTATAGCTCGTCTCGCAAAAAACAAGCCCTCATACCGCTCCATTGATGAAAAAATTAAAACGTTATGGTTCTCACAACATACATTCTTTTTACAAAAGTAATTTTATTGTGCAAAAAGTTGTAAAACATAAAAAAGTTCTATAAATTAGGTATCGCCGGAATCGTACTGACCCGCAGAATAACGTTAACATGTAGTTGATAACGCATGGTGAACGCTGTATAAAAAAATCCTAAAAAACTATGCCAGTATTACTATGTTTTGGTCACCTTGCCTCTCAAAAAATAGGATTACAAGTGATCAAAAAGTTGCATGTACCCAAAAATGGTACCAATAATAACTACAGCTCTCATACCACTATGTCTATGAAAAAAATAAAATTAGTTAAGGTGCAATAAGACAGGAAATAAAAATATGCGGTTGTGCAGATCAGAGGGGAACATTTCGTCTGCTTCTTTTCTATTTAAAATCTTTTTATTGAATTTTATCAACAATACATAACAGAAAAACTCAGCTGGTCAAGTCAGTTTGAAACAGTCTTAGGGTATGTGCACACACACTAATTACGTCCGTAATTGACGGACGTATTTCGGCTGCAAGTACCGGACCGAACACAGTGCAGGGAGCCGGGCTCCTAGCATCATAGTTATATACGATGCTAGGAGTCCCTGCCTCTCTGCAGGACAACTGTCCCGTACTGTAATCATGTTTTCAGTACGGGACAGTAGTTCCACAGAGAGGCAGGGACTCCTAGCATCGTACATAAGTATGATGCTAGGAGCCCGGCTCCCTGCACTGTGTTCGGTCCACTACTTGCGGCCGAAATACGTCCGTCAATTACGGACGTAATTAGTGTGTGTGCACATACCCTTAATCAGAGGACATATACACATAGAAATAAGGCACAATACCGTTCAGTACATGAAATGATAAGTATGTAATCAGAGGAATGCAGGAACGCAGTCTTCAAGTGAAAACACTCATGTGAAAGTGAATCAGGTACTGACACGACAGATGAATGTAAGGGTATGTTCACACAGATTGTTTTCGGCCATTTTTCAGGCCGTAAACGCCGACAAACGGGCGAAAAATGGGAAGCAGAACGCCTACAAACATCTGCCTATTTAAATCAATGGGAAAAACGCCATTCTGTTCCGATGGGCCGTTTTTTTACGCGGCCGTTTTGAAAAACGGCCACCTAAAAAAACGGCCGTGAAAAAGAAGTGCAGGACACTTCTTGGGTAGTTTTTGGAGCTGTTTTTCATAGACTCTATTGAAAAAAACTCCAAAACGTCCGTAAAAAACGCTGCGAAAATCGCGAGTGACTTAAAAAACGTCTGAAAATCAGGAGCTATTTTCCAATGAAAACAGCTCCGTATTTTCAGACGTTTTTAGTCTAGTGTGTGAACATACCCTAATAAGTAGACGTAATGAGAGAGAAAGGGGGGAAACAATAGGAATGTCAATCAAAAGAGTGGAGCCACTTTTGAAAAAGAGAGCACTAAAACCAATATGTAAATATATCTAAATGCTCAGCATTCTAGTTAATGACTGGAGGTAAGCCGTTCAGGTAAAGGCTAAGGATAATTGCCATAAACATGAGGTTTTCCCATGGGTGTATCCACCTCCTGTTGCATTGTATGTCTGTGAAGATTCATCCTGGTTTGTAGTTTCTGTATGGTTTCCCTAATGTAGATTCCTTTATTGATGCACCTTGTACACAGAATCACTTGACAGAGCCCAGTTTTGCAGTGACGTGGAGGAATACTTCCGCAGATTGCGGCTGAAAGAATTATTTTCTGACAAAACAGTTATGACATCACAAGCTGGGATGGGAAAAGAAACATCAAGAAAGAAGACGACAAACTGTTCAGGTAAAGGTAAAGGATAATTGCCCTAAACATGAGGGGTGGTGGAGACAGACAAGAGTCAGGGCCTCTGCGTGCGGACGCTTATCAATCTATGTATATGGGGTTTCTGTATTTTCCATTCTTTCCACACCTGAGTGAATTTATGATGTATACGGAGTTCCCAAAAAGATAGTTCCTCCAATCTGGATATTTGTTCTACTTTGGAAACCCAATGCAGTACTGATGGGATTTCTGTTGACTTCCAATATAGTGGAATTAAGAGGCGTGCTGCTGTAATCAGCAACCTCGGGAACTTTTGGGAGGGTATGGTACGAAAGTATAGAAGGTATGATACCTTTATTGACTAACCATAAAAGTTCTATATGCAAGCTTTCAGAGCACACAGGCTCCTTCTTCAGGCAGTTTACAAATAAATGTCTCTGGAAGCCCTCAGGCGTACTAGCCGTTGGGCTCATGACTGTGTGGCACGGAAGGGGTTAAAGGAGGGACATTGATGGCTAGGGCGGGCCTTTCTAGGTTAGGCAGTAGGAGCGCAGGAGCCCCACTGGGCGTTTTGGGGGGCAGTCTTGTGGGCGGGCTTGCCCACCCTCCCTTTTCTGGGTTTTATAAGCTGAGGGCGGGCAGACATCTTCCTCTTCTGGCCGTTACTTGTCTACAGTTCATACACAGTGTCGCAGTGAGTACACTTACCTGTTGCAAGCATGAACCGGCAAGAGCTTGATGAGACTATCCGCCTCCGTCTTCAGAGCGAAGGCTCTGTATGGCTGCAGTCTCTTTTGGACGAGACTGTGGCACCGGAATCTTCCTTGCCCTGTCAGCTCCCCACACAGCGTTCTGTGCGCCGCTCTAGGCCGCCAGTGCGGCTGTCCCCCTCCAGCAACCGAGTCCGCTCCGAGACCTCTAGACAGGTCGCGCATGCGCAGTCTAGTACCGCGCCGCAACTCTCGCGAGACCGGCCTGAGAAGGACGTGATCCCTCCGTCTCCTGGCCTGACAACTTCAACCGGACTGGGGAGAGCTAGGCTTCGCTCAGCAGCTGCAAGGAACACAGTTGTGTCTACTCAGTATAGTACGGCAGCGGTCCCCCTTCCACCAGGTCGCGTGATGGGCACTAGAAACAGCACCAGGGGCTCGGTCCCACAGCACGTCCCCCCAGGTATAGTTACTGGAGGGTTGCATGAAACGTCACCTCCCCCATCACACGAGGGGGAGGACGGATCACTGGGAGATAGAGAAGAGGATTTCTTCCAGTGTGACCAGGATCCGCCAAGGGTGATGCAACAGGCGCCACTACCTCCACCCCCACCTCCCCCATCCATTACTACTTTGGTAGTTCCAGCTGGTTCAGGCCCTTGTCTCGTGGTAGCGGACAACATGGATCGGTCTTCATCAGTAAGCTCCAGGGGCACCAACCTGGCTCGATCACGCTCTCGGCGGTCATCCAGACGCCGCTCCTCGTGGCGTGCGAGCAGTCGACGTCCGTGACGTAGAAGATCACCTTCATTCTCGAGTTCAGGATCGTCAAGCTCTCGCACTGGGTCATCCCACCACGGCACTCTTAGGGGCAGCCATGACGGGCGTCGCCATAGCACACGGGCATCCGATCGCCGCTGGTCCACAAGATCAAGGATGGGAGAGGTGCCAGTAGCATCTCCTGCACCTGCTCCTCCCCCTCCACCTTCGACGGCCCTGGTCCCAGTGACGGCATCTGGACGCAGTGATTGCCTTCGGGCTTGGGGTTCAGGGGTTGCATCAGACGTTGAGTTAATGTGTTACGATCCCTGTTGACGGGCAAGGTTGCTGCCTCTGCTAGCCCGGCCTCGCAGGTGGAGGCTGGGAAAACGCTAGTTGAGGCGTCGACGTCTATGGCAGGTCCTTCCCTGCCTGCCTTCAGGGATACTTATTTTTGTGGTATCCCCCCCCTCGGCGCTCACTTGTCCGACGATACCCGGGAAAAGATAAAGGTAATGAATACGTCGATATTTGGTTCTTGGTGTCAGTGGATTCGGCGACTGTCGACAGGGAACGACGTTTCGAAAGGGGTGTTCCGGCTAAGCCAAAAGTGGCAAAAACTTTTAATAACTGGTTGCAGGCTTTTGCGGTGTTAGGTTGCGTAGCTTCCCAGAATTGACCGGAAAAATCTTTCCAGCTTTTTGTGTACCTAGATACTGTTTTTAGCGCTTACAAGTCCCACGGGGTTCAGCTTGGTGGCGTTATGATGAGGAGTTTCGTAGGCGTATGGCGCAAAAGCCGGAGGTGGGTTGGGATACTAAAGCTACCAATGTATGGCTGAGGCTTATGATGTCGCAGCACCCCTTTCAGCCAGCGGCTCCTTCCCCACCGGCATTTGGCAGTTCTCCCGCAGGGGTCTGGGCCCACAACGTTAAGCGTAATGGTTCCTGTTGGCTGTTCAACGAGGGCCACTGTAAATTTTATGCATCCTGCAAGTTTAAGCACGAGTGCTCTTCCTGCGGGCCTGCCCACCCAGCCGTACATTGCACCCGTCGTAGCTCCCAAGGCCCGCGTCCCAATAATACGGGTAGGGTTGAGGACCCCAATATGCGTGTTAGAGATGTTGCCATGGCTAGACCGGTACCCCAAGATGGGGGAAGCCGCCCTGCTTAGAAAGGGCTTTTCATTTGGCTTCTTTATCCCTTTCGTTTACAACCCGTCACCCTCATTTTCAGGAAATTTTATATCGGTGGTAGATTTCCCAGCGGTGGTCATAGCTAAGTTGGCCAAGGAGTTGGAGCTGGGCCGGATGGCCGGCCCCTTTTCGAAATTGCCATTCCCCAACCTGCGAGTTTCTCCCTTAGGTGTAGTTCCCAAAAAGGAGCCCGGCAAATTCCGTTTAATACACCACCTGTCATACCCAAAAGGAAGTTCAGTTAATGACGGTATAGATAAGGACCTGTCCGCTGTCTCATACGTCTCTTTTGCAGTTGAGCTAGTCCGCCAGGCTGGTCGGGGAGCCCTTATGGCTAAATCGGATGTGGAGTCCGTGTTTCGGTTGTCACCTGTTCACCCTGATTGTTATCACTTACTCTGCTGCCAATTGGAGGGGCAATTGTACTATGACATGTGTTTACCCATGGGTTGCTCCATTTCCTGTTATTATTTCGAGGTTTTCAGTTCTTTCTTAGAATGGGTTTTGAGGGACTTAACGGGTTGCGCTACCACTACACACTACTTGGACGAATTCCTCTTCGTAGGCCCCTCCACGTCGACACGTTGCCAATTTTTACTTAATTCCTTTCGCAGTTTGGCCGCCCGTTTCGGCGTCCCCCTTTCGGAAGAGAAAACTGAGGGTCCGACTACGGTTTTGTTTCTCCTAGGAATCGAGATTGATTCCGTCCAAATGGTGTTCTGTTTGCCGGCCGACAAGTTTTTAAAGTTGAGGTCTCACCTCTCTTCGGCCATGGTGGCCAAAAAGCTGCAGCTCCGGCAGGTTCAGTCATTATTGGGTTTGTTGGTGTTCACCAGCAGAGTTATGCCCATGGGTTGTATTTTTCGCGCCGTTTGTCATTAGCCACGGCCGGCGCCTGGTCCCCCGCGCACCACGAGTGCATTACTTCAGCCCTTAGGTGTGACTTCCAGGTGTGGTTTAATTTTATAGCCGAGTATAACGGTCAAACATGCTGGAGGGCACCCCCGGTGCCCAACCACGAGATTCATTTGTTCACGGACGCGGCAGGCTGCGCTGGCTTTGGCACTATACTCGGCTCTTCGTGCTGCGCGGCCCCCTGGCCACAATCCTTGCGCGACCGGGGCTGGGTAAGAATTTGACGCTTCTTGAAAGGTTTCCTATCATAGTTTCCATCGAGCTATGGGGTGAAAGATTGTCTAATTCATCAGTGGTGTTCTGGTCAGACAATTCCAGTGTTGTTCATGCAGTCAATCACTTAACTTCTTCTCCCCCCCCCCCCCGTGGTTGTGTTGATCAGGCATCTGGTGTTAAGATGTCTCCAACACAACATTCTATTCAGGTCTCGTCATATCCCCGGTGTCCGTAATAACGTTGCTGATGCTTTGTCGCGTTTTAATTGGCAGGTGTTCCGTTCACTTTGCCCGCAGGCGGACATGGTGGGGGCCAGCTGCCCGGATTCGTTGTGGAGGATGCTGGATCTCAACTGGTCCCCCTCGTGAGATCATCTCTTGACCCATCCACCTGGTCGACGTACGGTAAGGCGTGGAACGAGTGGCTGGATGTTGTTGGCGAGCGGGTCCTGGGGCCTGATGAAGCTACCCTTAGTTCTTACGTGTTATCTTACTTGTCAAAGTTATTTGAGCGGGGGGGTTTCAGGAGCGGTTGCACAGCGTCGACTTTCAGGCCTGGCTTTTTTCTTTAAGTTGCGCTCTTGGCCGGATGTTACTAAATCCTTTTTTATAACCCAGGCGCTGAAGGTTTGGAAGAAATCTGCAGTTAGGCGGGAGTCCAGGTGCCCGGTCTCTTATCCGATCCTCCTAAAGTTGTTACAGGGGTAAGCCCGGGTTTGTTCTTCCCCTTCTGAAATTTCTTCATTCGCAGCGGCTTTTGTTTTGGCGTTTTTCGGTGCCCTACGCATTTCCGAATTAGTTCCCATGTCAGCCGCCCGCCCAGGGGTTCTTTTAGTCAACGATGTTGTCTTATCCAGCACTGGCATCCGTTTCCGCATAAGGAAGTCCAAGACGGACGTATTCGTAAAGGTTGTTGGTACCCGGGCCGGCCTGCCCCGTGCAGGCTGTTGCACAATATTCGCGGGCACGATTGTCTGGTTCCCAATTTCTATCTCATGCAGACGGGACACCTCTTACTAGGTTCCAGTTTTCGGCGGTTTTCAGGTCCGCTCTATCTAGTGCAGGTTTCCGCCCCAAAGAGTTTGGCACCCATTCCTTTTGTATTGGGGCTGCTACTACGGCCAGCGAATTGGGCTTGCCCGACGGCGAGGTCCGCCGCATTGGGCGGTGGCGCTCTGAATGTTTTGCTGGTTATATTCGTCTGGATTTGATTTTACATTGACATTGTTTGTTCATTGCAGGTTCTCGACCCGTGATATGGATCCTCGGGCACTCGAAGGGCTTCTATACGACCGGGAGGTCTCTCGTTGGGTGTGTTGGGAGCTGATGTTCATTGGAGGGGAGTTCGTGGCCTGAGATGGTTGGAGGTATTGCCTGAAGTGGTAGCTATTAGCAGGCAACTCGCGACTCCCACGGTGCTGGTGATCCATGTTGGCGGGAACGACCTGTGTTCCATCCGTCTAGGTGAATTGATAGCGTTGATTCAATCTGACCTGGAAAGGTTCACTTAGTTTTTCTCGCAGTTGGTTCTAGTTTGGTCCGAAGTAATTCCCCGGGCGGAGTGGCAAGGTGCACGTGACCTACATGCCATTGAAAGGAGGAGGCGCCTGTTAAACACCAGGGTCTCCAGGTATGTCAGAGCCGGTGGAGGGGTGGTTATTCGGCATAGGCAATTGGAAGGAGATAACAGGTGTTTACTTTTGCAGGATGGGGTACACCTCACTGATATTGGGTTGGACATCTTTTTGTCCGGACTACAGGATGGAATTTGTTTCCGGTTGACCGGGGGTCGGGGGGAGGAGGTATGCGCAGTTAAGGATGCGCATCCTCCTCGTGGCAGTATTTTTGCTATTAAAAGAAGGGACCTACATGCTCTGCCTTAGGCAGGCTGGCATACGGGTATAAGCGGTCAACAGTTTATTTTAAAATATTGCAATAATAAATAATTCATAAAGCTGTGGCTGACCCTCGTGTCAACTCACGTTTAAAAGTTAAGTTGGTGTCGGTCTAACTATTTAAGGTGGTTGAGGTAAACCCACCCTGGCCTGTACATGATGCTGGTATGCGCACAGTCTTGAAAAAAGCACAACATTTAGATGTTACACAAAGACAATTAGTACATGAGGTGATACATCATTAAGATAAGCCGGGGCAATAAAACTGAGGTTATAGGGGTGATGACTTAGGAGTAAAGGCATCTGGAGTCAGTCTGATGGGGGATGTGACGTGTGTCCATGTAGTGGCTCATAAATCCGGGTGTTGGATTGAGGCCTAGTTCATGTTCAAAGCCTGTCCAGATTATCAACAGGTCATCAATGTACCTGAAATATGCTAGAGGTTTAGTTGCGCAGGTTGATAAAAACTCCTCCTCTAGTTTGGCCATGAACAGGTTAGCATATTGGGGTGACATTTTGCTACCCATAGCGCTTCCCATACATTGCAAATATGGGGGTTTCTAATATATAAGGCCCTAACAGGTACTTCACAACTGAACTGGCCCCTGCAAAAATAGCCGTTTGAAATTTTCTTGAAAATGTGAGAAATTGTTGATAAAGTTTTAAGCCTTGTAACAGCCTAGAAAGATAAAAGGATGTACAAAAAACTATGGCAATATAAAGTAGACATATGGGGATGTTAATTGTGTGGTATAACTGACTGTCTTACAAGCAGATACATTTAAATTTAGAAAAATGCAAATTTTGCCTGTAACATAAAGTCCAATGTGTCATGAGAAAACAATCTCAGAATCTCTTGGATAGGTTAATGCATTCCAAAGTTATTACCACATAAAGTGAAACATGTCAGATTTGAAAAATGAGGCTCTGTCAGGAAGGTCAAAAGTGGCCAAAGAGGGAAGGGGTTAAGTACGGTGATAGACAGACCCTTGTTTCTGATATTTAAGGATTCTGTCATGACAGGGTCTGTTCCAAGGACTGGCGCATAGCAAATGTGTTGCCAATATTCAAAAAGGGGTCAAAAAGTGAGCCCGGAAACTATAGGCCTGTAAATTTAATCTCCGCTGTGGTTAAAATATTTGAGGGTTTTCTAAGAGATATTATCCTGGAGTATCTCAATGAAAATAAACATAATGCAGCATCAGCATGGGTTTATGAGGGATCGGTTCTGTCAAAGTAATCTGATCAGATTCAGAGATACGTTTTGGACAGGACCTGGGCAAGGCTGTGGTGAATCTAAACATTTCAAAGGTGTTTGATACTGTGCTGCACAAAAGGTTGGTTTATAAAATGAAAGTTCTTGGAATGGGGGAAAATATGTGTAATTGGGTTAACAACTGGCTCAGTGAGAGAAAACAGAGGGTGGTTATTAATGGTACATCCTCAGAGTGGGTCGCGTTTACCAGTGGGGTACCACAGTGGTCATTATTGGGACCTCTTTTTAATACCTTTCATGATCAAGTGTCATTGATGCCCCTGTGTACAGGTCAAATTTTCCATTTCTGAAATTCATTTCTTTAACCACTTCCCGACATTTGACGTATGGATACGACATAGTCGGGTAGGGGAAGTATGGAGTGAGCTCACGGAGTAAGCACGCTCCATACGATACGGTGTTGGCTATATGTAACAGCTGACAATTCACAGTAACAAGCGAGATCGAGCTCAAGCGCAATCCCGCTAGTTTAACCCATTAAATGCTGCAGTCAATAGCGACCGCGGCAATTAAATCGTTAGAAAGAGGGGGCGACCCCCCCTGGCAGCTGATATTGCTCCTCCCAATGCAATTTCGGGGTGGCGATGATTGCTATGGCAGCCTGGGGCCTAATGAAGGACTTAATAGAAGCCTGTCAGAAAGACGACATACTGCAATACGATCGCTGGTTGAAGTCCCCTAGGGAGAGTTATGAAAAAAGGTAAAAATTTGTAAAGTAAAAGGTTTTATGTAAAAAAAAAAAATTAGTAAAAGTTCAAAAAACCCCCCTTATCCCATTTTACCACTAAAGCATTGTAAAAAATAAATAAATAAACATAATTGGTATCGCTGCATCCGTAAAAGTCTGAACTATTACAATATATCATTATTTAACCCGCACGGTGTACGCCGTAATAAACAAAAAATGTAAACGCCAGAATCGCTATTTTTTGGTCACCTCAACTCCCACAAAAAATGAAATAAAAAGTGATCAAAACCTCACATGTATCCCAAAATGGTAGCATTAAAAACTACAGCTTATCCCTGCAAAAAATAAGCCCTCATACTATTTAATCGACGGAAAAATAAAAAAGTTATGGCTCTCAGAATTTGGCAATACAAAACACATTTTATTTTTTACACTTAGATTTTTCCATGTAAAAGTAGTGAAACATAGAAAAAAAACTATATAAATTTGGTATCGCCATAATCGTATTGACCCACAGAATAAAGTTAACATGTTGTTTTAATTGCACGGTGAATTCCATAAAAACTAAGTGCAAAAACAATAGCGGAATCGTTGTTTTTTTTCATTTTCTACCCCACAAATAATTATTTTCCCGCTTTCTAGTACATTATAGGGCACAATAAATGGTGGCACGAAACTACAACTCGTCCGGCACAAATCAAGCCCTCATAGGACTATACAGACGGAAAAAATTAAAAAGTTATGGCTTTTGGAATGTAGGTAGGAAAAAATTGAAATGAAAATCTGAAAATTGTTTACGACGGGAACGGATTAAACGATAATATCTTTGCAACTGCTTTGAATATCACAACTATTTTTATTATTAGCAGACAAACCACCAAAAAATGAAAAAAAACACACTTTTTTGGAATTTTTGGTATATATATATATATATATATATATATATATGTATATATATATATATATATATATATATATATATATATATATATATATGTATATACAGTGAAGGAAATAAGTATTTGATCCCTTGCTGATTTTGTAAGTTTGCCCACTGTCAAAGACATGAACAGTCTAGAATTTTTAGGCTAGGTTAATTTTACCAGTGAGAGATAGATTATATTAAAAAAAAAAAAAAAAAATCACATTGTCAAAATTATATATATTTATTTGCATTGTGCACAGAGAAATAAGTATTTGATCCCTTTGGCAAACAAGACTTAATACTTGGTGGCAAAACCCTTGTTGGCAAGCACAGCAGTCAGACATTTTTAGTAGTTGATGATGAGGTTTGCACACATGTTAGATGGAATTTCGGCCCACTCCTCTTTGCAGATCATCTGTAAATCATTAAGATTTCGAGGCTGTCGCTTGGCAACTCGGATCTTCAGCTCCCTCCATAAGTTTTCGATGGGATTAAGGTCTGGAGACTGGCTAGGCCACTCCATGACCTTAATGTGCTTCTTTTTGAGCCACTCCTTTGTTGCCTTGGCTGTATGTTTCGGGTAATTGTCGTGCTGGAAGACCCAGCCACGAGCCATTTTTAATGTCCTGGTGGAGGGAAGGAGGTTGTCACTCAGGATTTGACGGTACATGGCTCCATCCATTCTCCCATTGATGCGGTGAAGTAGTCCTGTGCCCTTAGCAGAGAAACACCCCCAAAACATAATGTTTCCACCTCCATGCTTGACAGTGGGGACGGTGTTCTTTGGGTCATAGGCAGCATTTCTCTTCCTCCAAAAACGGCGTGTTGAGTTAATGCCAAAGAGCTCAATTTTAGTCTCATCTGACCACAGCACCTTCTCCCAATCACTCTCAGAATCATCCAGATGTTCATTTGCAAACTTCAGACGGGCCTGTACATGTGCCTTCTTGAGCAGGGGGACCTTGCGGGCACTGCAGGATTTTAATCCATTACGGCGTAATGTGTTACCAATGGTTTTCTTGGTGACTGTGGTCCCAGCTGCCTTGAGATCATTAACAAGTTCCCCCCGTGTAGTTTTTGACTGAGCTCTCACCTTCCTCAGGATCAAGGATACCCAACGAGGTGAGATTTTGCATGGAGCCCCAGATCGATGTCGATTGACAGTCATTTTGTATGTCTTCCATTTTCTTACTATTGCACCAACAGTTGTCTCCTTCTCACCCAGCGTCTTACTTATGGTTTTGTAGCCCATTCCAGCCTTGTGCAGGTCTATGATCTTATCTCTGACATCCTTAGAAAGCTCTTTGGTCTTGCCCATGTTGTAGAGGTTAGAGTCAGACTGATTAATTGAGTCTGTGGACAGGAGTCTTTTATACAGGTGACCATGTAAGAGCTGTCTATAATGCAGGCACCAAGTTGATTTGGAGCGTGTAACTGGTCTGGAGGAGGCTGAACTCTTAATGGTTGGTAGGGGATCAAATACTTATTTCTCTGTGCACAATGCAAATAAATACATATAATTTTGCCAAAGTGATTTTTTTTTTTTTTTTATATATAATCTATCTCTCACTGGTAAAATTAACCTAGCCTAAAAATTCTAGACTGTTCATGACTTTGACAGTGGGCAAACTTACAAAATCAGCAAGGGATCAAATACTTATTTCCTCCACTGTATATATATATATATATATATATACCGTATATCTATATGCTGTTGCAGCTCTATAACAATCAGTCATCTTCTCTCTCTCTGTCAGCCTGGATCATTGTGAGGGGAGAGTGAAAAGGGCTATATTCACACGACGTGAAAAAAAGGGCAGTTGACAACGGATCATCCGGCAGTTTTTCATGGCTGTGTGTCTCAAGATTTTAATCCATTTCCTGGCCATCTGATGATTTTTAACTGCCATTTGCCGTCTGTTTTTCATGGCCATTAAAAAACCCCAACGACTAAAAATCTATTTTTTTTGTCCCAGCCACCTGAAAACACCACAGTGCCCATGTAGATAGTGCCGCAATATCCCTGTAGATAGTTCCACATTGCTCACTGTGCCCACATAGATAGTACCCACTATAGATAGCGCCACAGCGCCCACATAGTGCCACAGTTTCCACTGTAGATAGTGTCCACATAGTGCCACACGCAATGCCCATGTAGATATCGCCACAGTGTCCCCTGTAGGCATGGCCGGCCTTAGCTACGTGCCACATGTGCGGTCTCACAGGGCGCCGGCCGCCATGCTGTAAGGTGGCGCCAGCGGGTCAGGTGTCACTCACTGACCTCACTACTGCTTTCCCCGCGCCACGACTACCGCTCCCCTGCTCACCCTCCTCAGTGATGATCAGGGGTGATGACATCACTCAGGACGCAAGAGAGGGAACGGACTATCTTACCATGCGGTCCTGCTCTGACTATTTTCCCAGGGATCCAGCAGGATCAGTGGGCACAGTGCACTGTAAGGCTGGGTTCACACAACCTATTTTCAGGCGTAAACGAGGCGTATTATGCCTCGATTTACGCCTGAAAATACGGCTCCAATACGTCGGCAAACATCTGCCCATTCATTTGAATGGGTTTGCCGACGTACTGTGCCGACGACCTGTCATTTTACGCGTTGCTGTCAAAAGACAACGCGTAAAATGACTGCCTCGTCAAATAAGTGCAGGACACTTCTTTGGACGTAATTTGAGCCGTTTTTCATTGAATTCAATGAAGAACAGCTCCAAATTACGGCCGTCAATGACGCCTCGCAAAATGCGAGTACGAGCAATTACGTCTGAAATGACGGAGCTGTTTTCTCCTGAAAACAGCTCCGTAATTTCAGCCGTAATGGTCGTTATCGTGTGCACATACCCTAAGAAGCCCAGCAGGTCAGTCAGACTGTGGGCTTTGGTTGTATGGGGGGGTCTAAAAATGGCAAATGGGCAGAGGATTCAATGCCACCTTGGTGCCTATTTGCCACTTATTGTCCTGTTCAGTGCCCCTTCAATGCCCATTTGCCATTTATTGCCCATTTATTCTTCTGTGACAGAGGGTGCTAAAGGGGCAGTAAATGGCAAATGTGCATCAAGGGGGCACTGAACATAAGGACACTAAAGGGGAAATAAGTGGAAAATGGTGGCACTGAACGACACTGTTAATAAATGGCAGATGGGCACATTGTTCAGTTGCTCCATAGTGCACATTTGCCATTTGTTGCCTTTTTAGATCCTGTACACATTACGTTAAAGTGGTTAAAAAGAAATCCTGTTGAAGCAGTAGAGAAGTTAAAATAAAGATTAACTTATACTTAACTCTCCCTTCCCAGACGTTCCTACGCTGGGGGCTCCCGCCACCTCTGTTCACTTTTTGTATACAGAGGAGCTGCAGCGCAGGGGCATAGCTAAAGGCTCATGGGCCCCGATGCAAAAGATCTTATTGGGCCCCCCCACAAACTTCTCAGGGCCAACGGTCCGCAGCTTTCAGCTGCATCGCTGGGTCTCCTAAGTGACCCAACAATGCAGCACTAGCAGCCAGGGGCGTCACTAAGGCTGGGTTCACACACACTATTTACGGACGTAATTCGGGCGTTTTAGCCCCGAATTACGTCCGAAAATGCGGCTCAAAAGCATTGGCAAACATCTGCCCATTCATTAGAATGGGTCTTACGATGTTCTGTGCCGACGGTAATTTTTTTTTACGCGCCGCTGTCAAAAGACTGCGTGTAAAAAAGACGCCCGCGTCAAAGAAGTGCCTGTCACTTCTTCAGACGTAAATGGAGCCGTTTTCCATGGAAAAACAGCTCCAATTACGTCCGTAATGGACGCAGCGAAAGACGCCTGCACATGCCTTTACGGCTGAAATTACGGTGCTGTTTTCTCCTGAAAACAGCCCCGTAATTTCAGCCGTAACGGACGCTGCCGTGTGAACATACCCTCAGGGCTTAAAATGTCAGGGGAAATACATATGTGTCGGCCCGAAAAAAAAAAGGGGTGTATAGGAGACAGCATAGCATATCTATAGCACTACGACCCTATAAACTATGGATAGGATTAGATACATTGTCTCAGCAGACAGTATCACACATGATAGGATTAGATACAGTGGCTGAGCAGACAGTATCACACATGATAGGATTAGATACAGTGGCTGAGCAGACAGTATCACACATGATAGGATTAGATGCAGTGGCCCAGCAGACAGTATCACACATGATAGGATTAGATACAATGACTCAGCAGACAGTATCACACGATAGGATTAGATACATTGGCTCAGCAGACAGTATCACACATGATAGGATTAGATACAGTGGCTGAGCAGACAGTATCCCACATGATAGGATTAGATACAGTGGCTGAGCAGACAGTATCACACATGATAGGATTAGATGCAGTGGCCCAGCAGACAGTATCACACATGATAGGATTAGATACAATGACTCAGCAGACAGTATCACACATGATAGGATTAGATACAGTGGCTCAGAAGACAGTATCACACATGATAGGATTAGATACAGTGGCTCAGCAGACAGTATCACACATGATTGTATTAGATATAGGGCCCAGCAGACAGTACCACACATGATAGGATTAGATACAGTGGCTCAGCAGACAGTATCACACATGATTGGATTAGATACAGTGGCTCAGCAGACAGTATCACACATGATAGGATTAGATACAGTGGTTCAGCAGACAGTATCACACATGATAGGATTAGGGTATGTGCACACACACTAATTACGTCCGTAATTGACGGACGTATTTCGGCCGCAAGTAGTGGACCGAACACAGTGCAGGGAGCCGGGCTCCTAGCATCATACTTATGTACGATGCTAGGAGTCCCTGCCTCTCCGTGGAACTACTGTCCCGTACTGAAAACATGATTACAGTACGGGACAGTTGTCCTGCAGAGAGGCAGGGACTCCTAGCATCGTATATAACTATGATGCTAGGAGCCCGGCTCCCTGCACTGTGTTCTGTCCGGTACTTGCAGCCGAAGTACGTCCGTCAATTACGGACGTAATTAGTGTGTGTGCACATACCGTTAGATGCAGTGTCTCAGCAGACAGTATCACACATGATAGGATTAGATACAGTGACTCAGCAGACAGTATCACACATGATAGGATTAGATATATTGGCTCAGCAGACAGTATCACACATGATAGGATTAGATACAGTGGCTCAGCAGACAGTATCACACATGATTGGATTAGATATAGGGCCCAGCAGACAGTATCACACATGATCGGATTAGATACAGGACTCAGCTCGCTGACATTGTGGCTCCAGTGCTAGACCCAGGAAAGGTAAGAATAATAATTTTGCTTCTTTGTGTGTTACTGATTATTTTTGTGTGTTTGTGTTTTTTTACAGATTTGGTTGTTGGACTTCGGATTCGAGGACTTCAATGACGGCGTTTTATTATTCTCAATAAAATAGTTAATGAGGGTTGTGTTTTTTTATTTCAATAAAATATTTTTTCTAAGTGCTTGTATCGTTTTAAACTTTATTATCACCGCCTTAGTAATGGCCACTGGCTGATTGACAACCTCCATTACTAAGGCGGGGCTTAATGTTAGCAGGTGCAGAGGCCAACACTAACCCCCATTATTACCCCGGTACCCATCGCCACCAGGGGTACTGGGAAGAGCCGGGTACGAACCAGTACCCGTCCATCTGTAGTGACGGTCAGACACCGTGGTGGCCGCAGGCTGGTAGTATTAGGCTGGGGAAGGCCAAAAACAGTGGCCGCTACCACCCTGGTAATTGCGGCCTGCTGCTGCTGTGTTGTATCTGGCTGGTTATGAAAATTGGGGGGGGGGGGGGGGGGGCCCGACATCGTTCTTTCCAATTATTTATATATTTTTTTAATGACGTGGGGTCCCCCCATTTTTCATAACCAGCCAGATACAATAAAGCAGCAGCAGCCTAGCATTACCAAGGTGGGAAGGGCCATCGCTACAGATGGTCAAGTACTGGATGGTACCCGGCTTTTCCCAGCAACCCTGGTGGCGGTAGGTACCGGGGTAATAAAGCCTCTGCACCGGCTAACACTAAGCCCCGCCTTAGCAATGGATGTTGTCAATCAGCCGGCGGCCATTACTAAGGCGGTAGTAATATAGTTTAAAAAAAAACACAAAGACATAGAAAAAATATTTTATTGAAATAAAAAATACCCCCACCCAACCCTCATTAACCATTTTATTGAGAATAAAAAAAAAGCCGTCATCGAAGAAGTTCTGGAATCCAACGTAGTCCAATGACCGAACCTGTAAGAAAACACACAAAAAAAATGATTAGTAACACATGTGTTAGGCTTAGATACAGGGCCCATGTGTGATACGGTCTGTGGGATCCGGTATCTAAGCCTACCACAAGGTAGGCTTAGATACAGGGACCAGCAGACAGTAATCTTATACAGTATAAGATTACTGTGTGCTGGGGCCCTGTATCTAAACCTACCGTGTGGTAGGCTTATATACAGGGCCCATCAGACAGGATCACACATGGGTCATGTATCTAAGCCTACCATGTGATTGGCTTAGATACAGGGCCCAGCAGACAGCATCACACAATCTGTGATCCTGTCTCATGGGCCCTCTAAGCCTGCTACATCGTAGGCTTAAAGGGGTTGTGCAGTCCCTAAACATTGATGGCCTATCCTCAGGATAGGCCATCAATAGCTGATGTGTCGGGGTCGGTCTCCCGGGACCCGCCAATCAGCTGTTTTGAAGGGCCCGCAGCACTCGTACGAGAGCTGCTTCCCCTTCATTCCACTACTCGCTCACACTGTGAATCGCCGACACCGATTCACAGTGTGACCAGAATTAAGTGACTGGAATGAAGGGGAAACAGCTCTCGTACGAGTGCTGCGGCCCCTACAAAACAGCTGATTGGCGGGTCCTGGGAGACCGTCCCCTGCCAGTGAGGGCTACTAATCTTACCTTCCTCTTCAGCCGCGGCGAAAGTTCTGTCCTCTCGATGTTGTCCGCGGCGCATAGCGCTGTGACGTCATGCGCCTCGCACAGCGCTTGACGTCAGGACCTCCGCTGCGATCCGGAACCAGGAAGGTAAGTACAGTCTGTTACTATAGTAACAGGGGCCCGCGGCCCGAGTTACTATAGTAACTTTTTATTGATGTGGTGCGGGGCTGTGGGCTCCCCTGGCTTCGGGGCCCGGTCGCAATTGCGACCGCTGCGACCCCTATAGCTATGCCAGTGCTGCAGCGGTTATGTACTGTCAACGTGATGTCACCACTGAAGCCGCTCTGTATATAAACCGAGAACAGAGGTGACGGGAGCCCCCAACGCAGGAACGTCTGGGAAGAGAGAGTTAAGCATGGGCTGCGTTCTAATTTTAACCCATTCAGGACTGAGACATTTATTGCTTTTTCATTTAAGTTTTTCACTACCCGCCTTCCTAGAGTCATAACTTTTTTTTATTTTTCCGTCAATAGGATGGTGGTTATTTTTTGCGGGAGGAGTTGTAGTTTCTATTGGTAGCATTTAAAGTATCATATAATGTACTGGGAAACTGAAAAAAATCTTTGTGGGCTGAAATTAGAAAAAAACGGATTCCTCCATAGTTTATTGGGTTTCGATTTTACAACAACGTAACTTTATTCTGCGGCTCAATACGATCACGGTGATACCAAATTTATATATATATATGTATATATATATATATATATATATATATATATATATATATTTTTTTTACTACTTTTACAAAGAAAACTATTTGTTAAAAGAAAAAAAAAAAGAAAAAATTGTTTCACCACATTCTGAGGGACATAACTTTTTTTATATTTTTGCGGGCTTATTTTTTGCGGGACGGGCTGTAGATTTTATTGGTACAATATTTTGGTACATGCAACTTTTTGATAATTTTTTATGATTTTTTTTAGAGCTAATGTGAACAAAAAACAGCGATTTTGGCTATTTACTTTTTTTTACGGCCTTCACATTGAGTTAAATAAGACGTAATGAAAAGTATCAACATTGCCCACGTGGACAGCAGTTTTAAGATTTTTTCCTGTTATACAAAAGATAGCCTTTGAGTAAATGGAGTAAGGGCCAGTTCACAGGTTGCGTAAACGGAATTCGTTGCAGAAAATCCGCAGCAAATACAGTAGCAGCAAAGTGGATGAGATAAAATAAATCTCATCCACACGCTGCGTAAATACTGAGCGGAAAAAACTGACCAGCGGTGCAGAGTTTTATTCTGCAGCATGTTAGTTGTATTTGCGTAAACGTATCTTATTTGTTGAGGGTTTTCCCCATTGTATTTAATGGGAGGTAAATTCCGCAACAAATAGCAGTTGTTGTGTTTCTTGCGGCGGGTTCGCAGCGATCCCGACGCAAAATACGCCACTCAGAAAACAAACAATATATTATACTTACCTAGGAATCTGTGTTTTATCCTCCTGGGATGACGCTTCATCTCATGTGACCTTCGCTGCAGCCAATCACAGGCTGTAGCGGCGGTCACATGGATGAAACGTCATCCCAGGAGGCTGGCGTGCAAACAGGCTGGCTAAGTGCTGCAGTTTTTCGCAGCAGACATTCCAGGCAAGAAACTGCCCCACAGTTTGGTACGGTTTTTGGCCCCAAATTCCCTGCAGCGCACAGGGCGGATACACTGCGTTCTTTTATGCAGCGTATCCGGCTTGTCTGAACTCAGCATAAAGGTAATTTCACATTACATCCTGCCTATCCCTGTAATGTATGCGCCGGGAAAGCTACCAGAACGTATGGTAAACAGTCCCATACATCTGATGGAGGTTAAAAAACGGCGGAAAAATCGGAAGCAGAACGCCTCCAAACATCTGCCCATTGGGAAAACGGCGTTTTGTACCGACGGGGCGTTTTTTAAGCGGCCGTTTTAAAAACCAGCCGCGGAAAAATACGGCCACGAAAAAGAAGTACATGTCACTTCTTCAGCTGTTTTTGGGGCCGTTTTTCATAGACTCTATAGAAAAATAGCTCTAAAAACGCAGCGAAAAACGCGACTTTGAATAAAAAACGGCTGAAAATCAGGAGCGGTTTTCCCCTGAAAACAGCTCCGTATTTTGAGAAATTTTTTATCTTGTGCATGCAGATACCCTTAAAAACACTAGTGTTTTTGTAAAGTTCTTTTTAAACTACAGGCGCTTTTGGCGCATATTCATCGCGTTTTTTGCCGCTCAATCAGACTCCCACTGACTATAGAAATTAGGTGCGATTTTTGCGCATTTTCGGTGCGTTTTACGTGCCAAAGAATTGACCTGACACTACTTTTTTTACGCGACACATTTTTAAACGAAACGTGTCGTATGCACTAACGGCGCACTATACCATTGATGCCAATGGGACGCTTAAACCAAGAATTTTTTACGCGTTTTTCGTTGTGACAAACGCACAAACAAAAGCACCAAATGCCTACAATACATAACAATGAGAAAGGAAGTGGGGGCACCAAAGGGCAATTCCACACAGGGCACCCTGTAGCCTAAGGCCGGCCCTGCCTGTAGGTACTGCCCATATAGTGCTACAGTGAGTGCTCATGTAGATAGTGCCACGCACCCCCTGTATATAGCATCCCCCTGTAGATAGCACCACACCCCCTGTAGATAGGGCCACCCCCTGCAGTTAATTACACCCCCTGTAGACCGCTATCCCTCTGCAGTTAGCACCATCCCCGCTGTAGATAGCACCATCCCCGCTGTAGATAGCACCATCCACCCTGTAGATAGCACCATCCCCCCTGTAGATAGCTCCATCCCCCCTGTAGATCGCACCACCCCCTGTAGATAGCACTATCCCCCCTATAGATAGCACTATCCCCCCCTGTAGATAGCACTTTCTCCCCCCCTGTAGGTATCACTTTCCCCCCCTGTATATAGCACCATCCCCACTGTATATAGCGCCCTCTAGGAGGGAATCCCCGGTCAGAGAGCTCTGGCCAGGGACTCCGCTCCTATAGAGAGCCCCTTACGTCACTGTTCATATAGAGACAGAGACGTCAGGGCCTCCGTCTAAGAGCAGAATCCCCAGCCAGAGCACTCTGACCAGGAATTCTGCTCCTAGAGGGAGCTTAGGTGGCGCTATCTACAGGGAGGGTGATGCTATCTAGAGGGGGTGCTATCTACAGGTGGGGTGGTGCCGGTGATTCTGCTCCTATAGGGAGTTTAGATAGCGCTATCTATAGGGGGGGGGTTGTGTGTGGTGCTATCTATAGGGGGTGTTTATTCCGGGGCTCTCAAAGCCCCTACAGACATGAGACTGCAGAGCATCTTACAATGAAGCAGCACTGCACTCATTAACCCCTTCGCGCTCAGGTCAGTACTATTACGTCGCGCTAAGTACATCGTTCGCGCTCAGGTCAGTAATAGTACTGACCTGAGTAAACACGGCGCCATTTAATCCCGGCGCGTGCTTGAGCTGTGATAACTGCTGTTTCCGACAGCAGGCTATCACAGCTTAGTGTGCAGGGACCGATCGCGGTGGTCCCCGCCGATTAACCCCTTAGAAGCCGCATTCAATAGCGATCGCGGCTTCTTAGGGGTTAAGCTGCCATCGCCGGCCTGCTACACGATAGCGGGCTGTGATGGCTACTATGGCAACCAGAATCCTAACAATGGACTCTGGCTACGCCATCGACGGAAGCCTAGTGGGTCCCGACAAAGTCAGGACCCACTATGCTTGCTGTCAGCGAACAGCTGACAGCTCTAATACACTGCACTACGTATGTAGTGCAGTGTATTAGAATAGCGATCAGAGCCTCCTGCCCTCATGTCCCCTAGTGGGACAAAGTAAAAAAAGTGTGAAAAAGTAAAAAAAAGTTGTGTAAAAATAAGAAAATAAAAGATTTAAAAGTAATAAAAGTAAAAGTCCCCCCTTTTCCCTTATCAGTTCTTTATTATTAATAAAAATATATAAATAAACAAATAAACTATACATAATTGGTATCGCTGCGTCCGTAACGTCCTGAACTACAAAACGATGTCGTTATTTATCCCGCGCGGTGAACGCCGTAAGAGAAAATAATAATAAACCGTACCACAATCACAATTGTTTGGTCACTTCACCTCCCAAAAAATGGAATAAAAAGAGATCAAAAAGTCGCATGTACCTAAAAATGGTACTGATCGAAACTACAGTTCGTTACGCAAAAAATAAGTCCTCGCACGACTTTCCTGATGGAAAAATAAAACAGTTATAGCTCTTAGAATAAGGTAACACAAAAAATAAATTATATTTTACAAAATTTATTTTATTGTGCAAACGCCATAAGACATAAAATAAAACTATAAACATGTTAGGTAAGACTAAACGTGGACACCACAACACTACTCAGTTCTTTTCTAATCAACGGTTTACTGAAAAATCACAATTTCAAACAGGCCAAATAGAAACAATGCAGTATTCAAATCAAGTCTCTCAGTAGCTGGGGCCCTCGCCCTCGTGGGAGTCCCACTCGCCCTTGGGTGGCTGCGCCTGGCGCTCACTGACCCGGCCCGGCGGGTCTCAAGAAGGAATGGGCCGTCTCCGCGGATCACTGTGGTGCTACCACTCACACTGCGGAATCCCCAAAGGTGGAAGCTATGCCCCTCGCCCTTTGGCTACGGCGTGAGTCCGGCGGATATATTACCGCGTGCGCCTCCGCGGGTCAGAGTGAGAGCTACTCACTACCACGCGGCATACCACCCTTACCTCCGATTTCTGCTCCTCTGTTGATGAAGATGACGTCTTTTCCCTTGTGTCTCCTGACACCGCTGAGCTGTAGTGAATGTCCAGCTAGTCCTCTTTTAGGAACGTTGAGCCAAGGATACTTCTCCTACAAATGGCGGCAGCCTGGTCACTGTGCTCTCTCTCTGTCACACTGCAAGTCCTCTTTTCTTGTCCCCACTCCGCTCTGCATCCTCTCTCCTCCCCAAGTCTCCTCCCTTTTTTCCTCCTCCTTCCTCTTCCTGGGGTCCTGCCAATTTCCCCTTCCCTCTCTCTTCATCTGTGCTTTTGTTCCTCCCTTTTTCTGTCCTAATGGCCTGTCTGTTTTCTCACTCCTGCTGTGTTCCACTGCCCCCCAGTGGTCATTGTTAACTTTACGGTTTCTACACATTGTTTCTAAGACATATGTCTAACCTTTGCTGCAAGCGGCCTGACGTCACACAAACGGGGGAAAACACGAGGCCCAGAAGGGGCTGAGAGCACAAATGGACACCTAAGGCTCGTGGAGATGGTGGGAGGCGAGGGGGCTGCGACCCCTATCATGTCATGAGGGTGCAGGAGGCTGGTACCCCCATTACAAACATCTGGTATCGCCGTAATCGTATCGCCGCGCAGAATAAAGTGAATATGTCATTTATAGCGCACGGTGAACGCTGTAAAAAAAATTGAATAAAAAACAATAGTAAAATTGCTGTTTTTTTAGTCACCATGCCACCTAAAAATAGAATAAAAACTGATCAAAAAGTCGCATGCACCCCAAGAAAACTACAATGGATTCCTCAAGGTCTCTAGTTTCCAAAAAGGGGTCACTTTTGAGGGGTTTCCACTGTTTTAGCACCACAAGACCTCTTCAAACCGGATATGGTGCCTAATAAATTAAATTAAATTAATTAAATGTCACCTCTACTTTGCTCTAAATTCCTGTGAAACACCTAAAGTGTTAATAAACTTTTTAAATGCTGTTGTGAATACTTTGAGGGGTCTAGTTTCTGAAATGGGGTGTTTGATAAGGGTGTCTAATATATAGGCCCCTCAAAGCAACTTCAGAACTGAGCTGGAAACTAAAAAATAAAATAAAAATGAGGCAATACTTTGCTTCTTACATTATACTCATAATGAGCCGTGCCCACCCGGAGATGACCCCAGTTTTGACCGTTTGTATAAACGGAGACCCCTATTAGACCATTTCAGTGCCCGGTTTTCCCAGCATTCACCCCCGAGAAGTGTATTTCTATAGATGAATCCCTGGTACATTTGAAAGGGAGGCTTCAATTCCGCAAGTACCTGCCGGGTAAGAGGGCAAGGTATGGCGTGAAGATGTATAAGCTGTGCGAGAGTGCATCAGGGTATACCAACAAATTTAGCATATATGAAGGGAAGGACACCAGTATTCAGCCCCCAGAATGCCCCCCCTTACTGGGAGTTAATACAAAAATTGTGTGGGATTTGGTGCACCCACTGCTGGACCAGGGTTACCACCTCTACCTGGATAATTTTTATACCAGCGTTCCACTCTTCAACTGCCTCGCTTACAGAAGTCCTGCGGCATGTGGAACAGCTAGAAGAAATCTGAGAGACCTCCCTAAGACTCTGCTTGGGCAAACACTCAGAAGGGGTGAGAGCAGGGCACAATCTAGCAGCAACATATTGTGTGTCAAGTACAAGACCAGGGAGATGCCACACCAGTACCCATGTACCTGTACGAGGTACCAGTACAGGGACCCCCAAACTAGACTGCATCCTGGACTACAATAGGTACATGGGAGGGGTGGACTTGTCAGATCAAGTCCTGAAGCCTTACAGTACTTCTGGAAGCGGGGCCACAGGCATCGTACCAGGGCAACACTTTTTAGGAGAAGTTCCCCAAACTGGCAAGAAGGGAAAAAGTCAAAAGAGGTGCAGAGTCTGCTATAAGAGGGGGATAAGGAAGGACACAATATATCAATGTGACGCGTGTCCCGAAAAACCAGAGCTCTGTATGAAAGAGTGTTTTAAAATTTATCATCCATCCCTTTGTTTTTAATTTACCCCAGTTTTACTCGCTCTGATCCACTTCGCACAGCTTACCCCTCCTCATCTTTCCCCTCTGAGCCCTGCTGTGTGCCCAGGCAGCTGATAACAGCCACATGTAGGGTATTGCCGTACCCGGGAGAGCCAACATTACAGTTTATGAGGTGTATATCTCCGGTGGCGCATGCTGGGCACAATATATCGGACACTGAATTGGCATATATGTATAGAAAATTGCAAATTTCACTCTGCACCAACTGCTGCACATTATCTTTTACACAATACCTGTGGGGTCAAAATGCTCACTACACCTCTAGATGAATGCCTTAAGGGGTGTAGATTTTAAAACAGGGTCACTTCTTGGGGGTTTCAACTGTACTGGTACCTTAGGGGCTTCTGCGTACAAGACTTAGCACCAGAAAAGCTCCAGTAGGCCAAATGGTGGTCCTTTCCTTCTGAGCCCTGCCGTGTGCCCAGGCAGCTAATAACAGCCACATGTAGGGTATTGCCGTACCCGGGAGAACCCACATTACAGTTTATGTGGTGTATGTCTCCGGTGGCACATGCTGGGCACAATATATCGGACACTGACATGGCATATATATAGAAAATTGCAAATCTCACTCTGCACCATCTGCTGCGCATTATCTTTTACACAATACCTGTGGGGTCAAAATGCTCACTACACCTCTAGATGAATTCCTTAAGGGGTGTCGTTTTTAAAACGGGGTCACTTCTCGGGGGTTTCAACTGTACTGATACCTCAGGAGCTTCTGCACACACGACTTAGCACCAGAAAATTCCCAGTAGGCCACATGGTGGTCCTTTCCTTCTGAGCCCTCCCATGGGCCCAAACGGCAGTTTATCACCACAAATAGCCACACTCAGGACAAATTGGGCAACAAAATGCGGTATTTTATTCCTTGTGAAAATAAGAAATTTTGAGCCAAAACTACCTCTTATTGGAAAAAATAATTTTTTTTTTAATTCACAGCCCAATTCAAATAAATTCTGTGAAAAAACTGTGGGGTCTAAATGGTCACAACACCCATAAATAAATTCTTTGAGGGGTTTTGTTTCCAAAATGGGGTCACTTTTGGTGGGTTTTCATTGCTTTGATACCTTTGGGGCTCTGCAAATGCGACATGGCACCCGAAAACCAATCCAGCAAAATCTGGGCTCCAAAGAACACATAGCGCTCATTTCCTTCTAATACCTCCCATGGACCCAAACGGCAGTTTATGGCCACAAATAGGGTATTGCCGCACTCAGGACAAATTTGGCAACAAAATGGGGTATTTTATTCGTTGTGAAAATAAGACATTTTGAGCCAAAACTACATCTTATTGGAAAAAAGTATTTTTTTTTAAATTCACAGCCCAATTCAAATAAGTTCTGTGAAAAAACTGTGGGGTCTAAATGGTCACAACACCCATAAATAAATTCCTTGAGGGGTTTTGTTTCCAAAATGGGGTCACTTTTGGTGGGTTTTCATTGCTTTGATATCTTTGGGGCTCTGCAAATGCGACATGGCACCCGAAAACCAATCCAGCAAAATCTGGACTCCTAAGAACACATAGCGCTCCTTTCCTTCTGAGGCCTCCCATGGGCCCAAACAGCAGTTTATCACCACAAATGGGGTATTGCCGCACTCAGGACAAATTGGGAAACAAAATGGGGCATTTTGTACCCTGTAAAAATAAGAAATTCTGATCAAAAATGACATCTTATTGGAAAAATTGTCATTCTTTTAATTTCACAGCCCAATTCAAATACGCGCTGTGAAAAAACTACGGGGTCAAAATGGTAACAATAACCATAAATTAATTCCTTGAGGGGTGCAGTTTCCAAAATGGGGTCAGTTTTGGGGGATTCCTACTGTTTTGGCACCTCAACACCTCTCCAAACCTGGCAGGCTGCCTAAAATATATGCTAATAAAAAAGAAGCACCAAAATGCACTAGGTGCTTCTTTGCTTCTGGGGCTTGTGTTTTAGTCCACGAGCGCACTAGAGCCACATGTGGGACATTTCTAAAAACTGAAGAATCTGGACAATACATATTTAGTTGTGTTTCTCTGGTAAAAGCTTCTTTGTTACAGAAAAAAAATAGAATAATATTGAAATTCAGAAAGAAAAATGAAATTTGCAAATTTCACCTTCACTTTGCTTTAATTCCTGTGAAATGCCTGAAGGGTTAAAAAACTTTCTAAATGCTGTTTTGAATACTTTGAGGGGTCTAGTTTTTATAATGGGGTGTTTTATGGGGGTTTCTAATACATAGGCACCTCAAAGCCTCTTCAGAACTGAAGAGGTACCTTAAAAAAAAGGCTTTTGAAATTTTCTTAAAAATATGAGAAATTGCTGTTTATGTTCTAAGCCTTGTAACGTCCAAGAAAAATAAAATAATGTTCAAAAAACGATGCCAATCTAAAGTAGACATATGGGAAATGTGAACTAGTAACTATTTTGGGTGGTATAACCGTCTGTTTTTCAAGCAGATGCATTTAAATTCTGAAAAATGCTATTTTTTCTAAATTTTCTCTAAATTTTGCAATTTTTCTCAAATAAAGACTGAATATATCGACCAAATTTTACCACGAACATGAAGCCCAAAGTGTCACGAGAAAACAATCTCGGAATCGCTTGGATAGGTTTAAGCATTCCGACGTTATTACCACATAAAGTGAAATATGTCAGATTTGAAAAATGGGATCTGAGCCTTAAGGCCCAAACTAGGCTGCGTTCCTTAAAGGAACAGTATCATCACAAATTATTTTTTTATATGTTAAAGATGTTAGTGCTTTATTAAAAACGTTTATATTCATTTGTGTGTTTGTGTTTTACTTTTTCTTATTTTTACACTTTTTCTTCCCTATGGGGGCTGCCATTTTTTGTTCCATTTCTGTCTGTGTCGATTAACGACACATACAGACATGGAATACGGCAGCCACAGTCCCATAGGGACTGCGAACGGCTCCCGTCCCATTGACTTCAGTGTACGGCGTCTGTGTGGGAACTGCGCATGCGCCGCTCCCACACAGTCCAATTCGAAATTGGCGCCGTCCGGCGCCATTTTCCTGTGGACCGGAAGTCGCGGCCGGACAGTAATATTACTACTTCCGGTCGCGGCTTCCGGATTTGTGCACTTGGACCAGCGGCAGCAAACGGAGCGGACGGGCCGGAGGGAGCCGCGGCGGCAGGAGCAGGTAAGAGATTTCAATGTATGTTCGTGTTTGTGTGTGTTTACTACTGTATGTAAACCTACTACACTGTGTGTTAGCTCAAAAAATGGCGACACACAGCGTAGGAGGTTACACCGTTCAAACCCCTCGTTTATCCCGGCACTAGCCAGGATAAAGGAGGGGGGGATGCTGAGAGCTCACTAGAGCGAGGGCTTTTAACCCATTGTTGCAATGCTGCAATTTTGGGAATAGCTCCATCTAGTGACCAAAAATGGGTAGTATTATAAATTAGAATTAATTTATAATATTTCCTGACTATTTCCTGACTCGTGAAAAAAATAAAAAAAATTTGAACAATGTTTAATCACCCACACACTAAATGTTTAATTTTTTTAAAAAAAACATGTTTTTCTGGCAACACATTCCCTTTAAGGGGTTAAACCCCGTTCCAGGCTGCTTGGAACGTATATAGCCGTATGGCAGTCGTGAAGAGGTTAATGAACTTGTAGCGGGTTTACAGAGTATAATTTCAGTATTTGCAGTTGATACTAAACTCTGTAAAGTAATCAACACAGAGGAGGATAATGTAACACTACAGAGGGATTTGGGAAAGCTGGAGGATTGGGCAGAGAAATGTTAAATTAAAGGGAACCCGTCACCAGCATTTCACCTATTAAACCAGTAATACCAGGTGGTAGTGGGTGAAAAATCATTTCTATATAACCTAGAATTATATTCTTAGTCGGCTCTTTAGCTTTAGTATTCAGCTTTTTAGTGTTCCCACACCGTATGCTAATGAGCATAAAAGAGTCAAATCTTAGTTTGAAAAGAGTCATATCTTCATTCCTCAAGTCTTTCCGAGTTTACCTTCTTACTTTTGATTGACAGCTCCTCGCCTTCCCCCAGCACACAAAATCCTGCGCTTGTGTATTGATGTCCTCTTCTGGTGTGTGCGCACAAAGGGACACCGGATTATTACGATAAAAGGCGTGAAACATTTGCAGACCGTTATTTACAGTCGAAGGAGGAGTTTCGGAGAGGGGATAACGGCAATGAACTTTTTATAGCAGCGGCCAGTGAGGGATAAGTAAAGTTCAATAGGTGAAATGCTGGTGACAGGTTCCCTTTAAGTTTAATATTGGAATATTGGAATATTGGAATATTGTGTACAATTTTTGGCACGTGTATATAAGAAGGACATGGCTGAACTAGAATGGATGTAAAGAAGGGCGACCAAGGTAATAAAGAGAATGGGCGGATTGCAGTATCAAGAAAGGTTATCAAACTTGGGGCTTCAGTTTAGAAAAAAAGATGGCTTAGGGGCGATCTAATTACAATGTACAAATACATAATTGGACAGAACAGAGATCATTAGTGATTTTTTTTACACCTAGGCCTGTAACAAGGACAACGAGGCATCCTCTACCACTAGAGTAAACGGAGTAAGGGCCAGTTCACAGGTTGCGTAAATACTGCTGATTTTCCACAACGGAATTCGTTGCAGAAAATCTGCAGCAAATACAGTAGCAGCAAAGTGGATGAGATAAAATAAATCTCATCCACACGCTGCGTAAATACTGAGCGGAAAAAAACTGACCAGCGGTGCAGAGTTTTATTCTGCAGCATGTTAGTTGTATTTGCGTAAACGTGTCTTATTTGTTGAGGGTTTTCCCCATTGTATTTAATGGGAGGTAAATTCCGCAACAAATAGCAGTTGTTGTGTTTTTTGCGGCGGGTTCGCAGCGATCCCGACGCAAAATACGCCACTTAGAAAACAAACAATATATTATACTTACCTAGGAATCTGTGTTTTATCCTCCTGGATGAAACGTCATCCCAGGAGGCTGGCGTGCAAACAGGCTGGCTAAGTGCTGCAGTTTTTCGCAGCAGACATTCCAGGCGAGAAACTGTCCCACAGTTTGGTACGGTTTTTGGCCCCAAATTCCCTGCAGTGCACAGGGCGGATACACTGCGTTCTTTTATGCAGCGTATCCGGCTTGTCTGAACTCAGCATAAAGGTAATTTCACATTACATCCTGCCTATCCCTGTAATGTATGCGCCGGGAAAGCTCCCAGAACGTATGGTAAACAGTCCCATACATCTGATGGAGGTTAAAAAAAGCCTCAGTTCGGGTGGGACTGCGCAATTTTAAGCAGTGGCGTCCAGTAAAAAAAAATTATACTGCATGTTTTTTGTGTCCATTTAATGTATGCGCCAGGAGCTTTTCCGCCGCATATGATAAATGGACAGGCAGGAAGTAATGTGAAAACAGCCTTACCAAAACATAGGCCTTGTGTAATGGCAGGGGGTAGGGAGACGGACAAGTGAGCCCTAATCTACCCGCCACTCTGTCCCTGCCTACTTGCCCTAGGCGACGGGGTACAACTGGGCGGCGGTCCCTGCGCTCAGTAAGTGCACGACAAACATGACAAACATACAAAGGAACACGAGCAAGGAAAAGGGGCAGTTGCCCACGGCAACACCGTGAGCAACCAGAGTGGTGAACGAGCCGAGTCAAGCCAGGAGTGTCCGAGGTACAAAACGAAAAGCAGAAGAGTAGTCGGTGAGCCAGGGTCTGTATGGAGCAGGATCAAAAATAGCAGGAGCTGTAGCTGGGCCAGGAAACCACAAGGAAAGAATCACAAGCACCGAGGGACAGGAAGGGCAGGCTTAAATAGACCGAGGGCGGGAGCTAGCTGAGTCTGGCCAGGTTACGATAGGCTCTCCCACTCCTAAGCCTGCCAGCCTGAATGGTGGAAGCAGGAGTCAGTCTCAGGGATGTATTCTCAGGTGCTGACTGATTAGTTCTGGGAGTTAACCCCAAAGCTGTGCCTGGCAGATCCTTTACACCTTGTTCACACTGTGCTAAAAACGGCGGAAAAATCGGAAGCAGAACGCCTCCAAACATCTGCCCATTGGGAAAACGGCGTTTTGTACCGACGGGGCGTTTTTTAAGCGGCCGTTTTAAAAACCGGCCGCGGAAAAATACGGCCACGAAAAAGAAGTACATGTCACTTCTTCAGCTGTTTTTGGGGCCGTTTTTCATAGACTCTATAGAAAAATAGCTCTAAAAACGCAGCGAAAAACGCGACTTTGAATAAAAAACGGCTGAAAATCAGGAGCTGTTTTCCCCTGAAAACAGCTCTGTATTTTGAGAAATTTTTTATCTTGTGCATGCAGATACCCTTAAAAACACTAGTGTTTTTGTAAAGTTCTTTTTAAACTACAGGCGCTTTTGGCGCGTATTCATCACGTTTTTTGCCGCTCAATCAGACTCCCACTGACTATAGAAATTAGGTGCGATTTTTGCGCATTTTCGGTGCGTTTTACGTGCCAAAGAATTGACCTGACACTACTTTTTTTACGCGACACATTTTTAAACGAAACGTGTCGTATGCACTAACGGCGCACTATACCATTGATGCCAATGGGACGCTTAAACCAATAATTTTTTACGCGTTTTTCGGTGTGACAAACGCACAAACAAAAGCACCAAATGCCTACAATACATAACAATGAGAAAGGAAGTGGGGGGCACCAAAGGGCAATTCCACACAGGGCACCCTGTAGCCTAAGGCCGGCCCTGCCTGTAGGTACTGCCCATATAGTGCTACAGTGAGTGCTCATGTAGATAGTGCCACGCACCCCCTGTATATAGCATCCCCCTGTAGATAGCACCACACCCCCTGTAGATAGGGCCACCCCCTGCAGTTAATTACACCCCCTGTAGACCGCGCTATCCCTCTGCAGTTAGCACCATCCTCGCTGTAGATAGCACCATCCCCGCTGTAGATAGCACCATCCACCCTGTAGATAGCACCATCCCCCCTGTAGATAGCTCCATCCCCTCTGTAGATAGCACCACCCCCTGTAGATAGCACTATCCCCCCTATAGATAGCACTATCCCCCCCCTGTAGATAGCACTTTCCCCCCTGTAGATATCACTTTCCCCCCCCTGTATATAGCACCATCCCCCCTGTATATAGCGCCCTCTAGAAGAGAATCCCCGGTCAGAGCGCTCTGGCCAGGGACTTCACTCCTATAGAGAGCCCCTTACGTCACTGTTCATATAGAGACAGAGACGTCAGGGGCTCCGTCTAGGAGCAGAATCCCCAGCCAGAGCACTCTGACCAGGAATTCTGCTCCTAGAGGGAGCTTAGTTGGCGCTATCTACAGGGAGGGTGATGCTATCTAGAGGGGGTGCTATCTACAGGAGGGGTGGTGCCGGTGATTCTTCTCCTAGAGGGAGTTTGTGGTGCTATCTATAGGGGGTGTTTATTCCGGGGCTCTCAAAGCCCCTACAGACATGAGACTGCAGAGCATCTTACAATGAAGCAGCACTGCACTCATTAAACCCCGTTCCAGGCTGCTTGGAACGTATATAGCCGTATGGCAGTCGTGAAGAGGTTAATGACCTTGTATCGGGTTTACAGAGTATAATTTCAGTATTTGCAGTTGATACTAAACTCTGTAAAGTAATCAACACAGAGGAGGATAATGTAACACTACAGAGGGATTTGGGAAAGCTGGAGGATTGGGCAGAGAAATGTTAAATTAAGTTTAATGTGGATAAATGTAGAGTTATGCATTAGGGCCGAGGAAACAAATGTTACAATTATGCATTAAATGGTAAAACACTGGGTTAAAGTGCTACTGAAAAAGACTTAGGGATATTGGTGGACAGTACATATACCTTTAGGAACCAGTGCCAGCTCCAGTGCCTCTACACAAATCACTAGTCAGACCACACATGGAATATTGTGTACAATTTTTGGCACGTGTATATAAGAAGGACATGGCTGAACTAGAATGGATGCAAAGAAGGGCGACCAAGGTAATTAAGAGAATGGGTGGATTGCAGTATCAAGAAAGGTTATCAAACTTGGGGCTTCAGTTTAGAAAAAAAGATGTCTTAGGGGTGATCTAATTACAATGTACAAATACATAATTAGACAGAACAGAGATCATTAGTGATTTTTTTTACACCTAGGCCTGTAACAAGGACAACGAGGCATCCTCTACCACTAGAGGAAAAAAATTTCACCATCCTCACAGACGTGGAATCTTTACTGTGGAAGCAGTGAGACTATGGAAATCTCTGCCACATGCTGTGATGGTTGATTCTCTGAACAAGTTATGAGAACTAGATTCTGGAGGTGAGGCGTTGATCTGGGGATTTGTTCTGATTGCCATATTTGGAGTCAGGTTGGAATTTTTTGCCTAATGAGGCAATTGGCATCAACCTCATGGGGCTTTGCCTTCCTATGGATTAACTTGGTAGGATTATAGGTTGGACTTGATGAACCAGTGTCTTTTTTTCAATCTCATCAACTATGTAACCGTGAGGCCTCCTGCCAAATCAATAACCGACCCTGTTTGAGAGAATTGAAGAAGCATAAATTTAGCCCAATTTATCTGGATGCCCAAATGGGCCCCAAACTCCTGAAAGTCATGGGCAATTGTAATGTCGGGGTAGGGAGACAGACAGGTGAGCCCTAATCTACCCGCCACTCAGTCCCTGCCTACTTACACGGCCCGTCCTAGGCGACGGCGTACAACTTGGCGACGATCCCTACGCTCAATAAGTGCACGATAGACAAACAGACAAGGGTACACAGAAGCTAAGGGAAATGGGGCAGTTGCCCACGGCAACACCATGAGCAACAAGAGTAGTGAACGAGCCGAGTCAAACCAGGAGTGTACGAGGTACCAAACGCAGAGCTGGAGCGTAGTCAGAAAAGCCAGGGTCAATTTGAAGCAGAGGTCAATTGTACAAGCAGGAACAGCAGAGCTAGGAAACAAGACAGAATCACAGGCAAAGACAAGAAGCAAATGAAGGTATACATAGACAGAGGGCGGGAGCTAGAACCATCTGGCCAGGCTGTGATAGGTTCTCCCACTCCTCAGCCTACCAGCCTGAGTGGTAGCAGATCGAGTCACTCTATCAGACCTAGGAGCAGATGCAGACTGATTAACCACGGGCGTCGACACAGAAGCTGTGTCTGGCAGATCCTTTACAGTACCCCCCCCCCTTTTATGAGGGGCCACTGGACCCTTCCTAGGTGGACCTGGCTTATTGGGGAACCGAAGATGGAACCTCCTAAGCAATACCTCAGCGTGAACATCCTGGGCGGGTACCCAAGTCCTCTCCTCAGGCCGGTATCCTCTCCAATGGACCAGGTACTGGAGAGAGCCTTGGACCATCTTGCTGTCCACAATCTTGGCCACTTCGAATTCTACCCCTTCAGGGGTGAGAACAGGGATCGGAGGTTTCCTCGAGGTAACCAAGGACGGGGAGCAGGGTTTCAGGAGGGAGGCATGAAATACGCTGTGTATTTTAAAAGACGGGGGTAACTCCAGCCGGAAGGAGACAGGGTTAAGGACCTCAATGACCTTGTACGGCCCTATAAAATGGGGAGCAAATTTTTTGGACGGAACCTTAAGGCGCAAATTTTTTGAAGACAGCCACACCAGATCCCCGACCACAAACAAGGGGATAGCAGAACGTCTTCTATCTGCCTGAGTCTTTTGTATGCTCTGGGATGCCTCTAGGTTCTTCTGAACCTGTGCCCAGACTGTGCACAGTTCCCGATGAATGACATCTACCTCGGGATTGTTGGAACCACCAGGTGAAAAGGAGGAGAACCGTGGATTAAACCCAAAATTACAGAAAAAGTGGGAGACCCCTGACGAGTTACTGATCCGGTTATTAAGAGAAAATTCGGCGAGGGGAATGAAGGAGACCCAATCATATTGACAGTCAGAGATAAAACACCTTAAATATTGTTCTAGAGACTGATTAGTACTCTCAGTTTGGCCATTAGTTTCAGGATAGAAGGCCGAGGAGAAGTACAGATCAATCTCCAACTTTTTACAGAAAGCTCTCCAAAATAATGAAACAAATTGTACCCCTCTGTCAGAAACAATATTGACAGGAACCCCATGGAGACGCAGGATGTGTTTGACAAACAAGGTAGCTAACGTCTTGGCATTGGGTAGTTTCTTGAGAGGCACAATGTGGCACATCTTACTAAAGCGGTCTACTACAACCCACACCACCGACTTGCCTTGAGATGGAGGCATATCGGTGATAAAATCCATGGAGATATGGGTCCAAGGTCTCTGGGGAATGGACAAAGAACATAGTAAGCCCGCTGGTCGGGACCTGGGAGTCTTGGACCTAGCACAAATTTCACAAGCGGCGACGTAGGCCTTAACGTCTTTAGGCAACCCAGGCCACCAATAGTTTCTAGCAATGAGGTGCTTGGTTGGTACCCAGGATGCCTGGATGGCCAGATTGTGCAGAGTCATGATTTTCCCTGAGTACCCTTAGTCGGAATTGCAGGGGAACAAACAGCTTGTTCTCAGGAAGGTTCCCGGAAGCTGATCCTTGATCGGCCACAATTTCGGAGACTAAGTCAGAATCAGAGGATATTATTATACCTGGGGGCAAAACACAAGCAGGATCTTCCTCCGAAGGAGGGCTGGCCATGAAGCTACGCGACAGTGTATCAGCTTTATAATTTTTAGACCCTTCCCTATAGGTGACTACAAAGTTGAATGTAGTAAAAAACAAGGCCCATCGAGCTTGTCTCGGGTTTAGCCTCCGGGCAGATTCTAGGAAGACCAGATTGTTGTGGTCGGTAAGGACCGTTACCTGGTGCCTAGCCCCCTCCAAGAAGTGGCGCCACTCTTCAAATGCCCATTTAATGGCTAAGAGTTCGCGGTTGCCCACGTCATAGTTACTCTCAGTGGGCGAGAACTTCCTGGAGAAGTAGGCACAGGAACGGAGATGGGTGAGGGACCTGGGTGAGGCGTCAACCTCCACGATGAATGGCTCCATTTGGTTAGGCTGAATCAGCACTGGGGCAGAGATAAAGCACTTCTTAAAGGAACAGAGTCACCAACATTTTTTTTTTATATCAGTTTTATGTTAGGGTTTTATTAAAAACGTTTATATTTATTTGTGTGTTTGTGTGTTACTTTTTTTCTATTTTTACACTTTTTCTTCCCTATGGGGGCTGCCATTTTTTTTTCCATTTCTGTATGTGTCGATTAACGACACATACAGACATGGAATACAGCAGCTCCAGTCCCATAGGGACTGCGAACGGGGCCCGTTCCATCCACTTTGGTGTACGCCGTGTGTGTGGGAAAGGCGCATGCGCCGCTCCCACACAGTCCGATTTGAAATGCGCACCGTCTGGCGCCATTTTCCTGTGGACCGGAAGTCGCGGCCGGGCAGTAAGATTACTACTTCCGGTCGCGGCTTCCGGACTTGTGCACATGGAGCAGCGGCAGCAGACGGAGCGGACGGACCGGAGGGAGCGGCGGCGACTGGAGCAGGTAAGTGATTTCTATGTATGTTCGTGTTTCAGTGTGTTTTACTAGTGTATGTAAACCTTCTACACTGTGTGTTAGCTCAAAAAATGGCGACACACAGTGTAGGAGGTTAGACCGTTCAAACCCCTCGTTTCTCCCGGCACTAGCCAGGATAAAGGAGGGGGGGATTCTGAGAGCTCACTAGAGCGAGAGATTTTTTCCCAATTTTTCAGCATAAAGCAATGTGGTTGCTTTACCACATGCAATGCTGCAATTTTGGGAATTGCTCCATCTAGTGACCAGTGCTGAGAAATATTATAAATTGAATCCAATTTATAATATTTCCTGACTCTTGGAAAAAATAAAAAAAATTAGAACAATGTTTAATCACCTATACACTAATTGTTTAACTAAAAAAAAAACAAACATGTTTTGCTGGCAACACATTCCCTTTAAGGATCTCAAAAGCCTGGACCGCCTCCGGAGGCCAGTGGAGATCAGCACCTTTGCGTGTAAGATCCGTAAGAGGCTTAGCGATGACCGAGAAGTTGGCAATAAATCTCCTGTAATAATTAGCAAACCCCAGGAAGCACTGTAACGCCCTCAGGGAGGCAGATTGGACCGATTCAGCCACAGTCTGAACCTTGGCAGGGTCCATGCGGAATTCATTAGGAGTGAGGATTTGACCCAAAAATGGTATCTCCTACACCCCAAACACACATTTTTCGGATTTAGCAAAGAGTTTGTTCTCCCCAAGGGCCTGAAGCACCCTCCTGACATGCTCAATATGGGAGGACCAGTCCTTGGAAAACACAAGTATGTCATCAAGGTACACTACAAGAAATACCCCCAGGTAGTCTCTTAAAATCTCATTTATGAAATTCTGGAAGACCGCGGGAGCATTACACAACCCAAAGGGCATGACGAGGTATTCGAAATGACCTTCGGGCGTGTTAAACACAGTCTTCCACTCATCCCCTTCTCTGACTCGGATAAGGTTATAAGCCCCCCGAAGATCAAACTTAGAGAACCATTTATACCATTATATTAATAGCCTCCGTAAAGTCTACCCAAAAACAATAGAATTTTGGACCTCTCCATAGAGGGTGGATCCAATCTGCTTCCTCTGTCCTACTGTAACATCCATGGCTACGGACCGTCTGGATTACTCACCCCTCGATGGCCGCAGCCATGGTCTGGTGAGTGCTGGCCCACATCTCCTCCCAAGGAGAAGCCAGCGCTCACTTCCGCTCCACTCTGCTGGGTCCCGTAGGGTGCGCGCGCACACGCTTGCGCCAGTCCTTAAAGGGCCAGTGCAAGCACATGTAAAACATCAGCAATTATCCGATGATCAACCTGGACTATAAGAATGGCCCTGTCCCTTTGTTCATTGACTGAGCATTGTTAGTATTCCCATGTTAGTCTTTGCAAATTGTCCCTTAGTGTCCCCTTAGTGTTTACCTTGTTCCTGTTGCACCCGTGCCCTGCTACCTGTATCCTGTATCCCGTGCTGTGAACTTGTTCCTGAGCCTAGTTAGTGTTTGGAGTCATGTCCGACTGCACTTGCTGTCATCCGCCACGTCTGGCGCAACCTGCTGCACCTGCTGTCATCCACCACGCCTGGCGCAACCAGCTGCACCTGCTGTCATCCGCCACGTCTGGCGCAACCTGCTGAACCTGCTGCCATTCCGCCACATCTGCCGCAACCTGCTGCACCTGCTATCATCCGACGTTTGGCGCAACCTGCTGGGTCTGCTGTCATCCGCCACATCTGGTGCAACCTGCTGCACCCACCCTCTGCCTCTGTCTGGACTATCCAGGTACCCTAGTGCGGGACTTTGTATTGATTGGGTGCTCTGTTGTTTGGCCAGCTGCCTCCCCGCTACGGCGGTGCGGCCTAGTGGGTCTACATACCCACAGACCGTGACTCCTACATTTAGGACATATACTATCCGCTCTATAGTTCATTTTAACAAGATTTTTAGGAGTCAAATAGAATTGCTGTACAATGAACAGCTGTGATAGCTAGAGGACTAGACTAGGTGACAATTTAGAAATGTCCCTGAGACATTGTATCCCTGACTCTCTAGACAGACCAACCATATCTCTATTCCACTTGTGCATAGATCTATGAGGATATTGCAGTAAAAAACCTCAAATAAAGTAATTTATAAATTTAGTGTTTTTATACAAGTCTATACACAAGTTTTAAAACGGGAAAATTACTGATTTTAAGTTTCTTTTTATATCCAAGTGCCCGGCAAGCAGAGCTAATCTAAATATCTTTAAAAACCATATCTTCGGTACAACATAATCCTGGACCATTTCGCCTAATGTTTTAATTTTACCATCTGTACAGAGATCATTTACTAATATCATTCCAATTTTTTTCCATGGCCTTAGCACAGCCTAAAAGACTTAGGGTCTGAAGGTCCAAATTACCTCATAGTGAATTTATCACTAATGAGGAGTCAACATTTAACTGTTTTTATTTTACAGTATGCCCAGATTATACATATCATTAGACAAGTTGGAAATTTAGAATATATTACATCCGTATAGCTGACCAAAGTCCAGTAATTGAAAAAAACTTTTAGATCTTTAAGTATCCATGTCAACTAGAATTTTATGGAAAATACAAGTATCACCATTTATCAGGAACAAAAAATTGTTCAGCAAAATAGTCCGTGTCCATGACCAGTCGGTATCCTGTGTCCTGTACCCTGTGCCTGCTTCCAGTAATCCGGCACCAGCCTGCTTCCAGTTGTCCAGGACCAGCTTGTATCTTCTATCTGCCTGTATCCAACTACCACCAAGGTACGATCTACCTGTGACTGTTTAAAACTTGTCTGGCTAGCAGCTACTCATTCCGGCGGAGTAGCCCAGTGGTCCCACAACCCCATTGGACGTTAAAGTTTGCTCAGGCCATGGACCCCGCTGGCAAATACTAGACTGCTGTCAGGTCATGCAGGAGGATATGCGAGTCCTCCGTCTACGCCAGGATCAGCTAATGCAAGCTGTTAATGCAATTGTTAATATTCTGTACATCACTCCTGCCCCAACAAGCTGAAGCTCCACCTACCCATCAGCCAGCAGTAGCTCCAGTTAGTTCAGGAGCCGGAATCCAGTTTCTTCTTCCACCCCGCTTTGATAGTGATTCTAAAGCCTGCCAAGGTTTTCTCAATCAGTGCAAGATAGATCCACTTCAAATTGCCAACCTGTTTTCTTCAGACCAGACAAAGATAGCCTTCATCATCTCTGTGTTGTCTGGCAAGGCCTTGGCATGAGTGAACCCCCTCTGGGAACATGAGGGACCAGAGTCTACTAATTTTCAACTCTTCTGCACTGTTTTCTAAGAACCTGGCCGTATATCTTCAGCCACTGCTTCCCTACTGTCCTTTAGTCAAGAAGGTTTGACTGTTGGAGAATACGCCATACAATTTCAGACCCTAGCACAAGAGCTTGCCTTGAACAACGAGGCTCTGGTGGCAACCTTCTGGCAAGGATGAGCTAGCAGGTCGTGATCTCCCCTCTACTCTGGATGCCCTGATTCTGTTGGCCACCATGAAGTCTTCCAAGAGAGAAAGTCCCCTAAACTGACGTCTAGCTTTCAAAGACCTCTGCTTCCTTCTTCCACTACTGCATCTGGAGATCCTATGCAGGTTAACTGGGTCAGTATATTGGATGTTGAACGGAAGAATAGATGTGCTGCTAACTTGTGTATGTACTGTGGGAGAAAGGGTAATTTTGTTTGTCAGTGTCATTAGCTGGGAAACTCCAGCGCCTAGGCATAGGAGAGACTACCCTAGGTGAACCAATGCCATCTGTAAAATTCTCTCCTAAACTCTGATTACAGTCTCAATCCTCGCTGGTGTAGCCTCGCATTCTGTCTCAGTCTATATGGATTCTGGAGCTGCTGGGAACTTCATACACCAGGCCTTAGTAGACCATTCTACTTGCCCACGACTCCTCCAAAGAAACCTCCAGCGGTGCCTTCCTTGAATGGTAATCAGTTGCCAGACCCAATTATATCCATTACGGAACCATTGAAGTTACGAGTGGGTATTCTACACTCAGAACAAATAGCTTTCTACGTTCTACCTGAGGCTATTAATCCAATTCTGCAGGGACTACCCTGGCTTCGCAATCACACTCCCATCCTTGATTGGAATTCTGGAGAAATTCTTCAGTGGGGACACCATTGTCAACACAGCTGTCTGCCTCTGGTTCGTCCTGCCCAACCTCCAGTGTCTCAGTTCTCCCCGGTCTACCTCCGCAGTATGCCTGCTATGCAGACATGCTCAGCAAGAAGGAGGCTGGGACCTTGCCTCCGCATCGTCCATACGACTGTCCAATCAAGTTGCTTGCTGGGACTTTACCTCTTTGTGGACGGGTATATCCTCTCTCTCTACCTTAGACCCAAGCCATGTTGGCATATGTTATGGAGAACCTCGAGAGGGGGCTTATTAGGAAGTCCACTTCTCCTGCCGGAGCCAGATTTTTCTTTGTAGAGAAAACTGATGGATCCTTCCGGCCTTGCATTGACTATCGTGGTCTGAATAAGATCACTGTCAAAAACAAGTACCGCTTACAACTGATCTCTGAGCTCTTCGACTGTATTCAAGGTGCCAAGATTTTCACTAAGCTGGACCTTCGTGGGGCTTATAACTTGATGCGTATTCGTAAAGGTGACAAATGAAAAACCGCATTCAACAACAGAGATGGTCACTATGAGTATCTCGTGATGCCCTTCGGATTGTGTAAAGCTCCAGCTGTGTTCCAGGAATTCGTGAGTGACATATTCTGGGATATGTTGTATGTCTGCGAGGTGGTTTATCTGAATGACATTTACTCACCTGATCTGATGACACCGGAAGCATATTCACCGAGTCCTGTCGTGGTTCAGGGGGAACAACCTGTATGCCAAATTGGAAAAATGCACCTTTGAAAAGAAATCACTACCCTTCATGGGTTATATTGTTTCTGATCATGAACTCCAGATGAATCCGGGAAAAGTAAAGTCCATTCTAAATTTGCCTCGTCCTCTAGGTCTCCGTGCTATACTGAAGTTTCTAGGTTTTGAAAATTTCTACCGACAATTTATCCCTAATTTTTCTCCGCTTGCTGCTCCCATCTCTGCCCTCACCAAAAAGGGAGCGAATGCAAAGAATTGGAGCCCTGAAGCGGAATCTGCATTCACAGGGCTTAAAGATCCTTTACTTCTGTCTCTGTTCTACATCATCCAGATGTCTCTCGACAGTTCTCGTTGGAGGTCGACGCCTCTTCCATAGGTGCTTGAGTACTTCTCTTCCAAAGACACTCTAAGGGAAAAGCTATCTTCTGTGGCTTTTCCTCCAAACTCTTCTCTTCTGCGGAAAGGAACTATTCCATTGGAGATCGAGAGCTCCTAGCCATGAAGTTAGCGCTAGAAGAGTGTAGAAAACTATTGGAGGGTTATCATTTACATTGATCACAAGAACCGAACCTAGTTAGTGTATGTTCACATGCAACCTCCAAACAACAAATAATTCTTAGAGAGCAGGATGCAAAGATCCAAAAACATGATGCTCTCGGAGCGTTACTGGGGTAACCAGTGAAGCCATGATAGAACCAGTGAAAGTAATCAGTATTATATAAGTGAGATGCATCATATACTCATATCGTTAACACATATAGAAACCAGCACAATTGTTTTAACCCGTTAGTGACCGCCAATACGCCTTTACACGGCGGCCACTAATAGGCTTTATTCTGATGCATACGCTTTTTCACGGCGCTGCATCAGAATAAATAAACAGTGCAGGGAGCCGTTAAATCTCCCTGCTCTCAGCTACCAGAGGTAGCTGAGGGCTGGGAGCATCCCTGCTCGAATGGGTGAGATCGATATTAGTATCGATCTCACACATTTAACCCCTCAGATGCGGCACTCAATAGCGAGCGCCGCATCGGAGTTGTTTTGGAGAGAGGGAGGGAGTTCCCTCTCTCTCCCACCGACACCCGGCGATAAGATCGCCGAGTGTCTGTGTCTCCGATGGCAGCCGGGGGTTTAATAAAGGCCCCCAGGTCTGCCTGTAGCTGATGCCTGTCCGTTTTAAACGGACAGGCAGTAATACACGGCAATACAAAAGTATTACAGTATATTATAAATGCGATCGGAGGATCGCATATTAAAGTCCCCTAGTAGGACTAGTAAAAAAGTAAAACAGAAAGTTTACTAAAGGAGAACCTGGAGAGGGGTTTCATTCGTAAATCTTCATCCCCGGCCGGAGCAGGGTTCTTCTTTGTTAAAAAGAAAGATGGATCATTACGACCTTGCATTGACTACCGAGGCTTAAACCAGATCACGGTGAAGAACAGGTATCCTCTGCCTTTAATTTCTGAACTGTTTGATCGCATACGGGGGGGGCAAATTTTTTTACTAAACTGGACCTGTGGGGGGCCTAAAAACTGATCCGGATTCGTCGAGGTGACGAGTGGAAGACTGCCTTTAATACTCGTGATGGGCATTACGAATACTTAGTCATGCCCTTCGGCCTGTGTAACGCTCCCGCAGTATTTCAAGAATTTGTCAATGACATTTTTCGTGATCTCCTGTATGTTTGTGTTGTGGTGTATCTCGATGACATTCTGATTTTTTCCCTAGACCCAGTAACTCATCAAAGTCATGTCCGCCAGGTGTTGCTCCGTCTAAGAGAGAATCGACTTTACGCCAAGTTGGAGAAGTGTGTGTTCGAGAAGAAGTCTCTATCCTTCCTGGGCTATATTATCTCCGATCAGGGCCTCAAGATGGATCCCCAGAAGGTAAAGGCCGTACTGGAGTGGCCACGCCCCCAAGGCTTAAGGGCCATCCAACGCTTTCTAGGATTCGCCAACTTCTACCGACTCTTGATCCCCAACTTCTCATCTTTGACAGCACCTATCTCCACCCTCACTAAGAAAGGTATGAATGCCAAGATGTGGACCCCGGAGGCTGAAGCCGCATTTGAATCCTTAAAGAAAGCCTTCACATCTGCCTCCATTCTGCACCATCCGGACGTATCCTTACAGTTTTTGTTAGAGGTGGACGCCTCCTCGGTGGGTGCTGGTGCAATGAAAGGCAAGGCCGTGGTATGTGGCTACTATTCCAAGCTGTTTTCTCCCGCAGAGCGTAACTACTCGATTGGGGACCGGGAGTTACTGGCCATCAAACTGGCTCTCAGGAGTGGAGACACCTACTGGAAGGCGCGGTTCATCCTATCCTGATCTTCACGGATCACAAGAATTTGACCTACCTACACAGACGGCCCAGCGGTTGAATCCTCGTCAAGCCAGGTGGTCGTTGTTCTTTGCTCGGTTCCGGTTCGAACTCCACTACCGTCCCATGAATGTGAGGGCCGATGCCTTGTCTAGATCTTTCGAAACCGAGGACGCCATGGAATCTCCACAGAATATCATTGACCCATCCTGTATCTTCTCTGTGAATCCCCTGCAAGTCAGAGACATTCCTCCGGGTAGGACTTTTGTGCGCCTGGTTGACCGAGGAAGAATTCTTCGCTGGGGTCACAGCTCTAAGCTGGCAGGTCACGCGGGTGCTCGTAAGACCCAAGATCTAATCACCCGTCAGTTCTGGTGGCCCACGCTGCCCAAAGATGTCATGGACTTTGTTGCTCACTCCAGACCTGCGGGCCTGCTCCAACCACTGCCTGTGCCTGTTGCAACATGTCGCTATGGACTTCGTCGCGGATCTTCCTCCTTCTGTGAGTTGCAGTGTGATCTGGGTGGTGGTGGATCGATTTTCCAAGATGGCTCACTTCATCCCGTTGACCGCTCTGCCATCTGCTACGCGATTGGCTGACCTCTTCATACAGCACATCTTCCGTCTGCACGGCTTGCCCCTGCATATTGTCTCGGACAGAGGTGTCCAGTTCACCTCGAAGTTTTGGAGAGCACTCTACGGGCTCCTTGGTGTGAAATTGGACTTCTCTTCGGCCTATCATCCCCAGTCCAACGGGCAAGTCGAGAGAGTTAACCAGATTATGGAGAACTACCTACGTCACTTTGTGTCCAGGCGCCATGATGATTGGGTGCAGTTGCTCCCGTGGGCAGAGTTCTCCTATAACAACCACACCAGTGAGTCGACCACATCCAGTCCATTTTTCATTGTCTACGGCCAACATCCTCGTATACCTCTTCCTGTTTCTACAATGTCCCAGGTGCCTGCAGCCGACTCCACCTTCAGGGACTTTCTACAGATATGGCAACAGACCCGATCTTCTATCCTCTTGGCGGTGGACCGCATGAAGAGAAAGGCAGATACAAGAAGACGGGTGCCTCCGCAGTTCCTTCCAGGGACTAAAGTCTGGCTGTCCTCTAGGAATATCCGGCTGAAGGTGCCGTCATGCAAATTTGCCCCGAGGTTCCTTGGTCCCTTTGAAGTCCTGCTACAAATTAACCCGGTATCCTACAAGCTGCGGCTCCCCCCCACTCTCAGGATTCCTAACTCCTTTCACGTCTCCCTGCTAAAACCGGTGGTCCTGAACCGCTACTCCAGGACTCCTAGTCCCACAGTGGTTCCTGGCGGCCCATCTGGGACTTTCGAGGTAAAGGAGATTCTGGCTACCAAGAAGGTGGGAAGAAGGACATTTTATTTGGTGGACTGGAGGTGGTTCTGTTAGGGATCTGCCAGGTACTACGTCTAGGTATACTCCTGGGATTAATCAATCCACACCTGAGGCCAGACCTCTAAGACTGACACCGGCTCCCACCAACCAGGGTGGCAGGCTCAGGAGTGGGAGAGCCTATCGCGGCCTGGTCAGTCGGAGTTAGCTCCGCCCCCTGTCCATTATTACCTGCCGTGTTCTCTTCCTCAGTGCTTGTAATTCTTCTGGATTCCTGGCCCCACTGCTGCTTGCTCCAGCCTACTTCTGCCGTGCTTCTGCCTTGCTGCAGTCCCGCTTAACCTGCTTCGCTTTGCCCCTGGCTTGCTTCCTTCTCCGTGGTCACGTTGGTATACTCCACTTCATCCTGGTCCTGACTCTCATTCACCGCTCCGTTTCCTCGCGGCGTTCCGTGGGCTTCTGCCCCTTCCCTTGCGTGTTCCCTGTTTGTTCTCCCGTGCACTTAGACAGCGTAGGGACCGCCGCCCAGTTGTACCCCGTCGCCTAGGGCGGGTCGTTGCAAGTAGGCAGGGACAGGGCTGTGGGTAGATTAGGGCTCACTTTCCCTTCACCTCCTTCCTGCCATTACAGGTTCGGGCCAGAAGAGAGGTCTTGGGAGCCAGAGGAGAATATCGATGCCCCTGTCCTCGTGAGGAAGTTTCTCTCTCGTTCTGGTCCCAAGAAGAGGGGGCGTAAGAGGGGGGATACTGTAACGTCTATGGCCACGGCCCGTCGATCGGTCGTTAACCCCGACGGCCATGGCCATGGACAGCTTACCTGCCTGCAGCGTCGTCCCCCAGTCAGGTGCCGGCACTCTCTTCCGGATTCCGAGTTACCGATGTGTCGGGATTGTGAATAGACATCCCGTCCTGGCTGGAAGGAATGTCTATTCACTGTCTAAACACTTCAGTAACGTTAATGTGTCACTATAAGACAGCACATACTGATCTAGCAGGATCCCTATGCGCTGAGGAAATGAATGGAGAGAAGTGTATGACTCTGATTGGTCAGCGTCATATTCTCCTCTGTACAACGGCACCCTCACTGGTCAATAGTAAAAACACGCTCAGTTGTCCATTAAGAAACTAATTAGCATAAAGCTAAAATCGCTAATAACATGGTAAAAATAGATCGTTTTTCTAAATAAAAAGCACTGCTGTCACCTACATTATAGTGCCCATCTCCTTATGTAGGAGATAGGGCACTTATAATGTGGTGACAGAGTCTCTTTAACCCGCTCGGTGAACACCGTAAAAAATAATATAAGAAAACAATGGAAAAATTGCTGTTTTCTGTGAATCCTGCCTTAATTTTTTTTAATAAAAATATAAGCGGTTCGTCTGAGACATTCAAGGTGAAGGAAATCTTGGACAACAAGAGAGTGGGAGGAAGAACTTTTTATTTAGTGGATTGGAGGGGATTTGGTCCAGAGGAGAGGTCCAGGGAGCCAGAGGAGAACATCAATGCTCCTGCCCTCGTGAAGAAGTTTCTCTCCCGCTCTGGCCCAAAGCAGAGGGGGGCGTAAGAGGGGGATACTGTAACATGTATGGCTGCGGACCGTCGTCCTGACTTACCCCTTGACGGCCGTGGCCATGGACGAGTGAGTGCCGGGTGGCATGTCCCTCCTGGGAGTCACATCCACACCTAGGTACTGGCTACCACAGGGTACGCACGTGCTCGATCTTAAAGGGCCAGTACGCGCACATACAGAACATCTGCAAATTAGCCCAGAATGCCTCTGGACAATAAAAAGTCCTATGCCCTTCCATTCATGGCCTGTGCGTTGTTGTGTTACTCTAAGCCTGTCTTTGCAAATGGTCCCTTAGTGTTTCCCAGTTCCCAGTGTTCTGTTCCTGCTTCCTGTACCCCATACCCCTGTGCCTTAAAGTGTTGGAGTCGTGTTGTGATCTCTGCCGCATCTGCTATGTTGCACCCCGCCTGGTGCCTGCCTACTGCCGGAGCCTCATCTCAGCCTGAAACCACCACTACTGTCTACGTTGCCTCAGATACCCTTTCCAGAACTATAGACATTGCCTATACCTGTTCGGCCAGCTGCTATCCAGCTACACGGTATGGCCCAGTGGGTCCAAACCCCACGTCGTGACAATGGGGATCACATTACATATTTCAGGTGCTGTCACGTGATTCTGTGACCACACGTAGAGAAAGCTGGTGGGCGGGATAAACAAAAGGGGAAGGGAGAACTAGTGGGGAGGGCCAATAGACAGATAGTGGGGGCGGAATAATTACTAAACAGCCCTGTTGTAACGTCTATGGCCACGGCCCGTCGATCGGTCGTTGACCCCGACGGCCGTGGCCATGGACAGCTTACCTGCCTGCAGCGTCGTCCCCCAGTCATGCGCCGGCACTCTCTTCTGGATTCCGAGTGTCTCCAGCGGGTGTGCGCGCCCGCGCATGCACGGCCTTAAAGGGCCAGTGAGCGCGTTTTTGAAAAAAACTGCAATCTGGCCCAGGATGCCCTGGGCTATAAAAAGGGCTCTGCCCTCTTGCCCTTTGTCAGAGCGTTGTTAGTTTTCCCGTTGTTCGTCTTGCTTATGGTCTCCCAGTGTCTTCCAGCCTCCCAGTGTACCTTGCTCCTGTATCCCGTATCCCGTATCCTGTTTCCGTGCTACCTAGTGCTATAGCCGTGCTGTGCTACCTACCATGCTGTGCTACAGTCTACGCTGCCCTGCTACGCCTCACCGAACGACTTCCCGCCGCCTGGTTCTGGACGTGTCCGCCTCGCCACTGCCTACGATTGCCTCAGGTACTCTCGCTGAACCATTGAACTGTATACTTTCCGGTTTGGCCAGCTGCCATCCCCGCTACGCTGTACGGCCCAGTGGGTCCACACCCCGCATCGTGACACCTGTGTCGTTACGTAAGTGAGTGAAGTATTGACCCAGGGCTGTGTGTTTTCTAACTCTCGTGCAAGATAAAAAAGACAGATGAAAAGCAGAACTTCCTGCCGGGCAGAGGTAGATGAATAGGAAGAAATGTGTTCAGATTTAATACAGAATGTATATTAGGAACCTTATTCAATATTTACATAGAGTTTTAGTTAAAAAAAATTGTGTCCCTGGGAAACCCCTTTAATGGTGTTTTTTTTTTTACAAGCTTTTTTGGTAGTGGTTTTTTTTTTTGAGAAATGTTGTACATGCCTTTTTTCCTGGTGTTTTTGAACACCTGTTAAAAAACCTGTAAAAAAATGCAATAAAAAAAAAAAATGCCACAAATACTGAATTTTTATAAAAATGCAACTCACCCCTAAAATACTTCAAAAATCCAAATTCTGTGTATGTGGACTTTAATTTAACATTTGACCACAGAATATTTAACCAAAAATCGTGCAAAACAACACAGCTAAATTACGCAACCAAAAATGCAGTGTGTCTTTATATGTACTTTTGATTATTGTACAATCACAGCCAAAAAAATGCCACAAAACAATAAAAAGGGTGTATTTCCATTTTCCATAGTAGGAAATGTCTGTATTTGTTTAATGACATTACCTTTATACTGGTTAAATTAAGATCAAATATTGATATGTCCATATATGTTAAAATATTGTTTTTTTAAAAAACAACTGCACATGAGATACAGTATATAATAGTGTAAGCATACTTGCCTCCAATTGGTGGGATCACCTGATCCAGGAGCTTCATGCTTGTTCTTTTCCAAATCTTCTTTATAATCATTCGTAGCTCTTCATTGCTCTGCTCAAAGTTACCTAAAAGAAATGTGAGGCCAAATTACATTAGTTAAATAAAATGAGCATCTGTTTTCGGTTTCACATACCAATGTGACTATTACTTTTTTGTTTTTCAAAATTATTTTTATTAAACATTTTTCGGATAGGGTACAGAAAGGAAATAGGAAGGAAAGGGAACAATGGTTAAATCAGAAATTGTGCCAGACATGGCGAGGCAGTGTAAGCAAAGGAAGCCCCAGCCAAGCAAAGCTTAAAGAGACTCAGTCACCACATTATAAGTGCCCTATCTCCTACATAAGGAGATGGGCGCTATAATGTAGGTGACAGTAATGATTTTTATTTAAAAAAACTATCTATTTTCACAACGTTAGGAGCGATTTTGGTTTATGTAAATGAGTTTCTTAATGCCCAAGTGGGCGTATTTTTACTTTCGACCAAGTGGGCGTTGTACAGAGGAGTGTATGACGCTGACCAATCGGCATCATGCACTCCTCTCCATTCATTTAGACAGCAGAATCGTGTTCTTACTAGAACATTATCTGCAGCCACATACACAGCGATTCTGCTTGATTAACATTATTCCAGTGTCCTGATAATGAATACACATGATCATCCAGCCTGGACGTCATGTGTATTCAGAATCCTGACACTTCTGAATTTTTTCTGCGAGATTACAGCAACGGATACGAAATCTCATTTACCTCCGTAATCTCGTGAGATTTCGTATCCGTTGCTGTAATCTCGCAGAAAAGATTCAGAAGTGTCAGGATTCTGAATACACATGACGTCCAGGCTGGATGGTCATGTGTATTCATTATCAGGACACTGGATTAATGTTAATCAAGCAGAATCGCTGTGTATGTGGCTGCAGATCATGTTCTAGTAAGAACTTGGGGGTTTGTTGTACTAATTAACCTCAGAGCCCTGCAATTGTGGGCCAATGCTGTGAAAATCACCAAAATAGACCTCAAATGCGCATGGTGCTCTTCACTTCTGAGTACTGTCATATGTCCAGGCAAATGATAACTGCCTTGAGGGGTGTAGTGTTTAAAATGGGGTCACTTCTTGGGGGCTTCCACTGTACGCTGGTACCTCAGGGTTTTGGAAATGCAATATGGCGCCCAAAAACCAAGCAAGCAAAATCTGCATGCCAAAGGGCGCTCCTGCCATTCTGAGCCCTGCCGTGTGTCCAAATAGCAGTTTATGACCCTATATGGGGTATTGCCGTAATTGGCAGAAATTGCTTTTCAAATGTTGTGGTGATTTTTCTCCTTTATTCCTTGTAAAAATTGAAAATTTCCACGTTGTCAGAAAAAATTTAATTTTCAATTTCACAAAATCACAAATTCACTAAAATGCTCACTATACCCCTTGATAAATACCTTCCCGGTTTTAGTTTCCCAAATTAGGTCACTTTTGGGGGGTTTCCACTGTTCTAGTCCCTCAGTGGCTTTGCAAATGCAACATGGCACCCGAAAACCATTCCAGCAAAACTTGAGTACTGAAAGCCAAATGGTGCGTCTTTCCTTCTGAGCCCTGCCCTAGGTCCAAACAGCACTAGTAATTTATCACTACATATGGGGTATTGCTGTACCCAGAAGAATTCACGTTACAAATGTTGGGGTGCTTTTTTTTCCTTTATTTATTGTGAAAACAGAAAAACCTGAGCTAAAACCACATATTATTAGAAAAAACGTAAATTGTCATTTTTCACAGCCTAATTCTACTAAATTCAGCAAAAAAAACTGAGGTGTCAAAATCCTCGCTATACCCCTTGATAAATCCCTTCAGGGGAGTAGTTTCCCAAATAGGGTCACTTTTGGTGGTTTCCACTGATTTGGTCCCACAGGGGCTTTGAAAATGTGACATGGCACCTGAAAACCATTTCAGCAAAACTTGAGCTCCAAAAGCCAAATGGTGCTTCTTCCCTTCTGAGTCCTGCTGTGCAGTGTATTACCACATATGGGGTATTGCCGTAATCAGGAGAAATTGCTCTTCAAATGTTGGGTGGTTTTTCTCCTTTATGACTTGTAAATATTGAAGATTTCGAGATTTTATTGGAAATAAATTAGATTTTCATTTTTATGTCCTAATTCCACTAAATTCAGCAAAAAAGCTTTGGGGTTAAAATGCCCACTATACCCCTTGATAAATTCCTTGAGGGGTGTACTTTGTCAAATGGTGTCTTTTTGGGGGGTTTCCACTGTGTTGGCACCACAAGACCTCTCCAAACCTGACATGGTGCCTAAAATATATTCTAATAAAATGGAGGACCAAACATCCTCTAGGTGCTCCTTTGCTTCTGAGACCTGTGTTGCAGTACATTAGCAAACTAGGGCCACACGTGGGATATTTCTAAAATCGGCAGAACCTGGGCAATAAATACGGAATTGCGTTTTTCTGGTAAAACCTTCTGTGTTACAGATAAAAATGAATTTATACAGATTTTCTTAAAAAAAAATTAATTTGTAAATTTCACCTCCAATTTGCTTTAATTCCTGTGAAACAAAAGGGCCTCCCACTTCTCTTTCTATCCTGGTTAGTGCAAGTTTGTGAAACCCATTATAGTATGATGCTATCTAATGATGACTATGCCTTTAACTTTTTTTTATCAGTTCTTTTTTATAAGCTAAACACTGTGACTCATTTTCCATTTTCATTAACTTATAACAAGACCTGAGACATGACAAATGAAAACCAACAATTTCCTAAGTTGAGCCATGTGTGAGTGTCTGATTTGTAACTGTTGGTAAAACATCTGAGAGGAATAGCAAAATTAGATTGAAGCTGTTTAAAAAGTCCTAAATATTTTTCCATTTCTAATTCGGGCTATAGTGTAAATACCTTTTTTTCCCCAAGAGTCGAAGTCTTTCAATTTACACAACAGAGAAGTTTGGGATTGTGCCCACAATATCCTGAATACTTTTGCCTCTATGCTAAACCTTGTAAAATGGTTATAACAGCTACAAGCAGAAACATAGGATAGTTCCAGCATGACAATTGGGAGACCAACCCTGTACTGCTGCCCCAACCCATCAGATGTTTTAGTTGCAAGGCAATGTAATATAGCCAAGTGTTCGGAATGGAGTCTTTCCCTGATTATGAATCTTATGGAGGTATCCATATTGGAGTGTTATGTGATATGTACAGTAGCTGAGGCATAAGAACCATTTTAATTAGGTTACCTTTCCCAATCACCGTCATTGGCAGACGTCACACAGATTTTTATTTTTAATACGATTTTGTTCAAAAATGGGGATAGTTTGGAAGCGATATAATCCTGGTCTAGCAGTCACTGTAATACCCAAATATTTAAATTGTCTCACTAATTATACCTGCGTATGTTCTAAAGAAAAAGAGGAAGGAAGACGGTCAATTGGGAGAACAGACTTGTCGCAGTTAATTAATAGTCCCGACAATTTGCCAAATTTCCCCCATAAATAGTAGCATATAGTATAAAGATACATGATCCTCCAGTGTACCCCATTTAATTCAATTATTACAGGGAAGTATCTCAGCAGTCAAGCCAATGGTTCAATTGTCAAGGTGAAGAGAAGGGGCGACAGAGGGCAACCCTGCTGGGTAGCCCTACTTAGAGCAGACGGTCTGGATAGATGACCATTAACTCATATTATAGCAGTTGACATTTTGTATGGTAATAAAACATATGAGAGGAATTGTGACCCAAACCCCTTCTTTTTCAATACAGCCCATAAAAAATTGCACTTGACGCTGTCAAAGGCTGACGCACTAGATTTTGCCGGGTACAACATTAAGTATGGTACTCTTAACTATCTCTTGATGTACAGAAAATACGCTTTATGTTTGTAGAAATTGATATTTTCCTTCAGTACTAAGCGTAGGATGGTCTTTTGCTTTTCACAAGATGGAGATTTCGTTCTTAAAGTGTTGTAACCTAATCAAGACAGGATGCGGTAATGCACCAGGTGGTAAAGGATGGGTTGGCACCCTACTATATGGCAAAAAGAGGAGAAACTACGTCTTTTCCAAAGGTGTTTTGTATCGATCACGATCTGTGGGTATGTGGACCCACTAGGCCGCAACGCCGTAGCGGGGAGGCAGCTGGCCAAACAACAGAGTACCCAATAATACAAAGTCCAGCACAAGGGTACCTGAATAGTCCAGACAGTCGCAGTGGCTAGGCACAGATGGTAATTCAGCTGGTAGATGATGCAAAGCGTGGCAAATGACACCAGGTGTGGTGTAACACAGGAGGCGTGACCAGAAGCACAACACGACTCCAACTTCTAAAGGCACAGGAACAACGGTAGCACGGGATAGAGGATACAGGTAGCAGGTACGGGAACACTGGGAACAAGATAACATTAAGGGACCATTTGCAAGACTAACATAGGTAAACACAACAACGCTCAGGCAACGAGTAAAGGGGCAGGGCCCTTCTTAAAGTCCATGGTGGTCATGGGTTCACTGGTAATTATTTTCATGTGCACACGTTGGCCCTTTAAGGCCGGGCGTGAGCATGCGTGCGCGCACCCTACGAGACACAGCCGAACAGAACGGAAGTGAGCGCTGGCATCTCCTGGGTCCAGGGGAGGAGATGCAGCCCAGCACTGTTCCATGGCTACGGCTATCGGGGGGTGAGTAATCCCGACGGTCCATGGCCATGGGCGCTACAGTAACCAGGCTTTAAAGAAGACTACAGAATTGATCAGCCTTTTCTGGTACTCTGAACAGTCATATGTTACTTCTACAGAGCCTATTTTCCAGGTCACCTGTCAAGCTAAGTAGCATATTAACATTTTGCATTGCCCTTTTTTGGGGGCAGCTTGTCTTCTATGGAGCTCACTTTATCCTCCAACACGCTCATTCTTTCACTTACTTTTTGGACATAATGTCTTAAAAGGGCCATGTCCTTTTAACCCCTTCCCGTTCCAGAATGTATGGGTACAACCTGGAAGGGAAGTAATTCCCATGATTTTCCATACAGTTACGGCATGCGGGTGTCGTGGGCTCAGGAATTGAGCCCGCACTACACACAGTGAATTTCAGCTGTAATATTCAGCTGGGCTCCCATGGCAATGACCGGCTTTTTAACCCCTTAGATGCCCCAGTCAATAGTGACTGCAGCATCTAAGTGGTTTACACAGGGATCGGGGGGTGCCGATGCGTTGTAGCAGTGTGGTTACATCGGGTACTCCCGTTGCACGTGCTCATGGGATTACCTTAGAATTTTTCAAAGAGGCTCGGTGGAAAGACTTCGTTACTAGAAGTAAAATATCTAATTATATCTCCACAAAAAGGTAAAATACAGGGTGCTTCAAAAACGATGGTGCAAACTGGGAGAACATAATACAAAGTTATTAACATGTAAAGACACACTATCTATCCAAGTTTTATCCATACACTAAAAATGTTCAAAGGGATTTCCATTGGTGACACTGCAGATGTCTAGGCTGTAGTCCAGTTCTGTCCAGATGCGTACGAGCATTTCCTTGGATAAGGACTCAACTGTTTCAGTGATGCGTTGTCTCAGGTCGTTCAGATCCTGTGGCTGGGGGAGGCAGAGTCCTCGATGTAGCCCCACAATCTAGTGATCTTGGAGGCCAGCGCAATATTGGTGAATTGTTGTTTCCAGTGTGGCAGATCCAACATTTCAGTAGAGTTTCATTCAGGTATCGGCGAACATTCAAATGGAAATGTGGAGGTGCATCATCCTGCTGATAGACTACGTTTGGCAGATCTTCCTCTATCTGTGGCATAAGCCATTCCTTTAACATGTCCAGGTAGGAGTGGCCAGTGACAGTATTCTTGGCAAAAAAGAAGAAACCGTAGACTATGTGCCTGCTCATTGCACAGAACATGTTTATTTTAGGTGAGTCCCTCATGTGCTCGATAAGGGCACATGGTTTGTCTGAGCTCCAAATTCTAACGGTGTGGTGATTGACCTTCCCAATGAGGTGAAATGTAGCCTCATCGCTGAATATCAGCCTGTCATCGAATACATCCTCTTCCAATTGGCCCTGCAAGTCAATGCAAAAGTCACGGCGTTTCGGTTTGTCGTGTGGTTTCAGCTCCTGAAGAAGATGTAATCTGTATGGCTTACAACGCAGATGTTTTTGTAAGATAAACCATACCGTGGTTTGTGGTACCTGTAGTTCCATACTAGTCTCCCTTTTCGACTTTCTAGGACTACACTTGTACACGAATCCTGTTCACAATCTCTTGTGAAGTCTTTGGTCATCCTGGACTTTTCCCATGACATAAATACCCAGCGGCTTCGAATTGCTTCACCCAACATGAAATGCATTTTCTATGCGGAGCACATTTACCAAATTTATTCTGAAAGTTTCGCTGTACTGTCACAACAGATCCCGTTCTTGCAAATTCCAACATGCAAAAAGCTTTTTATTGCTTCGATGTCGCCATCTTATGTCACACTATGTAAGCACATTTCAAATTTGGCTCTTGAAAATGAAGCTGTGACTTATTGCTATGGGCACTAAGCCAGTTTTGCTTTGATTATTAGTTACTGGCCATTTAACTACAAGCCTTTACTTTTGCACCAGCCTTTTTGAACCACCCTGTGTTCTGCAGGCTAGATCATGTTTCAAAGTGAATTTTAATAGCTGTGAGATATTTCAAACTACAACTGTGTAGTTATTTTATCATAACCATAATAAATGTACACATTTAAAAAAAAAAATTTACTTCAGAAATCATCATATGAGTTTTCTGATCAACTCATGCGGTCTATCCCTCAAGGCATCATTTCTTGACCTACAAAGTATTTTGAAGAGATGTTTGCTTCTGATTCTTAGTGGCGCATAGAATAAAGCGCATTATTAGCCTAACATCAGGGATAGGAAGGTAAATGCTGTTGCTAGGTGGCTGGCCTATTCACTAGAACAAATACAGTTTGCAGATCATAGATTCCTGCAAACTGATCTTTGTTCTTCGGGAGGCAGCCACTGTAAAAGAATTTAACTAATTCCACCTTTTTGTCTGGTTGTTTGATCTTCCATTTTAACTTCAATATAAAATTGATGCCTAGAGAAATTAATAATGTGTTTCTGCGTTGTGTAAGGGAATTCTTTGCTGAATAACAAAAAAATTTACTCGACAAGAATAAAAGACTTTTTCAATGACTAAGGAAAAAACAGGGGACTCAAGACCACGCCCTCCACAACCTTCTGTTACATAAGACAGAACATGATAAGAAGAGATGTGCAATATCTGTGGCTGCGGGCTGTCAGCTCCAACCTCCCCCTGACAGCCGCGAGTCGGCAAGCGCTGGCCCCAGTCTCCTCCTCAGGAGATGCCAGCGCTCGTGTCCACTCACCTCAGCCGGATCCCGTAGGGTGCGTGCGCACGCTCGTGCCCACTCTTAAAGGGGCAGCGCACGCACCGGACCTCGTTGATAAACTTTGACCCGTGAGTACCCTGAACTATAAGAGGGGTCCAGCCTCCTAGTTCTAAACCTGAGCGTTGTTGTGTTCCCTAGTTTGTCTATGTGATGGCCTCCTAGTGTGTTCCCTGTTCCAGTCCCTGTCCCTGTACCTATACCTGTTTCCAGTTCCTGTTCCTAGCAATCCATTCATTCCTGGTCTAGCACTGAGCTGTGCCAAAGTTATGCCGTGCTTCATCCACGTCTGACTTGCTTCACCTCGCCTGATGTCCACCTGCTACCTTGTCCCAGCCAAGCCTGCCCTGCTGTTGTCTGAGCTGCCACTGGTACCTATAGAACTAATAGACTCTCACCTGCTCCCTGTTGGCCAGCTGACTTACCACCAAGGCGGTACGGCCAAGTGGGTCCACAGACCCTTCGTGACAGTACGCTCAGGCCATGGACCCTGCTGGTCGATTCAAGACTATGACGACGTCACAGGAGATGCGAGCGGATATGCTGGACCTCCGGTCTCGACAGGACCAACTCCTCCAGGCGTTGAACATTCGTGCACGTCGGCAGGAAACACAAGCTGCCGTTCCTCCTACTACACCTCCTAGTAATGTTGATCCTCAGACTACACCTCTTGGCAGTATTGACCCACGTGTTTATTTGCCACTTCCTGACCGCTATGATGGAGAAGCAAGTACCTGTCATGGTTTTCTTAATCAATGCCAGACCCACTTCAACCTGTATGCTAGGTTGCTTTTATCATCTCTCTCCTCACTGGCAAGGCTTTTGCATGGGCGAACCCTATCTGGTAGAGACAAGGACCAGAGACCCATGACTTCCCTGCCTTCATTTCAACACTGGACAGGGATATGGACTTCACCAATGCTAGAAGATATGATGATTCTCTCTCTCAAAAGATATTGTATGTGGACCTGTTTGATGCGCGGTGATGCCAGCACGGTACTGAACGGGATTATACTTTCTTTTCCTCGCCAGGTCAATCATACTCTTGAATTGACTTCTTATTGACGGACAGGAATACTCTCTTTCTAACAAAGTATTCTTCTTAAGGGGTTATTACTTGGTCTGACCCCATTCCTGTATCTATAGTTGCGGAAAAATTTAGTGTCCCCCCCATCTCAATGGCGACTTCATGATTTTATCCTATCACAACCTGACATACAAGAACGCTTAAAAAATGATCTGGTGTCATACTTCGAGATTAATTCCCCCTCATTTTCTAACCCACAAGCCAAGCGCGCCAGGGTAAGAGAGAAGTAACTGCCACGATAGCTAACATATTCCAACTTGAATCCCTAAACAAATAGTCTTCTTTAAATGATCGTTCACGGGCCATCCATGGTTTACGACTACGTCTACAGTTGGCATCCAAATATGATTTTGTTTTGAAAATATACCAGCTCAACTCCATACATTCCATAGCAATGGGGCTGGAGCCTTTCTGGCTCGTGGACTCAAAAGTTTCTCGAATAATTCTAAAATAGCCTATCTGAAACGAGAATGAGGTGATAATATAATTGACTCTAGACAAATAGCAGAACATTTTCGTCAATATTATGAATGTATATACAATTTATCTTTGGATCCGAATGTTCACCAGACCACCCAGCAAGAGATCTCCTCATTTTTGGCCTCAATTCCCCTGCCCACAATAGACACTAACACTCTCAAAGTGTTGTCAGCCCCTGTTACTATTACGGAAGTCTCGACGGCCATAGCCTCTCTTAAGCTCTTTAACTCCTTCCCGCCGTAGGCACTTTTGGACCACAATGACAGAGCCTCATTTTTAAAAATCTGACATGTGGTACTTTATGTGGTAATAGCTTTGGAATGCTTTTACCTATCAAAGCGATTATGAGATTATTTTCTCGTGACGTATTGTATTTTATGTTAGTGAAAAGATTTGGTAGATAAATTCAATATTTACCAAAATGTAGAGAAAATTTGCAAAAATTAGCATTTTCTAAATTTAAATGTATCTGCTTGCAAGACAGATAGGTACACCACACAGAATAGTTGCTATTTAACATTTCCCATATGTCTACTTTATGTTGGCATCATTTTTTGAACATCCTTTTATTTTTACAAGGCTTATAAGTTTAACAGCAATTTCTCACATTTTCAAGAAAATTTCAAAAGCCTATTTGTTTAGGGACCAGTACAGTTCTGAAGTGAATTTGAGGGACCCATATATTAGAAACCCCTACAAATCACCCCATTTTAAAAAAACGGCACCCCTTAAAGTATTTAAAACAGCTTTTAGAAAGTCTATTTTAACCCTTTAGGCGTTTCACAAGAATTAAAGAAAAGGGAAATTTGGCAATAATTTTTTTTTTTTGCAGAAATTCCATTTTATTAATTTTTTTTCTGTAATACTGAAGGTTTTACCAGATAAACACAACTGAATATTTATTGCCCTTACTCCTTTTAGAAATATCCCACATGTGGCCCTAGTGTGCTGTGCTACTGGACTGAAACACAGGCCTCAGGAACAATGGAGCACCTAGAGGATTTTAGGGCCTTTTTTATTTTTTAGATTATATTTTAGGCACAATGTCAGGTTAGAGAAGTTTTGTGGTGCCAAAACAAAGGAAACCCCCGAAAAAGACCCCATTTTGGGAACTACACCCAACAAGGAGTTAATGTAGAGGTGTAGTGAGCATTTTAACCCCACAGAGACGTGCAGCCAAAATATCTGCATGAGCCCTGTAAAATTCAATAGGCAGGCCATCACTACCGGGTGTTTTAGACATCTGGAAGAAGGCCATGGACTCCAGAATCTCCTGTACAGTAATGGGGCCATCTAAATATTCCCTATGGGCAGGCGTTAGCGAGGGGAGGGAAATCTGCTCTAGATATTCAGAGATTTCCATGGAAGATGCAGAGATGTCCGAGGAATATAATGTTTCATAATATCAGCGAAAGGCCGATAATATTACATGTGGGTCAGAAGACTGGGTACCATCTGGAACTTCAAGAAAATGATATCACAGGGGCTTCCCTATCTCCCTTGGCTATACAAGCTAAAAGTTTATCAAATTTTTCACCGTGTTATGATTGCTTGGAAAAGAAAGCTTTTTTTTCTGAGCCTTCTAAATTCAAGTTGTGTAACAATCGGACCTGGCAAAGCCATTCCGATTTATGATCCCCAGTCGGATCATTGATATACTGGAGTTCGGCCGCCAAAGCATCATTAGCCAGTTGGAGTTTGTTATGCCAAACCCCTTTTCAAGTCATTAATTGCCACCGAGTGTGCCCCCCCCCCCCCCTGTGCATATGCCTTGAAGGAGTCCCACACCACTAAAAGAGAAGCGCTTCTGTTATTTAAAAAAAAAAAACGAATGTCACTTAGCCTGGAAATAGTCAAGTGAGGGAAGAATTTTCAGCCAAAAGAGGTTCAATCGCCATCTATTTTTTGGGGTATATTGGGGAGTCTAATACATAAACAGCCAGGGGAGTTATCCGAGACAGACCTGGTGAGATACTCTGTAGAATCCACAACCGTCAGGAGGAAGGTGTGTACTAGCATTAAGTCAATACGGGATAAAGCCTCAAATTGAGGAGTAAAGCAAGAATATTGCCAGGCAAGAGGATTTGTAGTTCTCCAGGCATCCGTAATATTGAACTCTAAAAGGAGAGACTGGAGGGAGGAGGGACCTGGAGCTACCAGAACTTGGCCAGGGTGAAGGAATTTATCTAAATGCTTATCCCATTTGGAGTTAAAATCACCCAGCCAGATACTGGGCACAGACGGGTGACTGGTTATAAATGACAGGATGGCATGAATAGTGGCAAGTGAAAAAGAAGGGGGAACATAAAGCCCTATCAGGAGAAATGGCTTATGATAAATGAGACAGTGTATCAGAACAAATTTACCACTCGGGTCCAAAAACATATCTACCAGGCAAAAGTGGATAGAGTGTTTTATCAATAGTGAGACACCCCTAGCTAGATTAGTGAATGTGGAATGGTATGACCATCCAATCCAGGGTCTATTTAGGAAACAGAGCCTGTCATCCATCATGTGTGTCTCCTGAAGGCATATAATATCACAGTCATGCTTTTGTAAATACCGTAACACAAGGGCTCTCTTAATGTGGTCGTTAAGACCTCTCACATTCCACGTTAAAAAGGACACTAAGTTGGCAGAAGGCAAAAGTACAAATCTAGGCCCGACCACTTAGGACATATCAGTAGATGAGCAGCATAATATACCTGAAACCTGTAAAAATTAGCAGTGAGATATGCATTGTGGAAACAAACAAGCAAAAAAAACAAAAAACAGATGGAAACAAATCCCTTCACCATGAACGCATGAAGTCTTGGAACCCTTAAAAAAATATAAATAGTCGTAACAACAATAGTACAAATTACCAACAGTAGTTATCAAAAAGCATGAAAAGGAAGGGTGCTACCCTCCCAGTAGAAAAAGTATACTGAAGAATGACGGTGTCCATACGGAGAACGGATAGTCCACAGATCCATCATAGGATGTCAAAGACAAGAAGTGATCTAGCAGCTTGGAACCGTGGGAGAGTGGAACTACACAGCTACAAATGTCAGCAACTAAGCATCCGGACGATGAGTAGAGCCTGCTTGATCACGAGGACGAGTATCCAGCCAGTCGAGGACCTCCTGTGGAGTCGTGAAGAAATGTGATCTGCCATCCACCAGAACTTTCAACCATGCTGGGTACAACATTACGTATTTGGGATCCAGTTCCCTAAGCTTTCTCTTGGCAGTGAGGAACAAGGCTCTCTTCTTCTGGACCTCAATAGAGAAATCAGGGTAAACTGATACAGGATTTATCCTTTTTCTCTTATGAGTTTAAGGATAGTGTCCCTGACCCGGCAGTTGAGGAGTTTAGCAATAAACATGCATGGCGGAGCTCCAGGAAGCAGAGGTTTGGACAGAATGCGTTGCGCCCTTTCCACTGAAAACATAACTGAGAATATTTCCTGCCGAAGGTGATAGTAAGCAGGCTTTCCAAAAAGGATTCAGGAGAGGAACCTTCCGAACCCTCCGGCAAGCCTATAAAGCAAAAGTTACAGCACCACAGTCTGTTCTCCTGATCATCCAGGTGCTGATGTAATCTGGTCAGGCCCTGTTCAATGTCACCAAGACATCTGGTGAGTGGCGGGGCTTGATCATCCAGATTACTGACTTTTTTCACCTCCGTCACCCTTTCTCTGGTGTGCTGTGCATCTTGGCGTAGAAGAGAAATATCAACCTTAATCTCCTCAATATGTGTGGTGAGGGTGGTTTGACATGTATTAATGGCAATACCTTCAAAGTGTTCGGATTAGAGTCCGATACAGCAGAAGCTGGCTGGTACGAATCCAGCAGAGTTGGGTAAGCGACCTGTGAGAAAGAAGGCGTGGATGCCAAGGATTCCGCTCTGCAAAACTGGTCCAGCTTGGCAGTGGATTTGGTTTGCGATTTTGGGGGCACCATGACTAAAAGGTAAGTAGCTGTGAGTACAGGTGTATGGAGCACCAATGTGTAGTTAGACCACTGGGAGGGTATTCAGCACCCAGACAATGTTAGAGAGTTACATCACACAGGATTGGATATGGGACAGGGACCCAAGTGGGTTTGTATCAGGCAGGGGGGCCCTCTGGATAGGTCGGCAAAGGACAGTACGTTTGCAGGTGACCCACAAACAGGGTTGGCGTGTTATCTTGGCTAGGGCCAAGAGGATCCTACTGGTGTAAGCCCGTTTTTCTGCACCTACCTTAGGGTGCTGTATGTATTCAATAAAGGTGGGTCCAGGGCACTCAGAAAGCGGTATGGAGCCACCTCAGGCCCGGCCGTGTAGACGGCTGAAAATCTAGGCCGCTGCTTTAGCCTGTGAAGTAGGCCTCAGAGGCCTGTAAGTCTAGATCTCGACTGTCCAGATGAGGGGTAGAGCGAGGGGACCTTAGCAGTCATTGGCACTGAGGGTTGATCTTACCTGTCTGGGCAGCACCTCTGTTCGCGCTGGACCTCCGTCCAGCTGAAAATTTAGGCCGCGGCTCCGGCGCATGTATAGGCCGTGAACGGGAAACACCTCATTCCACCCCCAAAAGTGATGGGAGTGATCGTCCCGAACTGGGGAGGTCCTTGGTAGGCGGATGACGGCGGGTTTTTATGTGGGAGCCGGAGCGCAGCGAAAGTTGCGTACGCTCGCTCTGCTGTCTTAGCCACGCCCCCAACCCCACAGATTTTATTAGAACTGGGCATTGAAAATAAAAAAACACATTATTTTCCAATAAGATGTAGCTCAAAATTCTACATTTTTTCAACAAATAAAGGAGAAAAAGCACCCCAACATTTGTAAAGCAACTTCTCCAGAGTACAGAAATACCCCACATGTGGTCATAAATTCCTGTTTCGGCAAGCGGCAGAACTCAGAAGGGAAGGCGTGCCATTTAGCTTTAGGAAAGCAAATTTTGCTGGATTGGTTTCTCTGCACCCTGTTGCATTTGTAAAGCTCCTAAGGTACCAGTACAGTGGAAACCCCCAAAAGCACCCAACCCAACATTTCTAAAGCAACTTTTCCAGAGTATGGAAATACCCCATATGTGTTCATAAACTGCTGTTTGGACACATGGCAGGGCTCTGAAGGGAAAGAGCGCCCTGGCCCGGCGACTCAGCAGCTGCCTTTCTTCCTGGGCGCTTCTTCTCTCAATGGCGTCGCTACCGATGTAGCAGCCATAGCGGCTGCCAGCGGCGACACCAGGCATGAGGGCGCCCATACCGCTTGTCGGTATCTCCCTGTCTGCTATCTACTAGTGCCACGTAGCTCCCTGAAGGAGCGGAATCCCCGTGTGACTGGGGATTCCGCTCATGGACGGAGTGCTTGAATTATCTGTCCATACATGGACAGTGACATCAGGGGCAACTCCTAAAGCTGAATCCCCATCCACAGCGTTGCCGGCGCTGTGAACGGGGATTCCACTCCAGGAGAAGCCCCGGATGTCACTGTCCTTATACCGTCTAGTAGCGGAATCCCCGGCCACAGGTGGATTACACTGATTCAGGGAGCTACAGTGGCGCTATCGACAGGAAGGAAGGGGTGCTATCTACAAGGGGGCTGTGTGGCACTACCTACAAGGGGGCTGTGTGGCACTACCTACAAGGGGACTGTGTGGCACTACCTACAAAGGGGATGTGTGGCACTACCTACAAGGGGATATCTGGCACTACCTACAAGGTGGCTGTGTGGCACTACCTAAATGGGGGCAGTGTGGCACTACCTAAATGGGGGCAGTGTGGCACTACCTACAAGGTGGCTGTGAGGCACTATGCACAAGGGAGCTGTGTGGCACTACCTACAAAGGGGCTATGTGGAACTACCTACAAGGGGCTGTGTGGCACTTCCTACAAGGAGGTGTCTGGCACTACCTACAAGGGGCCTGTGTGGCACTACCTACAAGGGGCAGTATGGCACTGCATACATACTTGGGGGCTGTGTGGCACTATCTACAGGGGGCATCTATGAGTGGCAGGCTGCTGGTCATTTTACTGTGAGTGAGGGGCTGATGGTCATTTTACTGTGAGTGGCGGGCCAATGGTCATTTTAACGTGAGTAGCGGGCTGATGGTCATTTTACTGTGAGCGGGGGCTGATTTTCTTTCCAGGGGTACCTTGAGTCCGAAAAGGTTGGGAAACTGTACTAGGCTACAGGATCACGCCAGCCTACACAAGGATCCGTTGTCGGCGTTGTGGAGCAGTTCAGTTTGTTTGGGGGCACTGTCTACAAGGGGGAGGTCGGGGGCTCTATGGTACTGTCTATATGGGGAGGTGGGGGGCTTAATGGCACTGTCTACATGGAAGGGGTGGGGGATTAGGGCACTGTCTGCAGGGAGGCTGTATGGTACAATGTACAGGGGGGCACTATCTATAAGAGGGGCTGTGTGTGGCAGCCAGGGGATAGGGGCATTATACTGTGTGGGGGCCACTAAGCGGACATTATACTGTATATGGGCATTACAGGGGGCAGTATACTGTGTGTGGCACTTAGGGGGCATAATACTGTGCGGGCACAATTAGATGACAAAATACTGCGTCCTTGAAGGGGTTATAATATACTAAAAAAAAAATGTTTAATTTCTGACACATTCACTTTAAGATAGTACTGTTGATATCTTGTTGTAACACTGTGCCACGTGTAGTGTCACTGGACTCAATACATATTAAGTTACTATGTGTATTGCGGTATACTGATATTATACCGTGTTGTGTATTTTGTGTTTAACCCCTTCCCGCCATAGCCATTTTTTGAATTTTCGCTTTAGTTTTTTCCTTCCCTCGTTAAATTATCCGTAAATTTTTATTTTTCCATCAATATTGCCAACAAAATATTTGTTGGTGGAATAGGATAAACACAACGATTCCTCAATCTTTTGGGTGGTTTTGTTTTTACAGCATTCACCATGCGGTAAAAACGGCATGTTAACTTTATTCTGCAGGTCAATACGATGACAGCGATACAAAATGTATATAGTTTTGTTATGTTTTACTACAAGAAAATAAATGATTGTTAAAAGTCAAATTAGAGTTTTGTCGCCATATTCTGAGAGCCATAACTTTTTAATTTTTTTGTCGATTTAGCGGTATGAGGACTTATTTTTTGCAAGGCGAGCTGTAGTTTATATCGGTACCATTTTAGGGGACATGTGACTTTTTGATCACTTTTTATTTAATTTTTTGGGGGAGCCACAATGACCACAAAACAGCAATTCTGAGGTTTATAATTTTTATTTTTTATGGCGTTCACCGGGTGGACTAAATAATGATATATTCTAATAGTTCAGACTTTTACGCAGGTGTTGATACCAGTAATGTTAATATTTATTTTTTTTACATTGTGCTTGTTGGAAAATGGGAAAAGGTTTTTTTTTTTTTTTACTTTTCATTTTAATTTTTTGTAATTTTGTTAAAAAAAACCTTTATTTCACAGTTTTTTACTTGTTTTTCACTTGTCCCCCTAGGGGACTTGAACCAGCAATCGTTGGATGATATACTGCAATGGTATACCCAGAGGCAGGGCTTTATAAGAGTACAAAGACGGCGGACCTGGGGGCCTTCCTCAGGCCCCTAGGCTGCCATGCCAACCAACGGCACCACCTGATCTTGCCGTCGGGGGGCCGTTGGAACTTTACCGTCGGTCGACCCCTTGTTTTCAGTCATTTAAATGCCGCATTCGCTATTGACCATGGCATTTAATGGGTTAAGCGAGCGGGATCCCGCTCATTACCCGGAAGTGACGGCTGTAATACACAGCCGACACACTCGTCCTACGGAGCAGGCTCAGCCTATGAGCCCAGTCCATGCTCAATGGTGGATCATCATTGGGCGTTTTGGGCAGCCGCTCGGGGCCCGAGGATCCCGGGGGACCCATGGTCGCCCCAAGTACAATGCGTGATTGCCGAGATTTTTCTGTGAATCGTGGCAAAAACCGTGACAGAACAGCACTGTGTATGTCCTGTAAAGTACCTTCAGACGTAAAGGTCACATGACCTTATGTCTGCAGTTCTTGTTACTGATTAGAGACCTGCTGGTCACATGACCGCTCTCCTAGACCAGCAGCAAGAGAGAAGATTGCGAGGTGAGGTGAGGTGAGGTGAGCTGCGAGGTAAGTATAACGGGACAATGGATTTGTCTAAGGGGTCTGTGTTTAGGGGGTCTGTATTTAGGGGGTCTGCATTTAGGTGGTCTGGTCTGGCGTATGTATTTAGGTGGTCTGGGTCTGTATTTAGGGGGTCTGTATTTAGGGGTCTGCATTTAGGGGGTCTGGTCTGGGGTCTGTATTTAAGTGGTCTGGGTCTGTATTTAGGGGGTCTGTATTTAGGAGTCTGCATTTAGGGGGTCTGGTCTGGGGTCTGTATTTAAGTGGTCTGGTGTCTGTATTAGTTTATGGGGTCTGTATTTAGGGGTCTGTATTAGTTTAAGGGGTCTGGGGTCTGTATTTAGGGGGTCTGTATTTAGGGGGTCTGTTCTGGGGTCTGTATTCAAGGGGTCTGGTCTGGGGTCTGTATTTAGGAGGTCTGGGGTCTATATTAGTTTAAGGGGTCTGTATTTAGGGGGTCTGTATTAGTTTAATCGGTCTGCGGACTGTATTTAGGGGTCTGGTCTGGGGTCTGTATTTAGGAGGACTGGGGTCTGTACATCTAGGGTGTCTGGTCTGGGGTCTGTATTTAGGGGTCTGGCCTGGGGGTCTGTATTTAGGGGTCTTGTCCGAGGTCTGTATTTAGAATGCTTGTTCTGGGGTCTGTATTTGCTTAGGGGGGGTCTGGCCTGGTCTGGGGACGGCAATAGTTTAAAAGGTCTTGGGTCTGTATGTATTCTAATTTATTAGTCTGAATAAAAGGGGTTGTCCGGGCACATCGATAGGTCATCACTATTAAAAAACAATCCATGCCCGGACAACGACTTTAATGTATGGTCCTGGGCCTTGGTGTCTGAATTTTTGTGTTTCTAGAAAGGCTGGAAATGGCTGCAGAAGAGAGGAGCAAAGATGTCTCATCAGGAGAATTCACCAAACTAGTCTGTGTCAGATGGAGAAGAAAAGATAACAACTCCCATCAGAGAAGACGCTACCTGTGAGTCACGGGATCTATAGAGGATCTGTCCCCTCTCCGGACATGTCTGTTGTAGGAAATCCTTGTATTCCACATAAAGTCTTTGTTTTACCCAGGACTAATAGACAAATGTGTGTTACCATTCCCATTGTCAGGAGGATGTGTCCCTACACAGTTTTATACTATCAGTGATGGTTAAAGACTGTCAGTATGTAGGGACACAGCCCTTCAACAAGAGGAATCGTAACAACCATTTGTAAATACTCGCACAAAAAGGTGGTGTTCACTATAGACACGGCAGAGCGGCGGTGGGGAAGGGGGGCCCAAGTTTGTGGAACAGCCCAGGGCCTATGGTCTACTTAATCCACCACTGTCCATGCTCCCCCACCCGCCGTTTGCCGTATATATACGGCATGAAGCGGGAAGGGGATAATAACCGAGTGTGATTTGTGTTGGTGATAAACCTATCTTTGCTATACTTGTGTCGTGAATCCCTGCGCGCGCACACACACACACACACTTAGTAGCAAGGCAAATAGATAAGCGTTATACAAAGAAAGCGTAGGGGTGTTAGGAATAACCCTAGTGACCCTAATAAAAGGAGGTTGTAAGAGTGGGTGACAGTAGCCAGTGAATTCCATTAAATACCAGCCCTTAAAACAAATCTTCAGATGTCTCATGACAAGCTGAGGTATCTATAGCTGAATAGATATTCTCTCCCTTTCCTTTATAGTCTTATCATATGGAAATGTATAAATAAATTGAAAACTAAATTTTACCATACCATGAATGGACAGTGACAAAGTGACTAAGTGACAAAGTGGACAGTGACAAAGTGTTTAGGGACATGCCAAGGAAAATTGTGTTAATTTATAGTCGAGGGGTGTTAGTGAAGATGGCAAAAAAGTTCTAGAAGAGAACAAAAGTTTTCCACAAATATCTTACCTTCAGTTTTTATCTTTAAAGCGGTCCTCACAAGTGAAAATAAAGTTGCATTGAATGTAACAGTCCCATCACTATTTAAAGGCATGTTCATACTGACTAACCGCTACAAAAGAAACAGAAATTGTGTGATAGTTTTAATATATAAACAAATAAGACTTATTAAAACATTACCAAATAATTAAGACTATAATAACTTGATGTGCTATTAATTATGATATCTATCAAACATACAGTACATATTTTTATTTCTACACAACTGGGATATAAAATCAGTTCCATACCACAGTTCTGCTCTCATTCTTAGGCTCGAGCTGCATAGCAACTAATTTAAAGAAGTTGTACCAGAATTGCTAATTATCTTATTGAATAGATCTTATTCTCGCTGTGATTCACTCTCATCTTGACTACTGTAACTCATTACTAATCAGTTTTTCCCTCAAACTTTCCCCTTTCCAATGTAACCTGAATGCAGCAATCAGGCTCATCTTTCTGACCCACCGCTACACCAAAGCTTCTACCCTGTGAAGTCACTGCACTGGCTGCCCATTCACTTTAGAATACAATTTAAACCTATTACTTTCACCCAAAAAGCTCTCCACCGTCCTGCACCTCCTTATATCTCCTCCCTCATCTGTATTTACCACCCTACCCGTGCTCTATGCTCTGCCAGCGATCTAAGAGTAACATCCTCCATAATCCACACCTATTACACCTGTCTCAAGACTTTCCTCAAGCTGTACTATTGCTCTGGAATGGCCTACCTTAGACAATCAAATTAGTTCCCCACATAGATTTAAATGTGCAGTAAAAAATATTTTCTGATTCTTTTCATTTGCCCCCTATTACATTCGTCATCAGAACCTGTCCCCTTCATTCAACAGTATCCCTCACATTCCTTGCACCCTAAAGCACTTTATATCTGTCACTCACAGATATTTGCTGGTGACTGGCTCATGCAGCTTTATATGGACTACCCTATTTTTGCAAAAGATGGCTGGACCATTGTACAACACAAGCACTTTTTCTTTTTTGTGTCACCCCTATTTCCTCATAGATTGTAAGCTCTTGCGAGCAGGGACCTCACTCCTCTTATTTTAATAAATGTTTTTTCTTTAAAAAAGTGATTTTATTATGAACACTGTAAAACATAAAAAAAAATATTATATATATATATATATATATATATAAATATATAGTATCGCCGTAATCGTATCGACCCACAGAATAAAGAAAAAATTTCATTTACAGCCCACGGTGCACACTGCCAAAAAATGTTCAAAAAAATTAGCAAAAAGTCACATCTACCCCAAAATGGTACCAATACAAAATACAGATTGTTCCACAAAATATAAGCCCTCACACAGCTCCGTTGGTGAAAACAAAGTTCTGGCTCTCAGAATATGATAACACAAATTGTGCACAGTGTGTTCCAAAAGGGGGATAAGATTGGGCACCATTATCAGTGCGACAATGGCCACATATTTGTGGATTATTATTGATTTACCACATTATTATACCCTCTTATTAGTCACTAATGTACTCTGCACAGCTCACATATGCCCCCACTGAAATAAACTGAAATACCAGTAAAACCACAAACAGAACTACTACCAAGCAAAATCTGCGCTCCAAAAGCCAAATGGCACTTCATCCCTTCTGAACCACACAGTGTGCCCAAACAGCAGTTTATATCCACATGTATGGCATTCCAAAACCCGGGAGAACTCGCTTAACAGTTTATGAGGTATTTGTCTGCAGTGGCACAAACTGGATACAACATATTGTGCACTAAAATGGCATATCAGTGGAAAATTGCAATTTTCACTTTGCACCATCCGCTGCGCATTAATTTCGCTAAATCCTGTTCCCATCAGGTCAGCGGGACTGACAGGTTCAGTGAAAGCATGTCAAACAGTATCCACCTGTAATCTATCACATCTAAGTTCATAACTTAGATGCGATAGATTACAGGTGGATCCTGCGTGTCGTAGACTGACGGATTCAGGTCATTGCGAACGATACAGCTATTCTGTATAGAGAATATGGAGCAGCTGCATCTCAAAAAGTAAAAATTATATTTAATAAAAGCAATTTATAAAGTTGCACCAATCACACTGATTGAACTTTTTATTGAAAAAAAAAAATGCCTTTCAAAGGTTAAGGTTATGTTCACACGCTTAACAAAAAATGTCTGAAAATATGGAGCTATTTTCAAGGGAAAACAGCTCCTGATTTTCCGCCGTTTTTTAAAATCAAACTAGCGTTTTTTGCAGCGTTTTTTATATTTTTTTACGGCTGTTTTTCTATTGAGTCAATGAAAAACGGCTCCAAAAATGGCTCAAGAAGTGACATGCACTTCTTTTTACGGGGCACCTTTTTACGCGCCGTTATTTAAAAATGAGGCGTAAAATAACAGAACGCCGTATTTCTGCTTCTCATTTTTCAGCTGTTTTTCGGGACATTTACGGCCTGAAAAATGGCTGAAAATAGGTTGTGTGAATATACCCTTACATAGCCTTTAAGTGATGTGACATCACAGAAAGTTGTACAAATAATGTGAGATTTTAAATGCGAGTCACATTAAATTTTTTAAGCCATTGTCACTGTGTTTTCCAAGAAAATCTACTCCCTAGTCAGAAACGTTATATAAAGTATATTTTCTTTTTAAATTTGTTCACCATAAACAGCTATCTCTTGTCTGTCTAGTTTCATAAAAAACAAAAAAAAAAAACAAACTGTGTCAGTTACAATTTATGTATCATAAAAAATAAAAAAAACTTTATTCATCAATTAAACTCCTGAACAGGAGGCTGCATATGGTGTTTGTTTCCAGTTTAACCCCTTCAGGACCAAGATAATTTTGGCCTTCAGGATCGGCCCCATTTTTTCAAATCTGAAATATGTGTCACTTTATGTGGTAATAACTCTGGAATGCTTTTACCTATCCAAGCCATTCTGAGATTGTTTTCTCATAAAATATTGTACTTTGTTAGTGGAAAAATGTGGTCGATAAATTCATTGCTTACTTGTGAAAAACACCAAAATTTGGAGAAAATGTGCAAAAATTATGATTTTTCTAAATTTAAATGTATCTGCGTGTAAAACAGATAGTTATACCACCTAAAATAGTTACTAATTAATATTTTCCACATGTCTACTTTATGTTTTCATCATTTTTTGAACATCCTTTTATTTTTCTGAAGTGGCTTTGAGGGGCCCAAATATTTGAAACCCCCTTAAGCACTCCTCAAAGTATTCAAAACAAAATTCAGAAAGTGTTTTAACCCTTCAGGTGTTTCACAGGAATTAAAGGAACGCCGAGGTGAAATTTACAAATGTCATTTTTTTTGCCAAAATTCATTTGTAATACATTTTTTCCTGTAACACAGAAACTTTAACCAGAGATACGCAACTCAATAATTATTGCCCAGATTCTGCAGTTTTTATATCCCACATGTAGCCCTAGTACACTAATGGACTGAAGCCCAGGCCTCAGGATCAAAGGAGCACCTTGTGGATTTTGGGGCCTCCTTTTTTTAGAATATATTTTAGGCACCATGTCAGGTTTGAAGAGGTCTATTGGTGCCAAAACAGTAGAAGCCTCCAAAAATGACCCCATTTTGGAAACTACACCCCTCAAGGAATTCATCTAGACGTATTGTAAGCATTTTAACCCTACAGTTTTTTTGCTAAATTTATTTTAATCAGTCTGTAAAAATGAAATTTATTTTTTTTTATGAAAAAACTTTCACATGGAATAAAGGAGAAAAAGCACCACAACTTTTGTAAATCAATTTCTCCTAAATACGGCAATACCCCATATGCGGTCATAAACTGCTGTTTAGACCCACAGCACGGGAAGGAGCGCCATTTGGATTTTGGAGCGCAGATTTTGCTGGAATGGTTTTTCAGTGCCATGTCGCGTTTGCAACGCATTGGAGGAGGGACAAAAACAAAAGAAACCCCCAAAAGTGACCCCATTTTGGAAACTACCCCCTCAAGGAATTTTTCTAGGGTTATACTTAGCATTTTGACCTCACAGGTTTTTTGCTGAATTTATTGGAATTAGTCTGTGAAGATGAAAATATACTTTTTTTTCAGAAAAACATAGAATTGTCAAATATTTACAAGGAATAAAGGAGAAAAAGCAACCCAACATTTGAAAAGCAATTTCTTCCGATTACGGCATATCCCATATGTGGTAATAAGCTGCTGTTTAGACCCACGGCGCTCAGAAGGGAAGGAATGCCATTTGGATATCAGAGCCCTGATTTTGCTGGAATGGTTTTTGGTGCCATGTCACGTTTGCAATGCACTAGAGGGACCAAAACAGTGGAAACCCCCCAAAAGTGAACCCATTCTGGAAAGTACACCCCTCAAGTAATTTTTCTAGGGGTATAGTTAGCATTTTGACCCCACAGGTTTTTTTGCAAATTTATTGGAATTAGTCTTTGAAGATGAAACACTAGCATTGACCATGACATAGGTTGCGCAGCAGTGGAGTTCTTCCTATCCAGGGATGAAACTCTTAACCCCAATAAGAAGGATTTCATGCTCCAGGTCCTCAGATTTATTCTGAAGCGTAACTATTTTCTTTTCGACGGACGGTACTATCTGCAAATTAGGGATACTGCCATGGGTCAGCCGTGGCACCGACATTTGCTAACCTCTATTTTGGGTGGTGGGAAGAAGAAATTGTTTTTGCTAAAGACATGAAGAATCTTACCGATAATATGAGCCTTTGGCGACGTTATATAGATGACATCTTTGTAATTTGGGGAGGAACAATACCAGATTTGCATAAATTCATCCAATAGTTAAACGACAATGAATTTAATCTCAAACTAACTCTCACCTATAATCATAATCTGATTCCATTCTTAGATGTCAATATATACACCGATATGAAGGGAGACATACACACAGATCTGTTTAGAAAGGAGACCTCTACAAACAGTCTACTGGCTGCTAACAGTGCACATTCAAAAGATATTATAAGAGCAATCCCTAAGGGAGAATTTCTACGCTTGAGACGCAACTGCTCTACACTACCTATTTTCAAACAGAGAGCAGCAGAATTGAAACTCAGACTCCAAGATATAAATTACTCTAATAGAAATATCAAGGAAGCATATAATGCAGCCCTTAAAACTGATCGAGAGACTTTGCTCATTCGAAATAAAAATAAAAATAAGGACATAACTAACCAAGTTCCATCATTGAATAGAGCTGAACCGTTCCCAAGTCAACCTAGGTTTATAACAAATTTTAATGCGGAATGGAATGTTATGTTAAACATCTTGAACAAACATTGGCACGTTCTTAAAACAGATCCAGACCTTACTAAAATTATAGGTGATAAGGTCCCAACAGGCTATCAGAAAGGGAAAAGCATATCTGACTTACTTGTCTCTAGACATTTCTCTCGTAATGACATTAGTAAACACACGTTGACCCCTGGTTTCTTTTCATGCAAAATGTGCAAAGCATGTACAGTCCTGAACAGCACAAAAGAATTTACTGATGGCTTTGGAAAAATCTGTCTGGAATGTCCATGTTGCCTAAAGTATGTGGGTAAGACAACAAGAGAACTCAGGGTTCGTATTAGGGAACACGTGGGATCCATTATCAACTTCGATAAAAATGAGTATGACAGCAAAATTCGCAACAAATCCTTCACCCCTACACCGATTGCCAGGCATTTTAAGAAGAGACATAATTTGGATTGGACCACTCTCAGAGGTTAGGGTATCTGTAAGATGAGCCTGGGCATTAGGGGTAATAGTCTGGATGAGGTTCCCTTGAAAAGAGAGAGCCAGTTTATTTTCCGCATGAACTCCGTCAACCCATACGGTTTAAATGAAAGCTTTAAATTTGGCTGTTTTTTGTAAACACTTTATTTCGCTATTCACAATTCTCTAAAATGGATTCATTTATCCAATTCTCAAATATCATTTTTTTAAATTATCATTTTTTGGAATGATTATTGGGATATAGCCTATAAGGAATCTTTCTGTATCACAATACCTAAATAAGTATTTATGCTTTTATGAACAAGAACAACCTGTGGACTGACTGGTATGGTGATTATAATACATTTTTTCAGTATATATCTATATATTGTTTTAGTGAATAAATTGTATACAACGTTGTCTTTCCATAGATACAACCTTAGCAACTGAATTCCCGTTGATTGACTAGAGATCTTGTCAATCATTCAGTTTCTAAACAGAACACAGACACAATGCAATTAGCATTTTCTTTTGTGATTGGCATATTGATCTGTCAATCAAATTTTACACCTATATGAGGGCCGCCTATATGACGGTCGCCACCCCTGGAAGAAGCTGGAAATGCAGTTGAAATGGGCATTGGGTTTTTGGTAACAACTTTATCTTTCCAATACATACCTCTCAGAGTCTGTTTTTACCCCACTCATTAGGGAAATATGAATAGTGACCACACAATTATTGTTTATCATCTATAACCGTGTTTGTGAGTTTTTTTAAACTCACTGGCTTATGCACTCACTGTTCTCCACGTCCGCCGCTACCAGGTTCCGTGGAGCATGGTTGACGGCATCTAGGTGAATACTTACCACTGTTTCCTCCTGTTTTCCTCCTGTCTGTTTTCTGGCCACCTTCTCACAGCAGTGCAGGTGGTGAGCTGGTCGGCATCTGTCGCGAGGTACGTCATCTGCTTGTTCCTATGCATGTCCGAACACGGACGACACTGATGATTGCAGTGTATCCTATCACTGTCTAGCGGGGCCTCTTCAATGCTGGGCTTCAATTTACAGTCCCGTGAAGAGACCTGGTTTCATAGCAGGCACCAGTTGTAGGTACATTGTGTATTATTTCAGTATTGGATTAGCGATCTTTACAAGCAGTTAATACAACAGAGGTTTTTTCTGGGCAATCGTGCTTGCATAACAGGTCTATATTTTCATAACAGCACCGGTGCAGTTTACTGAATAGATAGGAACTGATTAGACAGCCTCCAATTCTCTGTACAGAGTATAAGGGAAGGGGGCACCTCCTTTTGCACAACAGACGTACAGGGTTACTTATAGAACAGGCTCTTGTCATACACGGAACTATCGGTCCAGAGTGCAGAAATAGGGGACATCTGCACTCCTTGGGTATATTACATTGAATTTCAATTAACTTTATTAATAAACCTTTTTTATTTTATTTGTCATTATCTTTCAATAGTCACACAATTTTTCCCCTCTCCCCTTCCCCTTGTATATTTTGACATTATCATCGGTGGTGTATACCTAGTGTGGCTTTTTCTACTACAGTATAATGAAATTGTATTGACTCGGAGGGCAATTGCCCACTTTATCTATAAGCGGTGTAGTGAGCACTTTGACCACACAGGGTTTTTTATTTATTAGAAATAAACGCTCAGCGGATGGTGCAAAGTGAATTTTCCACTGATATGCGATTTTAGTGCCCAATATGTGGTGCCAAGTTTGTGCGACTGCAGACAAATATCTCATAAACTGTTAAGTGGGTTCTCCCAGTATGCCATATACTGGTACTTCTCAATGAATTAGAATATCATCGGAAAGTTAATTTGTTTCAGTAATTCAATTCAAAAAGTGAAACTCATATATTACATAGATATTACATAGATTCATTACACACAGAGTGATCCATTTCCAGCATTTATTTATTTTAATGTTGATGATTATGGCTAACAGTTAATGAAAACCCAAAACTTAGTCTCTCAGAAAATTTGGATATTATATAAGCCCAATTTCAAAAATGATTTTTAAAACCGAAATGTAAGCCTACTGAAAAGCATGACAGTATATGCTCTCAATACTTGGTCGGGGCTCCTTTTGCATGAATTACTGCATTAATGCGACGTGGCATGGAGGCGATCAGCCTGTGGCACTGCTGAGGTGTTATGGGAGCCCAGGTTGCTTTGATAGCAGCCTTCAGCTCATCTGCATTGTTGGGTCTGGCGTCTCATCTTCTTCTTGACAATACCCCATAGATTGTCTATGGGGTTTAGGTCAGGCGAGTTTGTTGGCCAATCAAGCACAATGATACTGTGGTTATTACACCAGGTATTGGTACTTTTGGCAGTGTGGGCAGGTGCCAAGTCCTGCTGGAAAATTAAATCAGCATCTCCATAAAGATTGTCAGCAGAGGGAGGTATGAAGTGCCCTAAAATTTCCTGGTAGACGGCTGCGCTGACTGTGGACTTGATATAACACAGTGGACCAACACCAGCAGATAACATGGCTCCCCAAACCATCACTGACTGTGGAAACTCCACGACCGCAAGCAACTTAGACGCCTCTCCACTCTTCCTCCAGACTCTGGGACCTTGATTTCCAATGAAATGCAAAATTTACTTTCATCTGAAAACAGGACACTGAGCAATAGACCAGTTATTTTTCTCCTTAGCCCAGGTAAGACACTTCTGACGTTGTCTCTGGGTCATGAGTGGCTTGAGAGTCTACAATCTTGAAGTTTTACCCAATATTAACTCCTTCCCGTCTTAAACAACTTTCAGATTTTCATTTTCGTTTTTTCCTCCCCACATTCCAGAAGCCATAACGTCTTTATTTTTCCATCGATATAGTACTATGAGGGCTTGATTTTTGCGGGATGAGTTGTAGTTTTTCGTAGCACCATTTATTTTGCCATATAATGTACTAGGAAACGGGAAAAAATTATTTGTGGGGTAGAAAATGAAAAAAACAGCGATTCTTCAATTTTTTTATTAGTCCCCCTAGGAGACTTCAACCAGTGATCGTTAGATCGATTGCACGATATACTGCAGTACTAATGTATTGCAGCATATCGTGATTCTGACAGGCAAATATTCAGCCCTGCCAGAGGCAGGGCTTAATAGGTGCACAAAGATGGCAGACCTGGGGGCGTTCATTAAGCCCTCAGGCAGCCATATCAACCATCACCCCTCCGCGATTGCGTTGCGGGGGGCGCGATGAGCTGTTAGAGGGGGTCGCCCCCCTCTTTCTGATGATTTAAATGCTGCGGTCAATATTGACAGCAGCATTTAACGAGTTAAACTAGCGGTATCGCGCTCGATTGCAGCCATCTACTGTCCCTGCTGTGACCATCTTCAGCAGTATGCTGTTCCTCAGATTCAGAGTTCTCACAGTAAAGAAGGCTTGTCGCTTCTGCAGATTGAACCTTTTTTTCTCCAGATGGAGGGAGTGGCCCCTTGTTTTTTGAGGGGGTTTTACATGGACCAGGATTTCACAATACTTTTTTGTATGTGGCATTCATATATTTATAGAAGTTAATCATGCCCCCCCCCCCTTAATCATCTCTTTTCAACACTAAATAGGTTTCATTCTTTTAATCTTCCCTCAAAACTTAGATTCTCCATTCCCCTTATTAGTTTTGTTGCTCTTCATTGTATTTTTTCCAACTCCAGGGCATCCTTTCTGTGAAATGGAGCCCAAAACTGAACTGCATATTCTAGATAAGGCCGCACTAATGCTTTGTAAAGTGGTAATATTAAATTCCTGTCCCGCGAGTCCATGCCTCTTTTAATACACAACATCTTTCTGGCCTTTGAAGCAGCTGGTTGACGTTGCATGCTGTTATTTAGTTTATGATCTACAAGTACACCCAGATCCTTCTCAACAAGTGAATCCCCCCCAGTGTAGCTCCCCCTAGGACATATGATGCATGCAGATTGTTTGTACCCAGATGCATAATTATACATTTATCTACATTAAACCACATTTGCCAAGTGGATGCCCAAACACTCAGTGAGTCCAAATCAGCTTGCAATTTACTAACATCTTCTATAGACTGAACAATTATACACAGCTTGGTGTCATCTGCAAAAATAGAAACAGTGCTATTAATCCCTATATAATATATGAGTTTCACTTTTTGAATTGAATTACTGAAGTAATTAAACGTTTTGATGATATTCTAATTCATTGAGAAGGACTTGCATTAAAAACAATTGACCCTAATCACTCTTCAATTTGCTTGCGTTGTATAAAAGAAATAGGAAATTTGTCGCTTATCTGGTTCAAGTGTGATCTAACCCAACCTTTTTGGATAAAGACTCAGACAATTATAATCACATTACTAAATGAAAAATTACATTAACCCTAGAACTTGTCTTACTTAACCCTTTCAGGACTGAGAACATTTTTGCTTTTTAGTTTTCGTTTTTCACTCTCCGCTTTCCAAGAGCCATAACTTTTTTATTTTTCTGTCAATGGGGTGGTGTGAGGGTTTATTTTTAGTGCGAGGTTTTGTAGTTTCTATTGGTACCATTTAAGTACCATATAATGTACTGGGAAACTGAAAAACAATTATTTGTGGGCTGAAATTGGAAAAAACTGCGGTTCCTCCATTGTCTTTTGAGTTTAGTTTTTACGTCTTTCACCGTGCGGTGACGACAACGTAACTTTATTCTGCAGCTCAATACAATTACGGTGATACCAAATTTATATAGTTTTTTTTTATATTTTAGTACTTTTACACAGAAAAAAATATTCCAGCCATAATTTTTTTATTTTTTCATCGAATGAGCAGTGTGTGTGTTTATTTTTTGCGGAACAAGCTGTAGTTTTTAATGCTACCAATTTTTGGGTATATACAACTTTTTGATCACTTCTTATAAAAAAAAAATGTGAGAGCTAATTACACATTTTATGAAACGCCTAAGTGACTAATATATTGCAGTATATTGTCATTTTTACAGGCTTCTGTTAAGCCCTGCTAGAGGAATGGCTTACCAGAGGCAGAGTTAAGGCAGACCTAGGGGTTTTCATTAGGCCCCTGGGCTGCCGTTACAGCCATCGGCACCCAGCAATTGTAATTAAGGTGTTAAAAGGCCAGGAATAGCGCGATCGCTGTTCCTGGCCGTTAGTCCTGGGTGTTAGCTGTAATACACAGCTGACACACGCAGCGCATGGAGCTGGCTCAGCACGTGAGCCCTCTCTATATATCACCCCCTGCACCAGTACATGCTATTATGTGGTGGTGCGCTTAGGGGTAAACCTGGATACCTCTTACCAGATTTTAAATCAGAAATCCAGCAACGCTTACTTATTGAATGCTGCTAAAACAAAAACAACAAGACACTGGGAGACAAAACCACCATCTATTTTTGAATGGATGAAGAAAATCCGTTTAAACACTTCCCTCAGCAGCCATTTTTCGGATTCTTACTTTCATATTTTCCTCCCCACCTTTCAAAAGCCATAACTTTTTTAGGTTTTTCCTCGATATAGCCATACGAAGGCTTGTTTTTTTAAGGACAAGTTGTAGATTGTCACGGCACATTTTATTGTACCATATAATGTACTGAGAAAAATGAAAAAAAATAAATAAATATACCATATCATGTACTGGGTAACTGGAAAAAAATCTTTGCGTGGTAGAATGAGAAAATGGAATGGGAAAAAAACAGAGATTCCTCCATTTTCTGGGAGCTTTTGTTTTTACAGCGTTCGCTGTGAAGTAAATACGTCATGTTAACGTTATTCTGTGGGTCAATATGATTATTGCGATACCAAATTTATACTGTTTTTCTTATGTTTTATTACTTTTAAAACGGAAAAGAACTGTTAAAAATATTCCATATAATATTCTAAGAGCCATAACTTTTTTATTTTTCCGTTGGTTGAGCTTTAAGACAGCGCTCATTGTGTGGCCAGCTGTAGTTTCTATTAGCACCATTCTGGGATACATGAGACTTTTTGATCACTTATTATTCCATTTTATGTGGGAGATGACGTGACTAAAAAACAGCGATTCTGGCGTTTTAATTTTTATCTTTAACACCATTCACCATGTAGGTTAAATAATGTTATATTCGACTTTTATGTAGGCGATACCAGTTATGTTAATGTTTTATTTTTTTACAATGTGTTTATGGCAAAATGAGAAAAGGGGGGTATTTTGAACTTTTAATATTTTTTCTTATATATATTAAAAAACGTTATTAAAAGAGGATTTGTCACTAGTTTATTAATGCCCTATCTCCTAACTAATCTAATAGGCACCTATGATGCTGATAACTACAGTGTATTTTTTTTTTCAAAAACATTATTTGCAAAGTTATGTGCATTTTTCTGAATATTCTAATTTGGATACACTTGCCAAAGGGAAGGTCACGCTTTCTTTTCACTTTGGGCGGTGTAATGTTTTCTATATGACGCTGTCCAATCAGCATCATACAGTTCTCCTTTTCCCAGCCCAGCAACACAGCCTGATCATATAATATACAGCGTACATTCCCAACTGTGGTTTCAACTGGTGATACCTCTGGTTCTTTCACAGCTAGAACTGCGATCCTGGTGCAATATGAAAGAGTAAAATCTCATCTTTCATATGCCACCAGAACCATTGGTCTAGGTGGTCCACAGATGATAGAGATATCCCTGAGATATGGCTGTTTTAAGAGATCCCCCTTCCCTCCAGCCCCAGTCTCTCAGACTGTTTTTGAAGCAGCTTAATGCTGATAGCACAGCGTCAGAGGCTGAGGTAGATCCACCTGAGGAAAATCGCTGGCTTTGACATCCACTTGTCTAGTATACTAAACCAAAAAAGAAATCTTGATATAATAATATTTAATCAAAATAATTTTATTTAATCAAAACAAATAATTAATTACACATAAATACAAAAATAATTAAGTAAAGATACAAAAATTGAACCCCCCTCCCAAGTATATACTATAGACAATTAAAATAACATAAAATATGTGCCAGGTTTATGATGAATAAAGATGGTAAGTATGGTGAGTATAATGGTATCAAGTCCTCATGCAGAAAAGCATGTACCCTTAAAGAAGGATATAAGAGCACTTATATGCATATCTATATGTATATCTATATGCAAGTACTTATATGCATATCCATGTGTATATCTATATGCAAGACCAGCATCAGAGCACAAGGGAACTGATATGGATAGTGCTGCAATAACAAGTCGCTCCAGTGCCAATGATGCAATGATGTAAGTAAAGCAAAAAGCACTGTGTCAAAAAAGGGAAGGAATATCAACTACAATGAGTAGACTATACCTGCAGAGGACATGATGGAGGAAATGATACACCTGGACACCGAGCACCTCGACGCGCGTTTCGCAACCTTCGTCAGATTCTTTTTTATGATTATTATAATATGTTCCAGTCTCCTTTTACACCCCCAAAATTTTTGGTCACCTAATTGTTAATTTACCTTGCTCTGACATTTATTTTCTAATACAACTATGTATGTTTCAATTTTCATTGACATGTAGCAGACAGCAAAGACATTTGTTTATGTTATGTTTACTCACATTGATAACTCCCTACCCATACCATTCCTTTCTGTAACCCCCCCTCCCTTTCTCTTCCATTTTAAAATCATAACTAAAGAATTTACAAAAAAAAAAAGTTGCTAATGCTGGAAGAGAATTATGACATAGTGGTCATATCCAATACACGGCTGTGACTATGCTGTTAATTTGCAGGGTTACAGTCTATTCAGAAATGATTGTGCTAATAAGAAAAGGTTAAAGAGATGCTTATGTGTAAAATTCTGCCTAAAGCCTATTCTGCGTGATCATATATGTGAAGGAAGCGATCATGTAGGGTCTCTTTGGGCAGAAATAAGAGGAGAGAGAAAGAATAATAAAATACTGATATGCAGAGGCGTAGCTAGGTTCTCCTGCACCCGGGGCAAAGATTCAGATTGGCGCCCCCCAACTTATTTCCCGACATCTCCTTCCCCCTCGCCATGTTTGCTTTCTCTACCAATCAATGAGGTGTAAGTTTTTTTTTCACAATTTTTTTAATGTAACTCGAGTATAAAAGCATTTCTACATTTTACAAGTGATATAGTTCTATAATATAATTAACATAAAAATAAATTAAAAGAAAATAAATTAAAGAGGCCACACACAGCTCCCCTTGTAGATAGCGCCACACACAGCCCCCTGTAGATAGTGCCACACACAGCCCCCCTTGTAGATAGTGCCACACACAGCCCCTCTCTTGTAGATAGCGCGCACACACAGCCCCCCTTATAAATAGCGCCACACAGCCCCCCTTGTAGATAGTGACACACACAGCCCGCTTCCCCCCTAGTAGATAGCGGCACACTCCCCCCCTTGTAGATAGTGCCACACACAGCCCACTGCCCCTTTGTAAATAGCGACACACTCCCCCCCTTGTAAATAGTGCCACATTCAGCCCCTTTTAAATAGCGCCACACTCCCCCCCCCTTGTACTTAGCGCCACACAGTGAACAGACCGGTGAGCGGTAGCCTACTGCTACCACTCTCCGCTCTGCCTGGTGTGACTTACCGGAGGAGCCAAGGAGGTCATGCGGCGCAGGCAGCGGCGGAGTTCCTTCTGACTAGGGTTGGTGACAGCCAGGGCTGGCCATAGCTTTGATGGCACCCTGTGCGGGACTCTCTATTGCCGCCCCCTACACAAACCAAAAATGAACCACATATATGGACATGCTGGAACATATATACTCTACATACATAAAGACAGATATTTAGACATACAGGCAAATATACATACACACATTCTGGAATACATACATACAGGTAAATATATAGACGTACAGACACATATACGCACACACACACACCGGCAGATAAATACACCGACAGGAACATATACAAATACATAAAAGGCACATATATACAAGCACAAAAACACATTCACAAACAGACCCATATATACGCACACAGGCACATAAGTACACAGCACAGATAATGTAGTAGATGTTACCTGCTGTCCTATATAACAACACAGATAACACAGTGATAACTCTCTGAGTACAGATAATGTAGTAGTGTTGCCTGCAGTCCTATGTAAGATCACAGTTAACACAGTGATAATTCTCTGAGCACAGATAATGTAGTTATGTTACCTGCAATCCGATGTAACATCACAGCTAACACAGTGATAACTCTATGAGTACAGATAATGTAGTTCTGTCAACTGCAGTTCTATGTAACACCACAGATAACACAGTGATAACTCTCTGAGTACAGATAATGTAGTAGATGTTACCTGCAGTCCTATGTAACACCACAGTGATAACTCTCTGAGTACAGATAATGTAGTAGTGTTACCTGTAGTCCTAACACCACAGATAACACACAGTAATAACTTTCTGAGTACAGATAATGTAGTCATGTTACCTGCAGTCCTATGTAACATCACAGATAACGCAGTGATAACTCTCCGAGTACAGATAATGTAGTAGATGTAAGAGACAAACACATGCAGACACACACACACACACACACACACACACACACAAAGACAGAGACACACACTGTATACACACACACATATACACACACAGACACTCATCATGTCTCCTTGCTGACAGGTCAGGACGGGCTGTGGACCTGTCCCCTGACCTGAGTCATCTGACCTCATGTCACTAACGTGAGGTCAGGTGACAGGTAAGGTGACCGGACTGGTCCACTCCCTGGACGTCACAGACCCCAGTCAGAACGCCGTAATTTCCTGGCTCTTCCTAAAGCTGCTGCAGGTGTCCGACATACGGGGCGCCTATCAGCAGCGATCAGCTGCTCTTCGGCGCCCTCTTTCCCTACCACCTAGTTGCGCCTGGGGCACATGCCCCACCTGCCCCCCTAGCTACGCCCCTGTGATAGGTGTTTGTTATAAGTCTACAAGTATAATGGAAGCAGCACAAAATCAACTTATAATGCAAATAAATAAAGTAATTATTATGGACTTTAACCCCTTCCCTCTTTAGCCACTTTTGACCTTCCTGACAAAGCCTCATTTTTCAAACCTGACATGTTTCACTTTATGTGGTAATAACTTTCGAATGCTTTCACCTATCCAAGCGATTCTGAGTCTGTTTTCTCGTGACACAGCAGACTTTATGTTACTGGCAAAATTTGCTCGATACATTCAGTATTTAAATGTGAAAAACACCAAAATGTAGCGAAAAATTGCAAAAATTAGCATTTTTCTAAATGTAAATGTATCTGCTTGTAAGACAGGCTGTTATAACACACATTATAGTCACTAATTAACATCCCCCACATGTCTACTTTAGATTGGTATCATTTTTTGAACATCCTTTTATTTATCTAGAACGTTACGAGGCTTAGAACTTTAGCAGCAATTTCTCACATTTTCAAGAAAATTTCAAAAGGCTATTTTTACAGGGGCCAGTTCAGTTCTGAAGTGGCTTTTAGGGCCTTATATATTAGAAACCTCCAAAAAGAAACCCCATTTTAAAAACTTCATCTCTCAAAGTATTCAAAACAGCATTTAGAAAGTTTCTTAACCCTTTAGACGTTTCACAGGAATTAAACCAAACTAGAGGTGAAATTTACAAATTTCATTTTTTGTTGTTGCAGAAATTAATTTTTAAGCTTTACCGGAGGAACGCAACTCAATATTTATTGCCCAGGTTCTGCAGTTTTAGTAAATATCCCACATGTGGCCCTAGCGTGCTTATGGACTGAAACACCGGCTTCAGAGGCAAAGGAGCACCTAGAGGATTTTGGGGCCTCCTTTCCATTAGAATATATTTTAGGCACCATGTCAGCTTTGAAAAGCTCTTGTTGTACCAAAACAGTGGAAACCCCCCAAAAGTGACCCCATTTGGGAAACTACACCCCTCGAGGAATTTATTTAGGGGTATAGTAAGCATTTTGACCGGATAGTTTTTTTGCAAAAATTTTTGGAAGTAGGCCATGAAAATGAAAATCTACATTCTTTCAAATAAAATGTAGGTTTAGCTAAATTTTTTAATTTCCAAAAGGACTAAAAGAGAAAAAGCACCACAACATTTGTAGAGCAATTTCTCCCGAATAAAATAGTACTCCATATGTGGTAATAAACGGCTGTTTGGACACACGGCAGGGCTCAGAAGCGAAAAAGCGCCATTTGGCTTTTGGAGCTCAAATTTAGCAGGAATGGTTTGCAGAGGCCATGTCGTATTTGCAAAGCCGCTGATTGACCAAAACAGTGGAAACCCCCACAAGTGACCCCATTTTAGAAACTGCACCCCTTGAGGAAATTATCTAGGGGTATAGTGAGCATTTTGACGCCGCAGGTTTTTTGCAGAAATGATTGGAAGTAGGCAGTGTAAATTAAAAATGACATTCCTTCAAAGAAAATGTAGGTTTAGCTAATTGTTTCTCATTTCCACAAGGACTAAAGGAGAAAAAGCACTTCAAAATTTGTAAAGAAATTTCTCCCGAATAAAATAGTACCCCATATGTGGTAATAAACGGCTGTTTGGACACACGGCACGGCTGAGAAGGGAAAGAGCACCATTTGGCTATTGGAGCTCAAATTTAGCTGGAATGGTTGGAGGAGGCCATGTCACATTTGCAGAGCCCCTGAGGGGACAAAACAACGAAAATGCCCAAAAAGTGACCCCTTTTTGGAAACTACACCCCTTGAAGAATGCATCTACGGGTGTAGTGATTCTTTTGACCCCACAGAATTTATTGGAATTGGGCAGTTAAAATAAAAACAATCCTTTTTCTTCGATAAGATGTAGGTTTAGCGCAAAATTTTTCATTTTCTCAACAAATAAAGGAAAAAAAGAACCCCAACATTTGTAAAGCAACTTCTCCCGAGTACGGCAATACCCCATATGCGGTGATAAACTGCTGTTTGGGCACACGGCAGGGCTCAGAAGAGAAGGAGCGGCATTTGGAGCACAGATATTGCAGGATTGGTTTCTTGACACCATGTCGCATTTGCAAAGCCCCTAAGGTACCAGTACAGTGGAAACTACCCAAAAGGGACTCCATTTGTGATACTACACCCCTTGAATTAATCTACGGGTGTAGTGAGCATTTTGACTCCACAGCTGTTTCATAGATTTTATTTGAATTGGGCAGTGAAAATAAAAATTAAAATTAAAATTAATTTTTTTTCCAATAAGACGTAGCTTTAGTGAAATTTTTTTCATTTTCTCAAAAAATAAAGCAGAAAAAACAAACAAACATTTGTTAAGCAATTTTTCCCGAGTATGGCAGTACCCCATATGTGGTTATAAACTAATTTTTGGGCACATGGCAGGGCTCAGAAGGGAAGGAGTGCCATTTGGCTTTCGGACTACAGATTTTGCTGGATTGGTTTCTGGTCGCTATGTAGCATTTGCAAAACCCCTGTGGGACCAAAACAGTGGACACCCCCCAAAAGTGACCCCCATTTTGGAAACTACACCCTTCAAGGTATTCACCTAGGGGTGTAGTGAGCATGTTAACCCCGCAGGTATTTTGCATAAATGAGTGTGCACTCGATATTGCAAAATAAAAATGGGATTTTTCAATAGATATGCCAATATATGGTGCCCAACTTGTGCCACCATAACAAGACAGCTCTCTAATTATTATGCGGTTTTTCCCGGCTTTAGAGTCACCCTACATGAAGCCCTAATCTTTTGCCTGGACATTTGACAGGGCACAGGAGAGAATACCATGCGAAATTGAGGCCTAATTTGGCGATTTACACAGAATTGGTTCACAATTGCAGAGGCTCAGATGGGAAATAATAAAAGAAACCCCCCAGAAGTGACCTCATTTTAGAAACTACACCCCTCAAGGTATTTATTAAGGGGTGTAGTGAGCATCCATAAATAAATGCGTATGGTGCAAAGTAAAAATTAACATTTTTCCCCAGAATTGCCAATTCAGTGGCAAGTATGTCATGTCCAGCTTATGCCACTGGAGACACACACCCAAAAATTGTTAAAAAGGTTCTCCAGGCTATGGCGGTGCCATATATGTGGAAGTAATCTGCTGTTTGGGCACGCTGTAGTGCTCAGAAGGGTGGGAGCGCCATTTGGCTTTTGGAGCGTGGATTTTGCTTGGTGGTAGTTTTGTTTGGAGTTTTACTGGTGTTTCAGTTTATAATGTGGGGCATATGTAAGCTGGATAGAGTACATCAGGGGCATAGTCAGGGGGTATAATAATGGGGTAAAAAAATTAAATAATCCATAGATGTATGTTGCCCTGTGAAGCAATAATTTTTGCACAGGCCGGTGTCGCACTGATAAACGTTGTCTTTACTTATCCCCCTTTTGGTCCACACTCCGCACCTTTGCAGTTTGCGTAATTTTGCTAGGAGGTGTTGTCCTGGTATAATACGGACACCCTCGCTTCTAGCAGATATGTTTAGGCCCCCCCTTCCTGGTTCCCTAATTTTAGGGCCCCGATAAAATCGCCTCTTGAAACAGACTAAATGTTCCCCTCTGATCTGCACAACTGCATATTTTTTATTTCCTGACTTATGGAAGCCTTAACTAATTTAATTTTTTCATAGACGTAGTGGTATGAGGGCTGGTAGTGATGTATATTCATTATCAGGATGCTACAGTAATGTTAATGTTTGTGTATGTAGCTGCACATAACGATATAACTATATCGCTAGTGCAGTGTAAATGAATGGAGAGAAGTGTATGACGCTGATTGGTCAGCGTCATACACTCCTCTGTACAACGCCCACTTGGTCTAAAGTAAAAACTCATTGGCATAAAGCTAAAAATCGCTCATAAAGTGGTTTAAAATAGATAGTTTTTCTAAATAAAAAGCATTCCTGTCACCTACATTATAGCGCCGATCTCCTTATATAGGAGAGAGGGCACTTATAATGTGGTTACAGAGCCTCTTTAAGCAAGGATGTACATCTATTTTACACTTACATATAATCCAAGTGTGTGCCAACTTTAACCCCAGAACCCCCCCAAAAACACATATAAACATACAGGGGCATAGCTAAAGGCTCATGGGCCCCGATGCAAAATTCTTACTGGCCCCCCCCCCTTCTCATGGCCGATGGTCCGCAGCTGTCAGCTGCATCGCTGGGTCTCCTAAGTGACCCAACAATGCAGCACTAGCAGCCGGGGGCGTCACTAAGGCTGGGTTCACACACCCTATTTACGGACAGAATTCGGGCGTTTTAGCATTGAATTACGTCCGAAAATGCGGCTCAAAAGCGTTGGCAAACATCTGCCCATTCATTTGAATGGGTCTTACGATGTTCTGTGCCGACGGTCATTTTTTTTTTACGCGCCGCTGTCAAAAGGCGGCACGTAAAAAAGACGCCCACGTCAAAGAAGTGCCTGTCACTTCTTCAGACGTAAATGGAGCCGTTTTCCATTGACTCCATAGAAAAACAGCTCCAATTACGTCCGTAATGGACGCAGCGAAAGACGCCTGCACATGCCATTACGGCTGAAATTACGGTGCTGTTTTCTCCTGAAAACAGCACCATAATTTCAGCCATAACGGACGCTGCCGTGTGAACATACCCTCAGGGCTTAAAATGTCAGGGAAATAGCCCCAATACATATGTGTCCGTCCCCAAAAAAAAGTGTGTATATGAGACAGCATAGCATATCTATAGCACTACGACCCTATACACTATGGATAGGATTAGATACAGTGGCTCAGCAGACAGTATCACACATGATAGGATTAGATACAGTGGCTCAGTAGGCAGTATCACACATGATAGGATTAGATTCATGGCTCAGCAGACAGTATCACACGATAGGATTAGATACAGTGGCTCAGCAGACAGTACCACACATGATAGGATTAGATACAGTGGCTCAGAAGGCAGTATCACACATGATCGGATTAGATATAGGGCCCAGCAGACAGTATCAAACAAGACACGATTAGATATAGGGCCCAGCAGACAGTATCACACATGATTGGATTAGATACACAGCTCAGCAGACAGTATCACACATGATTGGATTAGATACAGGGCTCAGCTCGCTGACATTGCGGCTCCAGCGCTGGACCCAGGATAGGTAAGAATAATAATTTTGCTTCTTTATGTGTTACTGATTATTTTTGTGTGTTTGTGTTTTTTTTACAGGTTCGGTTGTTGGACTTCGGATTCGAGGACTACTTCAATGACGGCGTTTTTTTTATTCTCAATAAAATGGTTAATGAGGGTTGTGTTTTTTTATTTCAATAAAATATTTTTTCTATGTGCTTGTATCTTTTTAAACTTTATTATCACCGCCTTAATAATGGCCGCTGGCTGATTGACAACCTCCATTACTAAGGCGAGGCTTAATGTTAGCCGGTGCAGAGGCTACACTAACCCCCATTATTACCCCGGTACCCACCGCCACCAGGGGTGCTGGGAAGAGCCGGGTACGAACCAGTACCCGACCATCTGTAGTGACGGGGTGGCCGCAGGCTGGTAGTATTAGGCTGGGGAAGGCCAAAAACAGTGGCCCTTCCCACCCTTGTAATGCTGCCTACTGCTGCTGTGTTGTATCTGGCTGGTTATGAAAATTGGGGGGGACCCCACATCGTTCTTTCCAATTATTTTTATTTTTTTATTTTTTTAAATGACGTGGGGTCCCCCACATTTTTCATAACCAGCCAGATACAATAAAGCAGCAGCAGCCTAGCATCACCAGGGTGGGAAGGGCCACTGTTTTTGGCCTTTCCCCTCCTGATAATACCAGCCTGCGGCCACCCCAGTGGCCGACCATCACTACAGATGGTCAGGTACTGGATCGTACCCGGCTCTTCCCAGCACCCCTGGTGGCGGTGGGTACCGGGGTAATAAAGGTGTTAGTGTTCTCCTCTGCACCGGCTAACACTAAGCCCCGCCTTAGCAATGGACGTCGTCAATCAGCCGGCGGCCATTACTAAGGCGGTAGTAATATAGTTTAATAAAAAACACAAAGACATAGAAAAAATATTTTATTGAAATAAAAAAAAAACCCACACAGCCCTCATTAACCATTTTATTGATAATAAAAAAAAAGCTGTCATCGAAGTAGTCCTGGAATCCGCCGTAGTCCAACGACCGAACCTGTAAGAAAACACACAAAAAATAATTAGTAACACATGTGTTAGGCTTAGACACAGGGCCCATGTGTGATACGGTCTGTGGGACCCTGTATCTAAGCCTACCACAACGTAGGCTTAGATACAGGGTCCAGCAGACAGTAATCTTATACAGTATAAGATTACTGTGTGCTGGGGCCCTGTATCTAAACCTACAGTGTGGTAGGCTTAGATACAGGGCCCAGCAGACAGGATCACGCATGGGCCATGTATCTAAGCCTACCATGTGATTGGCTTAGATACAGGGCCCAGCAGACAGGATCACACAATCTGTGATCCTGTCTCATGGGCCCCCTAAGCCTGATACATCGTAGGCTTAGGGGTTGTGCAGTCCCTAAACATTGATGGCCTATCATGTGGATAGGCCATCAATAGCTGATGTGTCGTCCGGGACCCGCAAATCAGCTGTTTTGAAGGGGCCGCAGCACTCGTACGAGAGTTGCTTCCCCTTCATTTCACTACTTGCTCACACTGTGAATCGCCGACACAGATTCACAGTGTGACCGGAATGAAGTGACAGGAATGAAGGGGAGCAGCTCTCGTACGAGTGCTACGGCCCCTTCAAAACAGCTGATTGGCGGGTCCTGGGAGTCGGACCCCGCCAGTCAGGGCTAACCTTACCTTCCTCTTCGGCCGCGGCGGGAGTTCTGTCCTCTCGATGCTGCGATCCGGAACCAGGAAGGTAAGTAAAGTATGTTACTATAGTAACAGGGGCCCACGGCCCGAGTTACTATAGTAACTTTTTATTGATGTGGTGCGGGGGGCCGTGGGCCCCCCTGGCTTCAGGGCCCGGTCACAATTGCGACCACTGCGACCCCTATAGCTATGCCAGTGTAAACATAGTAAACCTCTCTCTCTGAGAGAGTGAGCGTTGAAATTCCTACTAGTGCAATGTACAGAACAACAGAAAAGTTGTGTAGAGCATACCACCATTCTGTCAAAACATATATCCTGCATTTCAACATAACAATATACTTGCTAGGCATAAAGCCCATAAGTGCTGCCTGAGTAACCAATGAATAACAACAAGTCAGGTCACATACTCACTACTTTACGTATCAATAATCAGAGTACAAGTCCCAGAATACATAACCTGGAAGATAAAACATATGAACCATATTTCAGGGTGTCTTGACACGCAGTTGCCTCTCATGTCCATTAAGCCACTGCATGGCCATGTGCGGATTTTCAAAAAAAGGAGGAGTTCTTCCTAGAGCTGCAACACGCAACTTCGCTGGGTACAGCATAGAATACGCCACCTGCAAATTTCTCAGTCGCTTCTCGACACCTTGAAAACGCACTCTTTTACGCTGAACTTCCGCTGAGTAATCCAGGAAGATGGAGACTTCCCCGCCATTTATAGCCAAATCCGGACATTCCCGTGCTTTTCATAGAATGATATACCGATATTTATAGTGCAGTAATTTGGCCAATATAGGCCTCGGAGGGTGTCCAGGTGGTAAAGGGCGAGTCGGCACACGATGAGCCCATTCAATAGCAAATAATGGGATGAAGGTGTCTTCCCCAAAAGAAGTGCGCAGCCATTTCTTCATATATTCTGTGCAATTCAAGCCTTCTGATTTTTCCGGTATTCCAATCAGTCTAACAGTATTACGACGTAACCTATTTTCTAGGTCGTCCGTTTTGTTCAACAAAGCCACAATATCATGAGTCTACTTTTTAGAGTCTTTCATGGTAGTAAACATATTATCTTCCAGGTCTGTGACCCGTCCCTCCACTTCACCAAGTCGCTCGTTGACCTTTTGCATATCATGCCTAATAATGGCAATATCTTCCTTCATGGCTCCCACCTTCACATTCAAAGTAGAAAGCGTAGACTTGCAGTAGTTGATAGCCAAAAAGCCAGCATTTCCTCCGTGGCGCCATCTTGTGAGTCTCGCTCAGCGGGCCTCTGAGAGAATCTTGCCTTGCTTCTGGTCATTTCTGCACACCTCCAACCCGCAACCACCGCAGCAAGCGAGGACGTCAGGTAATACAGCAGTTCAGGAAAGTATATGTCACCTCAGGCAAAGTATTCGGGTATTTTTCAGGAGTTCTTGCAGGAGCTCAGAAACGTGCGACTCTCTACAGGCTCAGCAAGCCACGCCTCCTTCAATATTTAATTTAATAAAATCCATTACGTTTTTAGTGAAATAAATCCCCAAATATTTTATATGTTGGTCATCTCGAACAACAGACACTTGCCCGAGAAAAAAATTATCCATTTTATCAATCATCAAACATGCAGATTTGTCCCAATTAATTTTTAAACCCTGAAAATTATCCATACCGTTCAAATATCTCAATAACTCTATTTATAGAGTGGGAAGAACCCATATATAACAAAACATCATCCGAGTAAAGAGATATTTATAAGACAACGTCTCCATACTCAAAGCCAACTATACTCCTATCTTCACGTATGATTACTGCCAGGGTTTCCATAATCAAAGAGAAGAGCAAAGGTGAAAAGGGACAACCCTGTCTTGTACCCCGTTCAATCTTAAAATCTCTGGAGACTACCTCATTGACTATTACTCGAGCTTTCGGGTTTGCGTACAAAAGTTTAATCCACTAAATAAATCTGGAGCCAAAACCCGTCCTCTCGAAGACTGCCCATATAAAATTTCACTCTACAGTGTCTGCCTTGCAAGCACCAAGGGACAAAATCGACCTTTCCCCTGTGTTAGATGGCTCCACCTGGAGATTCACGCACAACCTCCTAATATTATCTGACGTAGACTTGTTTGGCATAAAGCCACATTGGTCTTTATGAATCAAATAAGGGTTAACCCTCACCAACCTATTTGCCAAAATTTTAGCCAGCAATTTAACATCCGTAATTAATGAAAGAGATTGGTCTATAATACTCCATTTTAATAGGGTCTTTCCCTGATTTTAAAATAAGTGCAATCAACACCTCCCTCATAGAAACAGACATTTCCCCTTCCCCTAGTAAGTTATTCCATAGATCCATAAGTCTAGCCCCTAATGCCTCAATATATTGTGCGTAAACCTCAAAGGGCAACCCATCCAACTCAGAGGACTTACCTCCAGGGGCGTTCTTAATAACCCCCTCTAATTCCATCATTGTGATTGGGGCATCCTACATATCCATTTGTTCTTGTTTAAGTCTTGACAATGGAATAGTCTCCAGAAACTCAAGTATCTCCCCCATCTCCCAAATTTTTCTATGCGCTTTCTAGTGTTGGAGTCATGTTGTGCCATCTGCTACGCTTGCTGTTATACACCACGTCTGGTGTCATCTGCCACGCCTAGTATCCGCCACATGTGGCGTCATCTACCATCAAAGTTCCATCTGTGCCTAAGCCTCTGCAACGGTCTGGACTATTACAGGTACCCTTGTGCTTGGACTTTGTATAGACTTGGTATACTGTTGTTTTGCCGGCTGCTACTTTGATACGGCGGCGTGGCCTAGTGAGTCCACATACCCACTAAGTAATATCACGGTGACGAAGATCAGAAGCAGAAGTTAAGGCGTTCTTGAGGGTGGAGAATGTGGACTCTGCCTCAAGAGTCCATTCCTTAGCGTTTACTCCTTTTCTGGTGAGAGCTGAGATGTAAGCAGTAAGGGACGAGAAATTTGGAATGAACGGACAGAAATTTTTGTATAGCTTGGATTCAGGGCCGGCAAAATTAAAAGTGGGGCCCCAAATCTGGAAATATTATACGGACAAGTATTAGTATTGTTTTTTACCGCTTCATCAGCGGCAGATAAGACAAATTTCGCTATGTAGGTGGAACACATGTTTATGTGGTATCCCCTTATTGGACATTTATGGCATATCCACAGGACAGCTCACTGGGCTCTGGCCACTGTCTGCAGGAGATCTGTGCATTGGAAACAGAGTAGCAGTACGTGCTCTCTTGTCTCCAAAAAATCCAGCCACCTCGTCAGATAATGGCTTTAGCCCAGCAACCGTGGCAGAAGGTAGGACGGGGGCCCCGTTCTAGAGAAAGGTGCGGGACCCATATTTTGGACATTTATGGCATGTCCTGTGGATATGCCATAAATGTCTGAGATAGGAATGCCCCTTTAATACAAGGGTATATTGCAGACAATTACCAAAGTCATATTCTGCAGGAACAACAATCCCCACGGTCACACTGCAATACATTTTCAGAATAATTACCCTTACCAACGGCCACCTTTTTATAAAATTACACTAGAAGCTTGCCCCACTAAAGTAAGCACTTTCCCCCTCTCTATTAGGGACAGTCTTTCTTTATAAGAATTGTTATTTGTATTATTAGAGGTTACATTTTAATATTTTCCTTACTTTTCTTTGTGGTTCATTATTTATTTTTTCAGGGCATGAGGTTCTGTCTTATTATGAATATAAATTACAACTATGCACATAACTTTTTATTTTAGTGACTACGTTTTACTTTGTATAATCAGTCCACACGTGTGTGAGGCTTCGGTCTATAGAGGACATTTATCAAACACTGACTGCCATGTAGAAAGGAGAGGAAGTCCAAATCTAGTGGCGCTATTGTTTTGCGACTGAGGTCACATGACCTGTTACTCTCTACTGCCACTCAGCTCCTCTCATTTATACACGGCGATTAGTGTATGATATAGGTCTTGTATACACCGTAATGTCACACAAGTGTGGACTGCTTTTGCGCACTAAAATTTCATTAAACTTCACAAACTGTTGCTGCTTACTTACCCTGCTATGGCTTCTCTTTAGCTCCGGCCTCCACTGTACTGTGTCCTGACGCCATCAATAATTCCAATGTTGTGTACGACAGTGTCAGAACACAGAACAGCGGCACCCAAGCTGAAACATAAGAACCAGGAGGGTAAATATTAGAGATAAGTGAACCGATTTGGCACAAATTCAATTTGGCCTAAATTGTATAAACTTTTCTGAGTAGCCGTAATCCAAGACCTTTGAAGTTCTCGGCGCACAAATCATCAGCCTCCACTTTGTAGGTTATAGAACAAAAAAGTGTAGAAAAGACCATACTCACCAACTCCCCTGGTCTTCCGTAGCAACGCGTTCTGGTTGGCAGGTGAGATGACGTAGCTGAGCCATGTGATCCATGTGAGCCATGTGATCCATGTGAGCCATGTGATCCATGTGACCGCTACATCATCTCACCTGCCGGCAGGTACACGTCGCTACGAAAGACTAGGGGAGGTGGTATTTTTTATATTTATATTTTTGTGGAATCGCAAATGCCCCGATTTCTTTGTTTGACTCTGACAGGGCTATTAAGGGCCTTTCATGGTGACTTCATTTGGACCGAAACACATTTCTGTGCTGATTCCATAGGATCGGCCCTGAAACAAATTACTCTGGGGTACTTTGGGCCCACCAGGAATCACTTTTTTCACTGTCTGGAGTGCTGCGTGTGTGTGTGTGTGTGTGTGTGTGTGTGTGTGTCTATATATTATATAGATACACACACACACACACATATACGTGCACATTACATGCATATAGTATATTTCCACATTATACACATACAGTATTTACATACACAACACAAATTATATTACACATATATACATACACATTACACATACTGTATAAACATACATATTACACACATTAAACATATATACTGTACATACATATTAAACACATTATATTACATACATACATACATAGCACATATATACAATCACCTACACACATAACATATCTGCACATTATGCATGCACGTTACACATAGTCCTTTTCTGCAGATGAAGTTTGGTGTGTGGAAGAGCATTGACATTACAGTACAGGAAACCTCTTGTGTTTGAGTGTCTGCAGTCTCCCGCCCCCTCATTTCTGGAACAACTGCTAAATGCTAACAACTTACTACAGGCCAGGCTGAGGCAGGAGAGGGAGGTGATGCAGGACCTGACAGAGACTGAGCAACTAGCCGAGTCTGCCGGTGGCCAGGACCTCCTCTCTTCTGCTACTATACAGTGATGTCAGCGGAGAGAGCGCGGTGCTGGGCTCACAGTCTCTTCACTGTTTTTAAGCTGCACGCATCCTCGGACGGGAAGCTGAACAGCAGTCCTGATGCAGGGGGCACTTTGGGAATTAGGGCCCTGGGCAATTGGCCAGTTTGCCCCCCTCCTAATGCCGGCCCTGCTCGAAGACCCTGAGGACGTGGCCACTCCAAGACGGCCTTCACCTTCTTCGGTCTATTTGAAGACTGAGATCGGAGACAATATAGCCCAGGAAGGCCAAGGAACTCTTTTCAAATACGCACTTCTCTAGTTTTACGTATAATTTATTTCCCCTTAGCCGCAACAAGACTTGGCGTACATGTTTCCGATGCGTCGTCAGATCAGGTAAGTAGATCAAGATGTCGTCCAGATCTACCACCACACAGACATACAGAAGATCACGGAAGACGTCGTTTACGAACTCCTGGAACACCGCTGGAGCGTTACACAGAACAAAGGGCATGATAAGATACTCGTAGTGACCATCTTGGGTGTTAAATGCGGTTATAGGCGCCGCGTAGAGCCGGCTTAGTAAACACCTTAATGTGTAGCTAAACGTTCGACAAACTTCTGACATGTCATAGTGACATGTCAGAATTTCGGATTGGTGGGGGTCCGAGCACTGAGACCCCCACAATGGCTAGAACGAAGCAGCTGAAGTGCTCGTGTGAGCGCTCAGCTGCTTCGTGTATGTTCGGCTTTTTCCCCGAAATAATTGTATCGTGTACGGACTCAATAGAAAGTCTATGAGCCCGTACTCCAATACATCGGCTTTCCGGAAAAAGCCAAACAGAAACGAAGCAGCTGAGTGCTTACATGAGCACTTCAGCTGCTTCGTTCTAGCGATTGGTGTGGGTCTCAGTGCTCGGACCCCCACCAATCCAAACTTCTGGCATGTCACTATGACATGTCAGAAATTTGTCGAACGTTTAGCTACACTTTAACTCCACAAATTCTGTCAAAGAGCTCAGACATAAGCAGCAAGGGGTAATGCTTTGTACTTACTTTTTACTGTGACTTGGTTCAATCCACAGTAGTCGATGCACGGTCAGAGTGACCCATTTTCAGAGGGATACTTTTTCTCCTCTAATAAGAATCCAGCTCTGGCTGGTGAAGTAAGTAGACTTCCTGATGAATTCCCTCATCAGGTTCTCCTTAACGTACCCCGACAGGGCCTGGGTTTCAGGCAAGTAAATCGGGTAGACCCGTCCACTAGGGAGAGAGAGGCTTCAGGAACCAACTCTTTAGGACAGTCATATGGACGATAAGGAGGAAGGACATCTGCCTTATTCTTGCTGAAGACATCCACATAGCTGGCATATTGTGGTGGTAATCCATAGAGAGACTGAGGCAGTGGAGAAAGAATGGGATGAACTTGAGGCAGACATCAGGGTCTCCACTGAAGGACCTCTCCGGAGATCCAATCAAGGACTGGAGAATGTTACGGAGCCAGGGTAATCCCAGTAGGATTTTGTTGATAGCTTTGGACAAGACATACAAAGCAATCAGCTCAGAATGAAGGACTCCTATCTATAGCCTCAGTGGTTTGGTGATTGCCTGACCCGATTCTGTCTAAGGTTGTCCATCTACAGATGCGACCACCAAGGGTTTCTCCAGAGGAACTGTGGTCAAATGGAGACGATCAACCAAGTCCTGCTGGATAAAATTTGCAGCCGCTCCTTCACTGGTGACAATTGACACAGAAATAGACAATTTGGGAGAGAATTTAGAGGTAGAGAGTGATTCACCTAGGTTAGTCTCTCCAATCAAAACTAGGTGCTGGATTTTCCTGGCTTCTGAGGGCATTGGCACACGAAATGTCCCTTGTGGCCACATTACAGACACAATCCAGTCGATCGTCTGCGTTGTCTTTCCTGGTTGGACAATCTAAGTCCATCATTGAGTGATGAAGCCTCTACAGGACCTAGGATCCCCGTCGTAGCAAGAAGGTAGAGGCAGTAAAAATTGTAGATCCAGGGCAGGCAGGAGGGTTAACAGGAAGTGGAACAGCGGAAGCATCCAGAGGAGCTGCAGTAGGATAATCCAAATGGGTACTTATCGAATTGACAGCCTGTAGGAGCTGATCTTGACATGCCCGCAGGTCACGCATTTCCAATTGCATCACCTGAATCGCCGCCTTAGGTAGACCAGTGGGACCCATGGCCTGAGCGTACTGTCACGACTGTGGGGTATGTGGACCCACTAGGCCGCTGTGCCGTAACAGAGTAGAAGCTGGCCAAACAATAGTCAATACCAGTCTCTGGGGTAAGAGTACCTGGGAAGATGATCTGGCAGATACTCGGAGAAGCAGGCATGTGGTGTAGCAGACACTTGGCACAGATAATACTTGGTGTGGTAGATGACACTGGACGTGGCAGATGACACGGGACAGGGCAAATGACATGGGACGTTGCAGATGGAACAACACGACTCCAACATTAGATACAGCTCAGGAACAGATAGAGATACGGGACATGGGAATACTGGGAGCAGGATACATAGTTATAGTTTGAACGGTTGAAAAAAGACACGTCCATCAAGTTCAACCAAGGGATGAGAAAGGGGAAGTAAACAATTTCTACACATAGGAGCTAATATTTTTTTATTCTGGGAAATGATCTAAGCCTTTTTTCAAGCCATCTACTGTCCCTGCTATGACCAGCTCCTGCGGTAGGTTATTCAATAAATTCACCGTTCTCACAGTAAAGAAGGCTTGTCACCTCTGCAGGTTGAACCTTTCTTTTTCCAGACGGAGGGAGTGCCCCCTTGTTTTTTGAGGGGGTTTTACATGGAACAGGATTTCACCATATTTTTTGTATGTGCCATTCATATATTTATATAAGTTAATCATGTCCCCCCTTAGTCGTCTTTTCTCAAGGCTAAATAGGTTTTGTTCTTTTAATCTTTCCTCATAACTTAGATTCTCCATGCCCCTTATTAGCTTCGTTGCTCTTCTTTGTATTTTTTCCAACTCCAGGGCATCCTTTCTATGAACTGGAGCCCAGAACTGGACTGCATATTCTAGATGAGACCTCACTAATGCTTTGTAAAGTGGTAATATTACATCCCTGTCCCGCGAGTCCATGCCTCTTTTGATACACGACAATATTTTGCTGGCCTTTGAAGCAGCTGATTGACACTGCATGCTCTTATTTAGTTTATGATTTACAAGTACACCCAGATCCTTTTCAACAAGTGACTCCCCCAGTGTAGCTCCCCCTAGGACATATGATGCATGCAGGTTGTTCGTACCCAGGTGCATAACTTTACATTTATCTACATTAAACTTCATTTGCCAAGTGGATGCCCAAACACTTAGTTTGTTTAAATCTGCCTGCAATTCACAAACATCTTCCATAGTCTGAACTATATTGCATAGCTTGGTGTCATCTGCAAAAAATAGAAATAGTGCTATTAATCCCATCCTCTATATCATTAATAAATAAGTTGAATAATGGTCCCAGCACTGAACCCTGGGGTACACCACTTATAACTGGGGACCATTCAGAGTAGGAATCATTGACCTCATTTTTTTTGATACGGTCCTTGAGCCGATTCTCAATCCAATTACAAACTATACTTTCTAAACCTATAGTCCTTAATTTACCCATTAGATGTCTATTGGGGACAGTGTCAAATGCCTTTGCAAAGTCCAAAAACACTATATCCACAGCGGCCCCTCTGTGTAGGCTTCTGCTTACCTCTTCGTAAAAACAAATCAGGTTGGTTTGACAGCTTCTGTCCTTAGTAAAACCGTGCTGGCTGTCACTTATAATACTATTTATTGTCACATATTTCTGTATATAGTCCCTCAATAGCCCCTCAAACATTTTCCCCATAATTGATGTTAAGCTTACTGGTCTATAATTACCCGGCGAAGACCAAGAGCCCTTTTTTAAAATAGGCACCACATTTGCCCTGCGCCAGTCCCTTGGCACTATACCAGTCATGAGAGACTCTCTAAATATTATGAAGAGGGGGACAGAAATAACTGAACTAAGCTCCTTAAGAACTCTAGGGTGTAGCCCATCTGGTCCCGGGGCCTTGTGTACGTTTATTTTATTTAATTTAGCTTGCACCATATCTACATTCATCCAATTCAGTATATCAACTGATATATTAACAGCACTGGCAGCGGCTATATCAGCTGCTCTTTCTTCTGTTGTATATACAGAGCGGAAGAACCCATTTAGTAACTCTGCCTTCTCTTGATCCCCTGTGACCAACTCCCCATTACCACTATCTAAGGGTCCTACATGTTCAGACCTTGGCTTTTTTGCATTTATATGCTTGAAGAATTTTTTAGCATTTGTTTTACTATCCTTGGCCACCTGCCTTTCATTTTGTATTTTTGCTGATTTTATTATCTTTTTACAGATTTTATTAAGCTCTTTATATTTTACAAAGCCTGAGGCTGTACCCTCAGATTTGTATTTTTTAAATGCCCTTTTTTTTGTCACGTATTGCCCTTTTTATAGAAGGTGTAAGCCATGTGGAGTTTAATTTTAGTCGTTTATACTTGTTACCTGTAGGAATACATTTTGCACTATAATTACCCAAAGTAGATTTGAAGATTTCCCATTTATCATTTGTCCCATTATTTAACATTAGTTCTTCCCAGTCTATATCCTGAATTGCAGCCCTCATCCTGGGGAAATTGGCCTTCTTAAAATTAAGTGTTTTTGCCCTCCCAGCCTGTGTTTGTTTTTTTCAGTATAGGTAAAATATAACTATATTATTATCACTGTTACCGAGGTTTTCACGAACATTGACATTCCCAACAAGCTCTGCATTATTAGAAATGACCAGATCCAACAGAGCTTCACCTCTAGTCGGGTCTTCCACAAACTGGCCCATAAAATTTTCCTGCAACAGGTTGAGGAAATGTCTCCCCTTTGCAGGTGAAGCCGATCCATGACACCAATTAATATCCCGGTAATTAAAATCTCCCATTATCACAACAGCACCCACCTGTGCAGCCCGCTCCATCTGTTTATATATTTGATCTTCTATCTCTTCAGTTATATTGGGGGGTCTATAGATTACACCAAAAGTAATTTTTTCAGTGTTTACCTCCCTTTGTAATTCCACCCACAAGGTTTCAACCTCCTCACAGTCTTCACCCTCTAATGTCTCATTCACACTCACCTTCATATCGCTTCTTACATACAGACATACACCACCACCGTTCCTATTTACCCTGTCTTTCCGAAACAGTGTAAAACCCTGTAGATTTACAACCCAATCATGTGAAGAGTCCAGCCATGTTTCAGCAACACCAGCTATATCTATATTTTCTTCCAATATCAAGGCCTCCAGCTCCCCCATTTTGCTTGCTAGACTTCTGACATTTGTGAACATACACTTTAACTTGCCTTTAAATGTTTCACTTTCAGTATCAGAAATGTGATTGTTTGACATTTGGGCTTTTTTATTTTCACTGCTGTTTTTTAACGAAAGGATCTCCTTATCTTGTTGCCTAGTCCTCTCCCCACCGCCTGTTTCTCCCCCCACCAATATAGTCTGACCCCTCTCTAACCTAACTACCCATTTATTTTCTACATTGGCCTCCCTCCTCAGCCCTAGTTTAAACACTCCGTCACCCCAGCTAGAATTCTCTCCCCCAGCACAGCAGACCCCCTTCCATTTAGGTGCAAATCATCTGCAGTCTATGGGGCTTCTGTAATTACGGGTGACTACGTGTGTGCACCCGTAATTACGGGAGCATTGCTAGGTGACGTCAGTGAATAGTCACTGTCCAGGGTGCTGAAAGAGTTAAACAATCGGCAGTAACTCTCAGCACCCTGGACAGAAACTACCGATCACAATATAGATCAACCTGTAAAAAAAAAAAAAAAGACGTTCATACTTACCCAGAACTCCCTGCTTCTTCCTCCAGTCTGGCCTCCTGGGATGACGTTTCAGCCCATGTGACCGCTGCAGCCAATCACAGGCTGTAGCAGTCTCATGGACTGCCGCGTCATCCAGGGAGGTCGGGCTGGATGTCGAAAGAGGGACACGTCACCAAGACAACGGCCGGGTAAGTATGAATTTCTTTCACTTTTACTGCGGAAGGGGCTGTCCCTTCTCTCTATCCTGCACTGATAGAGAGAGGGGCTGCCAATTAGTGCAGTGCAATTTTGCAGCGAAAACATGCCCGTAAATACAGGTGGAATACTGGTGACACCGGACCCGTATTTATGGGCACGGGTCCGTAAATACTGGTGCAATACGTGTCGAATACGGGTGAACAAGGACCCGTATTTACGCCAGTATTTACGGGAGGACAAAAATACGTTCGTGTGCATGAGGCCTAACTCAGGTCCAATCTAGAACTTAGCTCCTTAAAGAAGCTAATCAGAGTGATTTAACAGGACCGATCGCTCATAAACCTATGCTGATGCTGTTTATTTGCATTTAGATTCTCGAGAATAGCATTTCATGATAGAATCCTTAAATATCAGACATAAGGGTCTGTCTATCACGGTACTTATTTCCTGCAAAATGCGGGGTGTATACCATCGATGCTTTATCTATTTTAGTGTTTTTAAAACGGCGCTCCACTTCTTGCTGGGTTAAGTAGGTGACATGTAATGGAGAATTTACTTTTTTCCCTAATCATATCGTCTGACATAGGATTTTCATGTGTAAATACAGTAGAGAAAAAGGCGTTTAATAGATTGGACTTTTCCTCATCCTCCTCCACCATTATACCCAGATTATTTTTGAGAGGGCCAACACTTTCAGTTTTCAGTTTATTATTATTTATGTATTTGAAAAATATTTTTGGGTTATTTCTACTTTCTTTGGCAATGAGTCTCTCTATTTCAATATTTGCTGCCTTTATTTGTCTTTTGCACAACTTTTTTTTCATAATAATTATTTAATGCCACGTTACTACCAACTTTCTTTGGTAGTTTGAACGCTTTCTTTTTATAATTTATTGCCCCATTACTGTTTTATTTAACAACATCGGTTTCACCCTAGCTGTTTTATTCCCATAGCATAAATATTTTTCATAAGATGTAGTTACGTGTTTTTTGTTTTTTTAAACGTCCCATTTAGTTTGTGTATTTTTATTTTGAGGACATTGTCCCAGTTTATGCCCTTAAGGTCATGCCTTAGCCCATGAAAATTTGAAGTTTAGAGTTATTTTAGGTACACTACCAAACATCTTAATAAAGTATACATGAAAACTTATTATGTTGTGGTCACTATTACTTAGGTGACACCCAACCTGTACTTTTGATATGCTGTCTGGTCCATTGGTTAACCCCTTCGCAGACCCGGACGTGCCATTACGTCCGGGTGCGGGGGTTGGTTTTTGGAGCATGCTCACGCGCTGGGCGTGTCACAGCGGACACCCGGGACTAACAGCCTTCATACTGCTCAATCGGTGAAAAAATAAAAACGTTATGGATCTCAGAATTTAGCGACACAAAACATTTTGTTTTTAACAAAGAGTTTACTATCAATAAAAGTAGTAAAATATAAAAAAAAAACGATATAAATTTGGTATCACCGTAATCGTATTGAGCCACAGAATAAACATACGTTGTCGTTTTTACTGCACGGGGAAAGCCGTATAAACAAAACCCAAAAAACAATTAAGGAATCACAGTTTTTTCCAACTTCAGCCCGCAAATAATTTTCTCTCAGTTTCTCAGTACATTATATGGAACTATAAATGGTACCAAAAGAAACTACAACACCTCCCGCAAAAAATAAGCCCTCACACCATTCTATTGAAGGAAAAATAAAAAAGTTATGGCTCTTGGAATGCGGGGAGTGAAAAACAAAAATAAAAAAAATGGCTTCGTCCCAAAGGGGTTAAAGTTAGGTCTAGAAGTTGTTGGATCTAAAGCAGTATTTTATTATTTTTTTCTCCCCCTCCATATTTCCACCGATAGGGACTCCACATGATCATTTCCCTCATAGATAACATCATGCAGGATGGGTACATAAAAGGATTTTAAATATAAGCAAACCCTTCCCACTTTCTGATCAGCATGATCATTCCTAAACAGACTGTAACCCTGCAAATTAACAGCCCAGTCATACCGATCATCCAGCCATGCCTCCCTTATTCCCACTACTGTATGTCATAATTCTCCTCCAGCATTATCAACTCTAATTCCTCAATCTTGTTTTTGAGGCTTCTGGTATTAGTATACATGCACTTTGTTTATCCGTACCACTTTTCTTCCTATTCCTATTAATCCCTATCCGCACGAGTCAGTAGCTATACGTCGTCGTGGGAGGTTACTTCCCGCACAAGGACGTATAGTTACTGAGTTGTTTCCGGTGCACACTGTCGGCGACAGTGTGCACCGGTAAGTCAGCTGTCGCCGACAGCTGACACTCCACTTTTACTGGCCAGCGGTCCTTTGCTACCGATTTTGGCAATTAACCCCTTAAATGCGAAGATCGGTTGCGATCACAGCATTTTAGGGGTTTCTAGCATATCGGCAGACCCCTGGCCTCCGTGTCTGCCATGGACGGAAGCCCATCAGGAACAACCTCTGGCTGGCCCTGATAGGCTTCCTGTCAGAGTGACAGGAAGTCACTGTGTCGTTCCCTTATCACCGAGAGTGTAAATCGGGAGGGAACCAGGAAGTCAGCTATCCCCGATAGCTGACACTCCAGTGTTGCCGATCAGCTGCTCATCGCCGCTGAATTTGGCAATTAACACCTTTAATGCGGCGATCGATTGCCGCATTAAGGAGTTTTGTAGCACATTAGCAGAGCCCGTGCAGTTGCGGGGGTTGCTGATGCTTGTGATGGAATCCGGAGGCCAGGCAACGGCCTCCGGGTCTGCCATGTATGGAAGCCTATGAGGACTAGCCTCTGACTGGTCCTCGTAGACTTAGGGTAAGTGCACACACAAAATTAAAAATGGCTCAAAATACGGAGCTGTTTTCAAGATGTTTTTTAATCAAACTCGAGATTTTCGCAGCATTTTTAACGGACGTTTTTGGAGCTGTTTTTCTATAGAGTCAATGAAAAACGGCTCCAACATGCACTTCTTTTTCGTGGCCATATTTTTTTATGCACCCGTTTTGAAAAAACGGCCACGTAAAAACCGCCCCGTCGGAACAGCACGCCGTTTTCCCATTGAAATCAATGGGCAGAAGTTTGGAGGCATTCTGCTTCCGATATTTCAGACGTTTTTCGGGACGTTTACAGCCCGAAAAACGTCTGAAAACACTCTGTGTGAACATACCCTTACTGTCAGTGACTGTGATGTCACACTGATAGTTGGAATACATTACACTATCTAGGTAGTGTAATGTTTTCTAGCAGCAATCAGAGCTGCAGGTAAAAAAAAGAAAGTGTAAAAAGTAAAAAAATTTTAATAAAAATGTTTTGTCTTTATTTTAAATTCTTTTATTTTCCGTTTTCAAAAGAACATAATATCATGGTGCAGACCAATGCAGCACTAACATCGGCTCACAGGCCAACAACTGGAAATTACAAAGATCACGGAAACATATCACATATCGCTGAGATCAATAAGGCTAGAGAAGCTCTGGTATGCACCCTGAACCCGCAGCCATGCATATAAACCATAAGAAAGAACAGTAAAGTGTTACAGAGCAACGAAAGAGAAGGGAAGACAGAAAAGAGAGAGAAAGGGGAAAGAACTGACCTGACCCACTGGACCCACTGAGTAAGCTCAAGAGGCCATAACGGTCTTGTATTCCACGGGGTATTGAAATCGAATCCATTCACGCCATGTTTTGAGGAAGGTGGCGTGGAATCCTCTCATTGATGCCGTGAGGTCCTCCATTCTCATGATCTCCTGGATCTTACCGAACCACATGCCCACAGACGGAGGACAAGATTGTCTCCACAGCGCGGGAACACACGCTCTGGCTGCATTCACTAGGTGGCGTACCACTGACCGTCGATAAGTAGATAAAGGCACTTCACACAGATGGAGCAGGAAGAGGCCCGGTAATCGCGGGAGGGGGAAATCCGTAAATTTAGAGGAAATGCGCCATACCTCAGACCAGAAATCCGTCAACAGGGGGCAGTCCCAGAAAATGTGTACGAGAGTACCCACATGGTCGCCACATCTCCAACACAACGGCGAAACCGCCGGTATCATCGCATGCAATCTGGAAGGCACCCTATACCAGCGAGACAAAATCCCTGCCTCCTGAAATCTGCTAGCCATGGAGGATTTATGCGTCATGTGGAACAAACGATCCTTGTGTACTGAGGTGAATGTGAGAAACAAGTCCCTTTCCCAACTAAGCAGGTAAGAAGGTGTGGACAAAGTGGAGGGAGAGATCAGGAGAGCATAGAGTCTAGACAATGCGTGACGAACCGTGCCCGTGCATAAGAGTTCAAAAGGGGAGCTATCTCGCGAGTACACCGATGGATTAGCGAAGGACGCAAGGAAGTGTCTCAATTGGGTGTCAGTCTCAGTCTGAGGATGATAGACAGTGGTTCTTATTTGTTTGATCTTCAAGATCCTACATAACTCTTTCATGATTTTAGACATAAAAGGGGTTCCCTGATGTGTCAATATTTCCTTTGGCAGGCCAGTTCTCGAAAATATGTGCACCAACTCCCGAGCAATACATTTAGAGGAGGTGTTTCGCAGGGGGATAGCCTCAAGGTATCTGGTGGCATAGTCCAACACCACCAGAATATACTGGTGGCCCTGGGCGGTCCCACTAGGTCCATCGCGATTCATTCGAACGGGACCTCAATTATAGGCAGGGGAACTAACGGGCTCCTAAAGTGGGCTACCGGAGTAGTTAACTGACAGGTTGGGCATGATTTACAATAGTTCGCAACCTCTTTATAACAGCCTGGCCAGTAGAATCTTTGTAGGATCCTTTCCTGAGTGTTATCTGTACCTAAATGACCACATAGCACATGGGTGTGAGCCATGTCCAGTACCATACGTCTATATGGGGCGGGTACCAGCAACTGTTCAACTAGGGTCTCCCTTATTTGCGTGACCCGATAAAGTAGATCCCCATTAAGAGCAAAATGGGGAAAACATTTATCCGCATTAGGACCCTGTGGAACACCATTAATGACGGTCACATTTCCGAAGGCATTTTTTAGGGTGGGGTCTCTCAGTTGAGCCGTTCCAAAGTTGTCCCGGGATACCTCAAGATCAGGGGGACTTGCCTCAGGGACCTGCAGGCTCACCCTCTTCTCCTGCTAAAACCGCCAGAGGAAAATTGTCGGCCCCCTTTTCTGTTACCGCTACTGCCTCAGTGGGCCCATCCTCATTTAAAGGAACAGGGTGCAAAGACAAAATATCAACCTTAATCCTGCCCCCCCCCCCCAGAACAAGGGAAAGTCACGGCCAATGATAAAGGCATGAATCAAATTATTTTCAACCGTGACCTCATGGGCCTGAGACCCACAGTCAGTCTCTATAGTGACGTTGGCCACCGGGTAGTCCTTGGTGTCCCCATATCACCCCCACCCGCCTTTCTGGGTTAACCAGTACATGTGGTAGGGTGGCCCGCAAGAGTGTGACCAGACTCCCTGAGTCCAGGAGGGCTGTGACAACAGCCCCATTCACAAGAACTTGTCGCTCCTGTAGTCCCTCCTCCTGTCGGGTACCAGCACTGCAGGCCAAATGGGCAAACAGGGAGCATTGTCGAGTGGCACTGCCATCCATCGGTTCCGTGTTTTGGGGACAGTGGGCCGCAATGTGGCCCGGCTGCTGGCACCTCCAACAGAGAAAGTCAGGTCTACTCCGGATTGGAGACTGGAACTGTCGGGTGCCTGGTGCTAGGGGTTTAAACTTTAGTTTCCCTCCTCGTGGCAACTCTGCCATTCTGGTCCTAGGGACCGGATTCGCTCCGACCGCAGCAGGGTGTACCTCATAGCTTCGCTCAGGAGGTCGCCCTTTTGGTTCAGGGGCAAGAAAATCTTCAGTAGAGGTATACCTCTCGACTGCCGAAAGCATTTGGTCTAGAGTCTAGGGGTCTCCCTGGGCAACCCAGCGATACAACTCTCTTGGCAGGCTACTCATGTAGCGGTCCATCACCACTCTTTCCACCATCTCCCTGGGATTTAGGATTTTGGGCTGAAGCCACTTGCGTGCCAGATGCAGGAGATCGAACAGCTGGGATCGCGGTGGTTTAGTCCTCTCGTACCACCAAGCATGAACCCGACGAGCCCGCACAGAAAGGGTAACTCCCAACCAAGCCAGTATCTCTGCTTTCAATAGATGATAGTCACTGGCTTGCTCCTGTGTCAGGTCGAAGTATGCCTTTTGTGGTTCTCCCACTAAAAATGGTGCCAGGACCACTGCCCACTCTTTCAGAGAGTTTCTCTCGCTTGGCCAACCTTTCAAACATGGTTATATATGCCTCCACATCATCTGCAGCAGTCATTTTCTGCAGGGTGCTTTGCACTGTTTTGCGCACATTTATCAGGGTGGTGGCTGTTTCCCGTGGTAACTGTGATTGAGCCATGACCGTCTCTCTTAGGGCGGAAACTTGCTCACCCAGCAGGCGGTTGGTCTCCTGTTGAACCTGTATAGCCTGTGTGATCGCTTGCTGCTGTTGCAGGTTTGCCTGCATCATCTGTTTTACCAACTCTTCCATAACAGTCTCTTTTTCCAATCCTGTTGCTGCTTTTACCCAGGACATACGGGAAGTCCAATCAAATTAAGGAACTGTGCGTTTACCCTTAGCGCAATGCCTGCATTCTCCACCATTTCTGAGCTGGCGTCCCCCTTGGGTTGCTGTATTGGGCAGTCACGCACACGAAAACAGGGTAAAACAGATACAGCGGGTACTTTTTAATTGCACCAAACAAACAGATCCTTTTTGTACAGAGTTTGCGTCCACTGGGTAAAGCAACCAACATAACAATATAACTTTGTTGAAAAATAATCTTTAAAGTTCTCACCCTGTAGCAGCCACCACCTGATTGTGCAAATCCCCTTTGTTAGGTGCTTCGGTCATAGCAGTCTCTCTGGAGGAATAACAACCTCCTTCCTCCTCACTCTCTCTCTCTTCACACTGTCAGCTTGCCTTTTAATCAGGGCCAGCTGAGACTCAGAACCTCTAGAAATCAAAACCTGGAGTGGAGGTATGGGAATGGCCATCCCACCCAGAATCTCTACAGCCATTCCTAAATCCTGGACCCTGAAATCCAGCCTAAAAATACTCCTGCTCACCAACTAACCTTGCTGAGCAACGAACTTCCCAGAGATTTACACCACTGAGATAACAAATCTCAGTGGCACATACCTACCCTCTACCAGTCTTCCTACTGACTGTTTACAACAGTTATATAATCAATATGGGCTTAAAGTGCAGACTCCCAGCTTTAATTTAATGTATTCACATCCTAATTTGAGGAAGAGTTTAGGATTTACAGAACTTTAATATGTAGCTGCCTCTTTTTTCAAGGGACCAAAGGAAATTGGACAATTATCCCAAAAGCTATTTAATGGGCTGCATTGGCTATTCCCTCGTTAATCCATTATCAATTAAGCAGCTAAAAGGTCTGGAGTTGATTCCAGCTGTGGCATTTGCATTTGGAAGCTGTTGCTGTGAATCCACAACATGAGGTCAAAGGAGCTTTCAATGCAAATAAAACAGACCATCGTTAGGCTGAAAAAAAATGAAAAAAATCCATCAGCAGAGATAGCAAAAATGTTAGGAGTGGCCAAATCAACAGTTTGGTACATTTTTGAAAAAAAAGAGCGCACTGGTGATCTCGTGAATTCCAAAAGACCTTGACGTCCACGGAAGACAACAGTGGTGGATGATCACACAATCCTTTTCCTGATGAAGAAAACCCCCATCACAACATTTACTCAAGTGAAGAACACTCTCCTGGAAGTAGGTGTATCAATCTGCAGATGATTTGCACCTAAACGGAAGGGGGCCACTGTGCTGGGGGAGAGAATTCTAGCTGGGGTGGTGGAGCATTTAAACTAGGGCTGAGGAGGGAGGTCAATGTAGAAAAAAAAGGGGTAGCCAGGTTAGAGAGGGGTCAGACTATATTGGTGGGGGGAGAAACAGAATGTGGGGAGAGGACTAGACAACAGGATAAGGAGATCCTTTTGTTACAGAACAGCAGTGTAAATAAAAATGCCCAAATAATGTCAAATCACATTTCTGATAATAAAAGTGAAAAACTGAAAGGCAAGTTAAAGTGTATGTTCACAAATGGCAGAAGTCTAGCAAGCAAAATGGGGGAGCTGGAGGCCTTGGTACTGGAAGAAAATATAGATATAGTTGGTGTTGCTGAAACATGGCTGGACTCTTCACATGACTGGGCTGTAAATCTACAGGGTTTTACACTGTTTCGGAAAGACAGGACAAATAGGAAAGGTGGTGGTGTATGTCTGTATGTGAGAAATGATATGAAGGCAAGTGTGAAAGAGACAATAGTGGGTGAAGATTGTGAGGAGGTTGAAACCTTGTGGGTGGAATTACAAAGGGAGGTAAACACTGAAAAAATTACTTTTGGTGTAATCTATAGACCCCCCAATATAACTGAGGAGATGGAGGGTCAGCTATATAAACAGATGGAGAGGGCTGCACAGGCGGGTACTGTAGTGATAATGGGAGATTTTAATTTCCGGGTTATTAATTGGTGTCATGGTTTGGCGTCAACTGCAAAGGGGAGACATTTCCTCAACCTGTTGCAGGAAAATTTTATGGGCCAGTTTGTGTAAGGTATACCCCTTTTGAAAAAGCCATCTACGCGAAACGCGCGTCGGGGTCTCTCCGTACTCGGGAAGATACTGAATTGCAGGAACCACATGGGTCAGTAACACTTTATGCTGTGCTTTACATCTTTTACTTGCTCCTTTCCTGTGGCGATAAAACTCTGTGAAGATCTGTCTGCTCTGTGGGGATTCTCTGTGAGCACCTTTTGCTCTGATTGAAATCCACCCACAATGTTTACCTTCAATAGCTCTATGACTCTGGCTGTATGTACGATGCAATTTACTTAAATTTACACACCTTGGCTCTTATGCCTAGTGCTACTTTACTGTATTTTCTACCCTAGTCCTAGCTGGTATTTCATTATCTGTCAGATAAGCTTTTTCTTCCTGTAGCTGCCAATATAAGGAGTGGTTCCTTTAGGTTCATCTTCGCCACTTGGGAGGTGTACAGTCTTCGGATTTGTAGTCTTTTTTAACTCTATGTATTTTGTATTGTCCTAATAAAATTTATTTTTCTATGCCATTGGCAAACTTTATTACAATAGTGCATGGTGAGGTAGAAAAAAGAAACACGGCGCCGCAAATCAGGTTCTGATAAATGTGTAATAAAATTGGGTCAATGAGACAATTCCGCTCACCTCGGGTGATGGACACCAAAGGGGTGTCGACAAAACTTAGGAAGCTGCAGCCAGGTCCGTACCACAGCTAAACGAGGTTTTGCTGTCGATATGCAGTAGTTTAGAGGTAGAAAAAAACGGGACCACCGGCGCTGCTTGGATCTTAGATCAATATAAGTACACAACCAACATGGGGTTAAATGTATAGAGTATTTATTTGATAGGCTACGCGTTTCGACGTCGGACTGACGTCTTCCTCAGGCCAATACAGACTGTGCGGTTCCTGCCTTATTTAAGCATCTGGGCCAGGAAAAAGACCGCCAGTTGTTAAAGGTCAAAGGTCACATGGGTTACAGAAAAAAAAAAAACAACACAGAAAAAAACAACACAGAAAAAAGAAGCAGCATTAAAAGCATTTTACAAGTATCATAATATAATACAAATAAACGGGATTAGTAGCATGTTGGAAGCTGTTTTTTTAAAAAACTCAGTTGTGCTGACAGATCGGTAACGTATTTTCAAAGTGAAATTTCTATAACAGCAAAAACCTTTATTTATGTATAGGACTGTGAATGAATAAACAATACTATATTAAATAATTACTTGTGTCTGAGTTTTTATGTGTTTTAACTAATGTTTAACGAAAGGACCAAATGGGGTCCACAAGATGCTGAGTCATAGCGTCCTTGGTTACTAGGAGTAAGAGAGGACTACGGGGAGCTGAAGGGGAACAAAAAGGTTTCAGTGGACCGCATATTTGGACCGCACGGGTTTACAATAATGGTTGGGAGCGTCCTTGGTTACCGGTTGTCATGAGTATAAGGATGTCAAGGGGGAAAGAAAGGGATTCTGCTGGATCGCACAATAAGCTGCATAGGGTTGCGGGACTTCGCGCTGGAGAACCTTGAAAGAGGCACCCGCAACGGAGCTGGTGAGTGACAGGACGTCATGTTAATGGGATATTGATTACTAGCAATTCTTATGGATCTCTTCTATTAATATCCGATTAGGTAGATGGTTATTATTTAAGAACCATCTACAAGGTTACTACGGTGGCAATTATGTCTGAGTTGGTAACAATTAGATTGATTTTATATGTCGCTCCCATATATTTTCTTTAAGAAAAGTTTGCAGATAAGCCGACAATTTCTTTTATACAATAAAATAAAATAAAATAGAACAACATAACCTTTTAAGAGAATTTGTGCGTACAATGAGGAACGGGGATCAGTCACATTAATATTATGGACTGAAGTTACTCTAATCATAGACGTCAGAGGTAGATAATTAAAACACCTCTTACTATTGCGGTAATGTTTGCTGATTGGTTTTTTATTTATTTTTATTGTAATTTTATTTTTATTCTAAAGATGACTCAGTAAGGTCATTCAGACCATTTGGATGTAGGGTTTCCAATTTAAAAATCCAATAATTCTCCCTTTGCTTAAGCTTAACAAATCTATTTGGTAGGTCCACTGATATCTGTTCGATTGGGGTGACTTTGATCTCGGAAAAATTGCACTTATGTTTATACAGACAGTGACGGGACACACTTTGTTTTATAAAGCCCCTCGTGACATTAAACCTGTGGTTATTTATTCGTTTCCTTAGGGTTTGCGTGGTTCGGCCCACATATTGCAGATTGCAAGTGCACTGTAGTAGATAGATGACATAGGAGCTACCGCAATTTAAAAACTCTTTGATCGTAAATTTTTCCCCTGTTTTTATTGAGTGATAATCCCTGCAATTGTTTGAGATGTTATTACAACATAGGCATCTATTTTGGCCGCATCTAAAGGAACCTTTAGGATTTGGGAGTAAACCGGGATTTATTATTTTGACATTCCGTAGTTTGCTCGGGGCTATTAAATTTTTTATTGTTTTAGCCCGTCTATATGTAATAATAGGTTTCTCTGGTATTAGGGGTTTTAGAAGAGGGTCGTTTGTTAAAATATGCCAATGTTTTTTAAAAAAGGTGGCTATTGTCTTACTCTCTTTATTGAATGTAGTTATAAAATTGGTTTTAGCCCTCTCACTACTCAATTTTGGCTTAGTATTTGTAAGTTTCGGTTCGATACAATCTTTCTGTGTTAGGCTTTGGGCTTTTATTTCAGCACCTTTGATAAGGCTTTTTGGATAACCTTTTTCATGGAATCTCTGCTTTAAAATCCTACATTCCTGGTTAAAAGTTGAAATATCTGAGCAGTTCTTTCTAATTCTTCTATACTGTCCGAACGGGATATTTTTGAGCCACGGGGGGTAGTGGGCACTTTTAAAATCTAGATAACTATTCACGTCCACCATTTTAAAATGTGTTTTGGTTGTAAAAAGGCCATTTTTCTTACCAATTGTCAGATCTAAAAAGTCAATATTTGTGTCTGAGAATTTATGAGTGAATGAAAGGCCAAAAACGTTATTATTTAAAGCCTCCATAAAATCATTGGCTGTACTGACGTCGCCGTTCCATATAAAAAACAGGTCATCAATGAATCTCTTATAAAATAAAATTCTGTCTCTAAAAGCATGTTTACTTAGAATGAGGGCTTCCTCGAAAGCCCCCATGTACAAGTTTGCATAAGAAGGTGCGAATCTTGTTCCCATTGCACATCCCTTTATTTGTTTATAAAATTTCCCATCAGAAATAAACGTATTATGGGTTAATATAAAATCTACGCATTCTATGATAAAATTAATTTGTGTATTTGGATACCGTAAATCGGTTGCAAGGTAGTCTAGGGTAACTTGTGTACCCTGTGTGTGTGGGATATTGGTGTATAAAGATGATACGTCTGCCGTAAGAAAGTTGATATTGGAAATATCGTAGGTTGACTGTAATTGGAAGAGATCTCTTATGAGGTGTGTTGAATCTTTTAAAAAGGATGGTAATTTGGAAACTAAGGGTTGGAGGTGGATATCTACGAAATGTGATAGGTTACTTGTCAAGGAACCTATTCCTGAAATTATTGGTCGGCCTGGCGGATTGTGAAGAGATTTGTGGATTTTGGGGAGATGATACATGAATGGGATGGATGGAAACGGAACGGTCAGAAACATTTTTTCTTTTTTACATATCAAATTTTCGGTGAATGCAGTTTCGATCAAGGTTTTGTATTTTATTTCAAATTCAGGGATTGGGTTATGTTTAAGTTCCTCATAATATAAAGTGTCTGATATTAATCTCTGTGCTTCCTTCAAATAATCGGATCGGTCTTGTATGACAATGCCTCCCCCTTTGTCTGCGGACCTAATTACTATATCTTGGTTGTTCTGTAGATTTTTTAGAGCTTTACGTTGGGAAAAGGATAGGTTATCCTTTGATGTGTTAGTCTGTTGGATGGTTTTTAAATCAGAGCTTACCAGGTTGGAAAAAGTCTCTATGGCTGGACCCCTATGATGGAGGGGATAGAAGGAGGATTTAGGGCGAAGATCAGTTATAATTGGTGTAGCACAATCTGAAATAATTTGATCTGGTGCAGTTGCTGGTGGGGTGATGGCAAAATGACGTAGTAGGGTTATTTTCCTTATGAATTTATTTAGATCCATAAATAGATCGAAACTGTCATGTGATGAAGTGGGACAAAAGGACAGTCCCTTAGATAATAGGCTAATTTCGTCTATATTCGGGACAAATTTGGATAGATTAAAAATTTTGGTTAGATTATTTTGTGTTTTTTCTTGAGTGATGGCGGTGGAATTTTTGGTGTGGTGTCTACCTCCTCTACACCCTCTATATCTAACCCTAATTTTCTTTTTGATTGTGTTCTTGGTATAGGTAGAAAATAAGAATGGATGGTTTGGGACGGAGTGGGGTTCTTCTCTTGGGACTGGCGAAGGGACGTGATGGGAGGCATTGTAGGGGCATGAGGACAGTCTAAAAAAGGAGGGAGGGGGTTGCTAATAGTGGACCTTGGGGAAGGAGGAAGCATTTGGGGGGTTAGGACCGGGGAGGATCCAACGAAATGGGTGGTTAGATCCAAAAGAGAGAGTGAATGGTCAGGAGTAATGGTTATGTTGGTAGATACATTAAAAAAGGACTGGTTCAGGGAGCTATCCAGGGGGGAAGGGGGAAGGAGGTTGTGAAGAAGGAGATGTGCATCTAGATCGCAGGATTTAAAGGCAAATTGTGGGATAGGGCCTGGGGGTTTATGTGTGATGATCTGGGGGGAATCGAAGGTCGGAGGTAAAGGGGTGATAGGGACTCTGGTAGGTGGCCTATATTGGGTGGGTAATAGTGGGTTGGAAGTAATTGGATGAGCATTGTTTATGGGTGGGTTTGGGCCACGATGTATAGGAGTGTGGATAGCGGATTGTGTGCCCAGGAGATTCCTGGGTAATACATTGGACCTAGATGTTAATCTAGTAGAGTGTAGTGGGAGAAAGGTTGTTTTAGTCGAATTGGTATTACTGTTACTTTGAGGTTGAATCGATGTCCAACCTCCAAATTTGTTGATAGTGTAATCATTTCTATCTCTTGTGAGCTTTCGCAATTTTTTGGTGATGGTTGTTTTTTCAAATAGTTTCAAACGATCAAATGTGGATATTTCAAGTTTCTTGAAATCTGAGTGTGGGAGGAAAGGAGTAAGTTGGTCATTGAGACTTTCGATAGTGGATGCTAGGGATAGTATTAATTCTGATCTTTTATAGATTAAACGGTCAATAAAACCTAGGTTACAATTTTCCAAATATTTGAACCAATTATTGCTAAAATCAATATCTGTTGGGAAGGGGGAATCAAAAATTATTCTGAGGCCTCTAGGGGCTATTCCCTCACATACATAGACATTTAAAAAATGACAATCAATGCTCTGGAAAGCTTCTTCTTTGAGGACGTCCTCCAAACGTAAAAATAGATCAGTCATAGTTCTAGTCTGTTCCTCATTAAAAGGGTTGTTCAGACTAGTCGGAATATCCTTTACTGAATTCCTATTGGTCATTTCAGACAGCAGGGATTCACGGGATTTAGTCCTTTCCGATATTAATTCCATCCTCGTTGGTGTGTAAGATGACTAACACAGGTAGGGAAGAGCTTTGTGGTAACCACTGTCTAGAGTGTCTATTCGATACACCAGTAGGTGGCAAAGAAATGACGGGAGTAGTAGGGCAGCCAATGTCCGAGGTTCCCGAACAGTAAGGATACTGTGTCCAATGTGGGAAAACTCGATTGCCGGCACGGACACTTCAAAGGACTGCGTGTCCCCGTCCAGCCAGATTGCTAGGTGAGGTAGAAAAAAGAAACACGGCGCCGCAAATCAGGTTCTGATAAATGTGTAATAAAATTGGGTCAATGAGACAATTCCGCTCACCTCGGGTGATGGACACCAAAGGGGTGTCGACAAAACTTAGGAAGCTGCAGCCAGGTCCGTACCACAGCTAAACGAGGTTTTGCTGTCGATATGCAGTAGTTTAGAGGTAGAAAAAAACGGGACCACCGGCGCTGCTTGGATCTTAGATCAATATAAGTACACAACCAACATGGGGTTAAATGTATAGAGTATTTATTTGATAGGCTACGCGTTTCGACGTCGGACTGACGTCTTCCTCAGGCCAATACAGACTGTGCGGTTCCTGCCTTATTTAAGCATCTGGGCCAGGAAAAAGACCGCCAGTTGTTAAAGGTCAAAGGTCACATGGGTTACAGAAAAAAAAAAAACAACACAGAAAAAAACAACACAGAAAAAAGAAGCAGCATTAAAAGCATTTTACAAGTATCATAATATAATACAAATAAACGGGATTAGTAGCATGTTGGAAGCTGTTTTTTTAAAAAACTCAGTTGTGCTGACAGATCGGTAACGTATTTTCAAAGTGAAATTTCTATAACAGCAAAAACCTTTATTTATGTATAGGACTGTGAATGAATAAACAATACTATATTAAATAATTACTTGTGTCTGAGTTTTTATGTGTTTTAACTAATGTTTAACGAAAGGACCAAATGGGGTCCACAAGATGCTGAGTCATAGCGTCCTTGGTTACTAGGAGTAAGAGAGGACTACGGGGAGCTGAAGGGGAACAAAAAGGTTTCAGTGGACCGCATATTTGGACCGCACGGGTTTACAATAATGGTTGGGAGCGTCCTTGGTTACCGGTTGTCATGAGTATAAGGATGTCAAGGGGGAAAGAAAGGGATTCTGCTGGATCGCACAATAAGCTGCATAGGGTTGCGGGACTTCGCGCTGGAGAACCTTGAAAGAGGCACCCGCAACGGAGCTGGTGAGTGACAGGACGTCATGTTAATGGGATATTGATTACTAGCAATTCTTATGGATCTCTTCTATTAATATCCGATTAGGTAGATGGTTATTATTTAAGAACCATCTACAAGGTTACTACGGTGGCAATTATGTCTGAGTTGGTAACAATTAGATTGATTTTATATGTCGCTCCCATATATTTTCTTTAAGAAAAGTTTGCAGATAAGCCGACAATTTCTTTTATACAATAAAATAAAATAAAATAGAACAACATAACCTTTTAAGAGAATTTGTGCGTACAATGAGGAACGGGGATCAGTCACATTAATATTATGGACTGAAGTTACTCTAATCATAGACGTCAGAGGTAGATAATTAAAACACCTCTTACTATTGCGGTAATGTTTGCTGATTGGTTTTTTATTTATTTTTATTGTAATTTTATTTTTATTCTAAAGATGACTCAGTAAGGTCATTCAGACCATTTGGATGTAGGGTTTCCAATTTAAAAATCCAATAATTCTCCCTTTGCTTAAGCTTAACAAATCTATTTGGTAGGTCCACTGATATCTGTTCGATTGGGGTGACTTTGATCTCGGAAAAATTGCACTTATGTTTATACAGACAGTGACGGGACACACTTTGTTTTATAAAGCCCCTCGTGACATTAAACCTGTGGTTATTTATTCGTTTCCTTAGGGTTTGCGTGGTTCGGCCCACATATTGCAGATTGCAAGTGCACTGTAGTAGATAGATGACATAGGAGCTACCGCAATTTAAAAACTCTTTGATCGTAAATTTTTCCCCTGTTTTTATTGAGTGATAATCCCTGCAATTGTTTGAGATGTTATTACAACATAGGCATCTATTTTGGCCGCATCTAGGTTCCTTGACAAGTAACCTATCACATTTCGTAGATATCCACCTCCAACCCTTAGTTTCCAAATTACCATCCTTTTTAAAAGATTCAACACACCTCATAAGAGATCTCTTCCAATTACAGTCAACCTACGATATTTCCAATATCAACTTTCTTACGGCAGACGTATCATCTTTATACACCAATATCCCACACACACAGGGTACACAAGTTACCCTAGACTACCTTGCAACCGATTTACGGTATCCAAATACACAAATTAATTTTATCATAGAATGCGTAGATTTTATATTAACCCATAATACGTTTATTTCTGATGGGAAATTTTATAAACAAATAAAGGGATGTGCAATGGGAACAAGATTCGCACCTTCTTATGCAAACTTGTACATGGGGGCTTTCGAGGAAGCCCTCATTCTAAGTAAACATGCTTTTAGAGACAGAATTTTATTTTATAAGAGATTCATTGATGACCTGTTTTTTATATGGAACGGCGACGTCAGTACAGCCAATGATTTTATGGAGGCTTTAAATAATAACGTTTTTGGCCTTTCATTCACTCATAAATTCTCAGACACAAATATTGACTTTTTAGATCTGACAATTGGTAAGAAAAATGGCCTTTTTACAACCAAAACACATTTTAAAATGGTGGACGTGAATAGTTATCTAGATTTTAAAAGTGCCCACTACCCCCCGTGGCTCAAAAATATCCCGTTCGGACAGTATAGAAGAATTAGAAAGAACTGCTCAGATATTTCAACTTTTAACCAGGAATGTAGGATTTTAAAGCAGAGATTCCATGAAAAAGGTTATCCAAAAAGCCTTATCAAAGGTGCTGAAATAAAAGCCCAAAGCCTAACACAGAAAGATTGTATCGAACCGAAACTTACAAATACTAAGCCAAAATTGAGTAGTGAGAGGGCTAAAACCAATTTTATAACTACATTCAATAAAGAGAGTAAGACAATAGCCACCTTTTTTTAAAAACATTGGCATATTTTAACAAACGACCCTCTTCTAAAACCCCTAATACCAGAGAAACCTATTATTACATATAGACGGGCTAAAACAATAAAAAATTTAATAGCCCCGAGCAAACTACGGAATGTCAAAATAATAAATCCCGGTTTACTCCCAAATCCTAAAGGTTCCTTTAGATGCGGCCAAAATAGATGCCTATGTTGTAATAACATCTCAAACAATTGCAGGGATTATCACTCAATAAAAACAGGGGAAAAATTTACGATCAAAGAGTTTTTAAATTGCGGTAGCTCCTATGTCATCTATCTACTACAGTGCACTTGCAATCTGCAATATGTGGGCCGAACCACGCAAACCCTAAGGAAACGAATAAATAACCACAGGTTTAATGTCACGAGGGGCTTTATAAAACAAAGTGTGTCCCGTCACTGTCTGTATAAACATAAGTGCAATTTTTCCGAGATCAAAGTCACCCCAATCGAACAGATATCAGTGGACCTACCAAATAGATTTGTTAAGCTTAAGCAAAGGGAGAATTATTGGATTTTTAAATTGGAAACCCTACATCCAAATGGTCTGAATGACCTTACTGAGTCATCTTTAGAATAAAAATAAAATTACAATAAAAATAAATAAAAAACCAATCAGCAAACATTACCGCAATAGTAAGAGGTGTTTTAATTATCTACCTCTGACGTCTATGATTAGAGTAACTTCAGTCCATAATATTAATGTGACTGATCCCCGTTCCTCATTGTACGCACAAATTCTCTTAAAAGGTTATGTTGTTCTATTTTATTTTATTTTATTGTATAAAAGAAATTGTCGGCTTATCTGCAAACTTTTCTTAAAGAAAATATATGGGAGCGACATATAAAATCAATCTAATTGTTACCAACTCAGACATAATTGCCACCGTAGTAACCTTGTAGATGGTTCTTAAATAATAACCATCTACCTAATCGGATATTAATAGAAGAGATCCATAAGAATTGCTAGTAATCAATATCCCATTAACATGACGTCCTGTCACTCACCAGCTCCGTTGCGGGTGCCTCTTTCAAGGTTCTCCAGCGCGAAGTCCCGCAACCCTATGCAGCTTATTGTGCGATCCAGCAGAATCCCTTTCTTTCCCCCTTGACATCCTTATACTCATGACAACCGGTAACCAAGGACGCTCCCAACCATTATTGTAAACCCGTGCGGTCCAAATATGCGGTCCACTGAAACCTTTTTGTTCCCCTTCAGCTCCCCGTAGTCCTCTCTTACTCCTAGTAACCAAGGACGCTATGACTCAGCATCTTGTGGACCCCATTTGGTCCTTTCGTTAAACATTAGTTAAAACACATAAAAACTCAGACACAAGTAATTATTTAATATAGTATTGTTTATTCATTCACAGTCCTATACATAAATAAAGGTTTTTGCTGTTATAGAAATTTCACTTTGAAAATACGTTACCGATCTGTCAGCACAACTGAGTTTTTTAAAAAAACAGCTTCCAACATGCTACTAATCCCGTTTATTTGTATTATATTATGATACTTGTAAAATGCTTTTAATGCTGCTTCTTTTTTCTGTGTTGTTTTTTTCTGTGTTGTTTTTTTTTTTTTCTGTAACCCATGTGACCTTTGACCTTTAACAACTGGCGGTCTTTTTCCTGGCCCAGATGCTTAAATAAGGCAGGAACCGCACAGTCTGTATTGGCCTGAGGAAGACGTCAGTCCGACGTCGAAACGCGTAGCCTATCAAATAAATACTCTATACATTTAACCCCATGTTGGTTGTGTACTTATATTGATCTAAGATCCAAGCAGCGCCGGTGGTCCCGTTTTTTTCTACCTCTAAACTACTACAATAGTGCATGACTCCTTTTGTTCTTAGTGTTTTTCATAATTATTTTGTAGTTTCTATTCTGACAATAGGGAGGTCTAAATCCGCACATGCTGGTGACCTAGCCCTTATAACCATTTTCCTGTTGAGACATATGTTTATAAGTAGAGGTGAAGCTCTGTTGGATCTGGTCATTTCTAATAATGCAGAGCTTGTTGGGAACGTCAATGTTCGTGAAAACCTCGGTAACAGTGATCACAATATAGTTACATTTTACCTATACTGTAAAAAACAAACGCAGGCTGGGAGGGCAAAAACATTTAATTTTAAGAAAGCCAATTTCCCCAGGATGACGGCTGAAATTCAGGATATAGACTGGGAAGAACTAATGTCAAATAATGGGACAAATGATAAATGGGAGATTTTCAAATCTACTTTGGGTTATTACAGTGCAAAATTTATTCCTACAGGTAACAAGTATAAACGACTAAAATTAAATCCCACATGGCTTACACCTTCTGTGAAAGGGGCAATACATGACAAAAAAAGGGCATTTAAAAAATACAAATCTGAGGGTACAGCTGTAGCCTTTGTAAAATATAAAGAGCTTAATAAAATCTGAAAAAATGTAATAAAATTAGCAAAAATACAAAATGAAAGGCAGGTGGCCAAGGATAGTAAAACAAATCCCAAAAAATTCTTCAAGCATATAAATGCTAAAAAGCCAAGGTCTGAACATGTAGGACCCCTAGATAGTGGTAATGGGGAGTTGGTCACAGGGGATCAAGAGAAGGCAGAGTTACTAAATGGGTTCTTTAGCTCTGTATATACAACAGAAGAAAGAGCAGCCGATGTAGCCGGTGCCAGTGCTGTTAATATATCAGTTGATATAATGAATTGGATGAATGTAGATATGGTCCAAGCTAAATTAAATAAAATAAATGTGCACAAGGCCCCGGGACAAGATGGGATACACCCTAGAGTTCTTAAAGGCATGGTGTCGCCCCAAAAACATGTTTTTTTTTTAAAATTTAAACATTTAGTGTGTGGGTGATAAAACATTGTTCAAATTTTTTTTATTTTTTTCGCGAGTCAGGAAATATTATAAATTTTTTCAAATTTATAATACTACCCATTTTTGGTCACTAGATGGAGCTGTTTGGAGCTAGTTCCCAAAATTGCAGCATTGCAACATTGGGTTAAAAGCTATCGCTCTAGTGAGCGCTCAGCATCCCCCCCCTCCTTTATCCTGGCTAGTGCCGGGATAAACGAGGGGTTTGAAAGGTTTAACCTCCTACACTGTGTGTCGCCATTTTTTGAGGTAACCCACAGTGTAGTAGGTTTACATGCAGTAGTAAACACACACAAACACTAACATACATTGAAATCGCTTACCTGCTCCTGCCGCCGCGGCCCGTCCGCTCCCTTTGCTGCCGCTGTTCCATGTGCACTTGGAAGCCGCGACCGGAAGTAGTAATATTACTGTCCGGCCGCGACTTCCGGTCCACAGGAAAATGGGGCCGGACGGCGCCAATTTCGAATAGGACTGTGTGGGAGCGGCGCATGCGCAGTTCCCACACAGACGCCGTACACGGCAGTCAATGGGACGGGAGCCGTTCGCAGTCCCTATGGGACTGTGGCTGCCGTATTCCATGTCTGTGTGTGTCGTTAATCGACACACACAGAAATGGAACAAAAAATGGCAGCCCCCATAGGGAAGAAAAAGTGTGAAAAAAAGAAACAGTAAAACACAAACACACAAATGAAAATAAACGTTTATATTAAGGCACTAACATCTTTAACATATAAATAAAATATTTGTGATGACACTGTTCCTTTAAGGAGCTTAGTTCAGTTATTTCTGTCCCCCTTTTCATAATATTCAGAGAATCTCTAGTGACTGGTATAGTGCCAAGGGACTGGCGCAGGGCAAATGTGGTGCCTATTTTCAAAAAGGGCTCTAGGTCTTCCCCGGGTAATTATAGACCAGTAAGCTTAACATCCATCGTGGGGAAAATGTTTGAGGGGCTATTGAGGGACTATATACAGGATTATGTGACAATAAATAGCATTATAAGTGACAGCCAGCACGGTTTTACTAAGGACAGAAGTTGTCAAACTAACCTAATCTGTTTTTATGAAGAGGTGAGCAGAAGCCTAGACAGAGGGGCCGCTGTGGATTTAGTGTTTTTGGACTTTGCAAAGGCATTTGACACTGTCCCTCATAGACGTCTAATGGGTAAATTAAGGACTATAGGTTTAGAAAATATAGTTTGTAATTGGATTGAGAATTGGCTCAAGGACCGAATCCAGAGAGTTGTGGTCAATGATTTCTGCTCTGAATGGTCCCCGGTTATAAGTGGTGTACCCCAGGGTTCAGTGCTGGGACCACTATTATTCAACTTATTTATTAATGATATGGAGGATGGGATTAATAGCACTATTTCTATTTTTGCAGATGACACCAAGCTATGAAATATAGTTCAGTCTATGGAAGATGTTCATGAATTACAAGCGGATTTAAACAAACTGAGTGTTTGGGCATCCACTTGGCAGATGAAGTTTAATGTAGATAAATGTAAAGTTATGCATCTGGGTATGAACAACCTGCATGCATCATATGTCCTAGGGGGAGCTACACTGGGGGAGTCACTTGTTGAGAAGGATCTGGGTGTACTTGTAAATCATAAACTAAATAACAGCATGCAATGTCAATCAGCTGCTTCAAAGGCCAGCAGGATATTGTCGTGTATTAAAAGAGGCATGGACTCGCGGGACAGGGATGTAATATTACCACTTTACAAAGCATTAGTGAGGCCTCATCTAGAATATGCAGTTCAGTTCTGGGCTCCAGTTCATAGAAAGGATGCCCTGGAGTTGGAAAAAATACAAAGAAGAGCAACGAAGCTAATTAGGGGCATGGAGAATTTAAGTTATGAGGAAAGATTAAAAGAATTAAACCTATTTAGCCTTGAAAAAAGACGACTAAGGGGGGACATGATTAATTTATATAAATATATTAATGGCACATACAAAAAATATGGTGAAATCCTGTTCCATGTAAAACCCCCTCAAAAAACAAGGGGGCACTCCCTCCGTCTGGAGAAAAAAAGGTTCAACCTGCAGAGGCGACAAGCCTTCTTTACTGTGAGAACTGTGAATCTATGGAATAGCCTACCGCAGGAGCTGGTCACAGCAGGGACAGTAGATGGCTTTAAAAAAGGCTTAGATAATTTCCTAGAACAAAAAAATATTAGCTCCTATGTGTAGAAATTTTTTACTTCCCTTTTCCCGTCCCTTGGTTGAACTTGATGGACATGTGTCTTTTTTCAGCCGTACTAACTATGTAACTATGTAACTATGTAATATCTAAGTCTACCACAAGATGCAAACCATTAATCAGCCTCAAAAATAGAAAGGGCAGATTAGACTTTGCCAAACAAAATCTAAAGATGCCAGCCCAGTTCTGGAACAGCATTCTTTGGACAGATGAAACGAAGATCAACCTGTACCAGAATGATGGGAGTAAGGAAGCATAGAGAAGGCTTGGAATGGCTCATGCATCACATCCACTGCAAAACATGGTGGAGGTAGTATGATGGCATGGGCATTCATGGCTGCCAAAGGCACTGGGTCACTAGTGTTTATTGATAATGTGACTGAAGACAGAAGCAGCCGGATAAATTCTGAGGTGTTCAGGGATATACTTTCTGCTCATATTCAACCAAATGCAGCAGGGTTGATTGGACGTCGCTTCACAGTACAGATGAACAATAACACAAAACATACTGTGAAAGCAACCCAGGAATTTTTTAAGGCAAAGAAGTGGAATGATCTGCAATGGCCATGTCAATCACCAGATCTCAACCCTATCGAGCATGCATTTCACTTGCTTAAGACGCACTACACTATTTTTTACTGTACTTGATTAAGACAAAATTTAAGTCAGAAAGACACACAAACAAACAACAACTGAAGACCGCTGCAGTAAAGGCCTGGCAAAGCATCACAAAGGAGGAAACCCAGCGTTTGGTGATGTCCATAGGTTCCAGACTTCAGGCAGTCATTGCCTGCAAAGGATTCTCTTTTATTTATGGTAATGTTAATTTGTCCAATTACTATTGAGCCCCTGAAATGAGGAGGCTGTGTAGAAAAATGGTTGCAATTCCTGGGAATCAGCTTGCATCACCCAGTATTGTAAATCCCTGGAGAGTGCGCAAAACAGGCGTTCAATGATGATCCCATTCACCAACTCCCACGGAGAGAATCTCTCTGGTTCAAGCCATTTATCGATCAGATTCCTCAGGTAATGCACCTGGGAGGCTTATTGCCATTATATTGCCACTGGTGTACCCATTGTGCACGAACCATCAAAGAAACACCCAGCCGTGCGAGTATCTCGGCTTTAAGCAACACATAGTCCTTTGCATTTTCTGCAGACAAGTCACAATAAGCTTTCAGCGGCTCACCTGCTAGTAACGGAGCCAGGACTTCAGCCCACTGAGACTCCGGCAAATGTTCCCTTTCTGCAGTACATTTAAACAGGGAAAGGTAGGCCTCAACATCCTCTCCTTCCACCATCCGTTGCATTGCCCTCTGCACCACTTTCTTGGGGTTGCTCTGAGCAACGATCTGAGAGGAGGCCTGTTGGACAGTCCCAGTTACTTGTAATGCTGCCAGTTGCTGCAAGAGCAGGTTGCTGGTTTGATGTTGGGCCTGCATGGCATCAGAATGAGCCTGTTGTTGCTGCACATTGGCCTGAACCAGCTGCTGGATTAATTCCTCCATGTTGGCGGATGGTCTGGACATCAGGGTAGCAGCTTTCAAACAGGACATATATTCACTGCTTGCTCTTGGAAGTGTTTCTTTCTGTCGTTGCTCCTAGCAGCCAAGAACTAGTGCAGACAGGATGCCCGCGTCTTCATCCATATGTAGCAGTTTGGGGAATGTTGTTAGGCAAAGAGACTCAAAATCTTCAATGGCACGGGGGGGTCTATTGGGGGCTCATTTGAAAGCTCTTTTCAATACGAAAACAATGCCGCAATCAATTTTGAGATAGGATTTTTTTTCCGCTGAGATAGTTAACTTTAAATTTATCATCTTCATTATCGGCTACCGCCAGTGTTAGCATTACCCACATTGCACCGCGCGGGTAAAATCCTAAACGTGTGTGGGTGCGTGTGCGTGAGTGTGTGTGAGCTTGGGAATGTCACATCAAGGTGACTTTAAATTACGCATTATTACAATCGGCCTCGGCGATACAAAATGGACCTTGTCCACGATTGTACCATGATTTCATGTGTACACATTTCGGTAGTCTCTTTTTGTGCACCACTCGAGACAAATGTATGAGGATTATCATGTACAGAGAGCAGAACATCTAAAGCTTGTGAATTTTGGAGAGCGCTAATTCGGAGAGTAATTTTCATTTTCGTACATTTCTATTGTCATATCACAAAATGCATTTGACCGAAACGGAAAGGATCACTTTATTGATGATGAGAGGGTATGGCGAAGAAAAAATAAGATCCTATTGAGAAGTAGCGGCTTTATTCAATGCCACTTATCCTATCCGTGATCCAATTTCATTGTCAACTGTTAAAAGAACTGTTCATCGTTTCAAAATAACCGGTTCAATTAAAGACGCACCAAGATCCGGAAGACCCAAACATGCTAGTAATGATGAAAATGCTTTAGATGTTCTGCTCACTGTACATGATAATCCTCATACATTTGTCTCGAATGGTGCACAACAAGAGACTACCGAAATGTGTACAGTTAAAATCATGCTATAATCGTAGACATGGTCCGTTTTGTATCGCCGAGGCCGATGGTAATAATCCGTAATTTAAAGTCACCTTGATGTGACATTCCCAAGCTCACAGACACACGCACACGGGTCCACACACATTTACGCTTTTACTTGCGCGGTCCATTTTGGGTAATGCTAACACCGGCGGTAGCCGATAATGAAGATGATAACTTTAAAATGAAATATCTCAGCGATCCTATCTTAAAATCATTTGCAGCATTGTTTTTGTATTAAAAAGAGCTTTTCAAATGAGCCCCCACTCGACCCCCCCCTGTGCCATTTAAGATTTTGGTGCCCCCGCCCCCAAGGGGGTGGGGGTGTTTTTTTGGCGTTAACTGGTAGATTTTATGACCCCATTAAATCCCACCAAATTTCAACCCTCTACCCTGTACCTCGAGCTGTTCAAAACTTATGAGGGTGTTCCCGCACTTTTGGTGGGCACTGTATATATATATATATACATATATTCATATATAGGAGACAGAATATCTATAGCACTACGACCCTATAGCTATGGATAGAATTAAATACATTGGCTCCGCAGACAGTATTACACATGATAGGATTAGACATAGGGACCATCTCGCTGACATTGCGGCTCCAACGCTAGACCCAGGGACTGTAAGTATAAGAATTGCTTTGCTTTTGTATGTGTTACTAATTTTTTGGGTGTATTTGTGTTTTTTACAGGTTCGGTTGTTGGACTACAGATGTATCCATCACACAACAAACGCCATTGAAAATGTCAAATTAAAGCCGAGACTGATGGCTGCTTGAGCAGAGAGCTCCGGCACTAAGCGACTGCAGACAGCAATTTTATCGCATTCCAGGCATTTACCTTCTCCGTGTGAGCGTCCTAAGGTGACCCAATGATGACCCGAGGCAAACAGCAGAAGCACCAGAAGCAAGGGAAGTTGGAATTTTTCTTTGATAAAGAAAGGGATGTAAAAGGCGCAAAATCAGCAGCGTCTCCATCCCCCCCCCTCCACACTATCAGAGACGGCACATTCCCCCTTGTCAGGTTCATCGTCTGGACAGCAGCATCCATCAAGCGTGGAGGGAGTGGGGAGGAAGGTTACTCCTGCTGACTCTCCCACACAGGTCTCTGCTCGAGAGACAGATTCATGTAACACGAGATGGGGGATGCCTTCCTCTGCATCACCTGCTGCTACGAGTTCAGTGAAGCAGAAATCTCAGGATTCAACATGTGCACTACATGAGGTAAACCCTCCCCCGCTTCCTATTACTACGGCCCTACAAGGCTTTCAAACCTCAGAAGCACCAGCCTCTGGCAATTTATTGAAAGATATGCTCTTGGCATTTAGTGCATCTATGCACACAGAGTTCACACAGTTGTTATCTCCGCTACAAAGTACAGTCACTGAGATTGCATTAAGAGTTGACCATGTGGAATCTAAAATGACGGATTTTGCCTCTTCTCACAATAACCTGGTGGACGCACACAATAATCTCACGGATGACATCGAGCAGATACGCATGAAAATAAATGATTTGGAAGATCGTTCCAGGCGGAACAACATCAAATTCTGAGGTATTCCAGAAGATATTGCACAGCCAGACCTGCAGCCCTATTTACAAGCATTTATTAAAGCTATGATGCCCATGTGTTTACCTCAGGATATCATTATTGATAGGGCTCACAGAGTTCCTCGTCCAAAACATCTACCGGATACAACACCTAGAGACGTTCTGGCGTGGATAAAAAATTTTCACGTAAAGGAATATCTTATGGATATAGCCAGGCGGAAGCAAGAACTCCCTTCTCCATACCACCAGTTGAAGCTTTTTGCTGATTTATCGGCTGCTACGTTACGTCTGAGACGACTTCTTGCTCCTATCACGACTATACTGCGAGATCAGAAAGTTGCATACCGCTGGGGGTTCCCAGTGAAGATCCTGATATTGCGTAATGGGACTATGCACTCTGTGTCGTCTTTAGAGGATGGCACTAACCTGCTACGAAGATGGAATCTACCTTTGCCTGAGAAGATGGAGGACAATCCTAGGGTCTCATCTCAAGTGGACCCAGAATGGCGCACTGTTACACCTGGAAGGAGAACCAAGCATTGATGGATACACCTTTGAATGGTGTCTTAGGAACTCTTTTTCACCCGGTGAGACACCGTGAGTGGTAACCCCTTTAACGGGATACAGCTTTTTCAGCTGTATGTGCTTTTTTTGTTTATATTTTTATTTTATTTTTATTATGTATTGAGAGTTTTTCTTTTTAGGATGTATGCATTGGGGGGCTTTTGTGAAAGTGAGATATCACCTTCATTTTTCCTGAAGGGTTCTTATTTGCTAAAGTTTGTACTATCCGAGAATACACAGTCGGATCTCCTAGCATTTTCCATAATCATATATAGACATCATAGCATCCTCATGACATCAAGCTTTGTATATTACCATGGTTCTTAAATTTGTCTCATTAAATGTTAAAGGTCTGAATAGTCCTCATAAACGGTCCTTTATGTGGAGGGAAGCACTTCAGTCTGGAGGAGATATATTCTGTGCACAGGAGACACACATTCTAACTACAGATGCTCACAGGCTCACGCATATTCAGTTCCCATATATTTTACAATCGCACTACATTAAAAAAAAGCGTGGAGTGCTATTGGCAATTAAAAATTCAGTTGCTCATACTTCTATATCGACCGTAGTCGACCCATATGGTCGATATATCATTCATGTTTGTAAACTAAATAACACTTTGTATACTATAGGGGTGGTGTATGCTCCTAATCAACGTCAGATCAACTTTTTGGGTAGGTTTATCCAGAAAATTAAGAAGGAGCAACAGGGCCATCTAGTGGTCTGCGGGGATTTTAACAACATTCATGACAGTACACTTGACATTACAGCAGCAAACAGACTATCTTCCCAAACTTTGGGGCAATTTTTGCACTCAAATGAGTTATATGATATTTGGCGCATTCATCATGATGTAGAACGAGATTATACCTTCTTTTCGCCTGATAGACATGTTTCTGGTAAATAGATCACTGCTGCAGAACATCAAACACAACTCCATTGATATCATAAAGTGGTCGGACCACGCCGCCATCTCATTGCACGTAGAGGAGTCTTATGTGGCGCCCAATGTGTTTCTCTGGCGATGTAATCCGTATTTGTTAGGCCATACCTCCTATAAAGAGGAATTGGAATCAGCTTTGAAGGAGTATTTTCAACTGAATGTGGATTCTGTCACTAGCCCCTTTACACTGCGGAATGCTCACAAAGCCTTCATTAGTTTTTTTTTAATTAAATTAGGGCATAGGGCTAAAGTTGAAAGGGAGAAAAAAATGAGAGATCTCCTCCAGAGAATAAGATCTCTGGAAACGTTAAATAAAGCTTCTGTCCTACCTGCTCAATCGTCACAGCTTAGAGACCTTCGTATTCAGTTGAAAGATTGCTTGTTATATGCTTAGGAAAAATCCTTGACCAAGGTTAAGGCCCAATACTATTCGCAAAATAATAAAGCAGGCAAGTTGTTGGCTAGACATTTAAAAAAGGAGTGCAAAACTAGGATTCCGTATCTTTTTCGTCAATGTTCCCAGTCAAAAATATATGACCCCCAGGATATAGCTAAGGAATTTATGGAATTTTATTCCGACCTATATAATTTAGATCAGAATGGTTCTCTAAGAGACCCTGCGCCTTCTAGTGCACTTTCTGAGTAACCTAAGCCTCCCTACTCTCTCCCAACAACAACGGGAGACCCTGAGTTCTCCCATTACAAAGCTAGAAATAGAGGATGTAATTAAGGCCCTACCTATGCAGAAAGCTCCTGGTCCAGATGGACTAACAAATATCTATTATAGAACCTTCCTGGATATTTTGCTCCCACATTTGCATTCTACTCTAGTACATGCTTTTAATGAAGGGTCATTTCCAAGGGAAATGCTTTCAGCAATGATTGTTACGCTCCCAAAACCTGAGAAATCTACTGATGCCCCGCAAAATTTTAGACCGATCTCGTTGTTAAATACGGATGTAAAAATTTATGCGAAAATTTTAGCTAATCGTATGGCACCTTTATTACCCTCATTGATAGGAGGAGATCAGGTGGTCTTTGTGAAAGGCTGACAAATCACGGAAAATACCAGGAGAGTTCTTAACATTATGGACTTTGTACAAAGTTCAGGTAGGGCGTTGGTAATGGTGACTCTTGACGCGGAGAAGGCATTCGACCGGGTGCGATGGTCGTTTGTCTTCTCGGTGATGGAAAAAATAGGAATACAGGATGGAATATTAAGAGCTATAAGGGCACTATACTCTACACCCTCTGCAAAGGTTTTTGTGAATGGAGCACTATCTGAGAGTTTTAATATAACGAATGGAACCAGACAGGGGTGCCCCTTGTCCCCTTTGATATTTGTATTGTCTATAGAACCATTGGCCCAAGCGCTTAGGTCACACTCAGAAATTAGAGAGGTCCGGATAGGTGATAGACAGCATTGTATTTCGCTATTTGCTGATGATATCTTGCTGACACTGGAGCAGCCGGAGACATCCTTGGAGGTAGCAATGGCGGTAATTAAGGAATTTGGATCTCTCTCCCTATACAAAATTAATGAGCATAAATCCCAAATCTTGCCTTTTAATATCCAGGCGGAAGCACTGGCTTCGCTAAAATGTAAATTCCCGATGGATTGGCAGTCACAACATGTGAGGTATCTTGGTATAGAGGTCACTACCTCGGTACAGGATTTATCTAAATATAATTACATCCCTTTGTTGAAAACTATAGAACAAGATATGCAATTGTATAATAAATCTGAAATCTCATGGGTGGGTCGTATAGCAGCCTTCAAAAAGAAGAGGCTGGACGGCAGCACGGAGGGCTTAAGGGGAAGCCTCCATGACTGCCATAGGAGGGAAGAGAACCAATAGGGGATGAGGTAGTTGGGAGAGGGGAGGGGACGGGGGGGAGTTGTCTGTTCTTCCCGCTGTTTCGGCATTGAGCCGGAAGCAGCGGGAGGAACAACAGGTAGTTAGCTGAGCTCCCACTGTTAGTTTTCTTACCTCCCGTGGCAGTGTTAGAATGGCTTCCCCGGCCGCATTGCTTGAGCAGCTGCAGGCTGCAGCAGCGTTTCATGATCCGGGCTGGTTGGAGGAAACTGTTGCAGGGCTGGCCCGGATCCCTCAGGCAGGCCCGTCGCGCTCTTTGTCGGCATCCGGCAGGGAGGCGCCCCCTTCCCCCACTCTTTTAACGGACGGTAATGTCACCACAGCAGGGGGAGAGATAATCCCCGCGGCCCCTGCTATAATAAAGCAGGTGGCGTCGTCGGGAGCGGTGGCTCAGGCCAGGTCACCACGCCGCTCTCGGCGGTCCCGTCCACCAGAGCGTTTGAGCCCAGACATGGCCCCGCGGGCTCGGCGTCGCAGGGGGAGCCCTTCTAAGGACGCTGCAGGCCAGGTTGTGGGGATGGGCGCCTCTTCCCAGGGCCTGCGTCCTGGCAGGAATCCCCAGCCGCGACGGGGCTTGGCGGCTAACAGGGAGCCGCAGGCCGGGCTCCCGATTACACCCCCGCCTTCAGCCACAGTATGCAGTGTGCAATCCACGGCCGCCCCGCATGGTGATGTACCGGCCAGGGGGCAGGCTGCTTCGAGATCATCAGGGAGGACGACAAGATCAACGCCGACGTCGAGGCAACAAGTTCGGTCGGAGGTTTGGATCCCTACAGTCGGGCGGCAGGTGGCCGGCCCTTCGGTCAGCATGTCGGGGTCTCCATGTCGTAGATGTCGGTGTGAGAACCAGTCAGCAACAAGAGAAGATTTGGAAGATGGAGAGCTGGATGAGACACAGCGCGGTCAGGATTGTCCGGCTGGCGGGAATACAGCGCCTGGGCAGCCCGGTGAGTGTGTAACTCCAACGTTACCGTATCCAGCAATTTTCATGTCGGGTTGTGAGGGGGGGTTAGCAAGCGCGGAAGTTGCGGCTGTTGATAGTGGTGTAGTCGGGCGCGATGGCTTAGCTGATTTGGTGGGCTGTTTGCGCGAGTTAGTGGGGCGTTTAGATAGGGCAGCGGCCCCTGTAGTTCCTGTAGTGTCCCCGGCGGTGGTATGGGAAGGTCAGCGTGATGTATTGCCGCGGTCCGTGGGTAGTAATGTTGCGGGGGTGTCAAGAGAAGCGGTAGCGGTGTCGGTTCAAACTGAGGCGCAGAAGGATGGGGTTAGAATTAGGCTTGATGATCGCGCACGGGGGGAGGTGTATGTCTGTTTTGAAGGTCCGTTAGGTGCTCATTTGAAGCAGGAAGTGAGGGACCGTATTTGGAATGATGAATATGTGGAGATATTTTCTCTTCTGCCGCTTGCAAAGTTCAATTTGGATAAAAGCAAGCGGGACGAGAGTAAAAAAGAGGAGGAGGAACGCCGGCGGTATAGGCTTATCCCGCAGACGTTCGTGAACTGGTCGCAAGCTTTCGCTATTCTGGCGAGCGTGATCGGGGAGAAGGCGCCGGAAAACTGCTCGGCGTTGTTCTGTTATTTCGATGCTATTGGAGAGGCGTATAGGGCGTATGGTGGGCAGGCGTGGTTGAGGTATGATGAGCAATTTCGGCAGCGAAAAGCGGTTCGGCCGGCGATCCGGTGGGATCAAAAAGATATTGCGCTGTGGTTAAGGGTTACGGCCCCAGTTAAGCAGTCCTTTCCCGGGAGCGTTGGCCAAGGAGGTCAGTCGGGTCAGTCCGGACAGGGTTCAGCTTCAAAGCTGGGTTTCTGCTGGCAGTTCAATGAGGGCCAGTGTAAGTTCGGGGCCGCATGCAAATGTAAACATGTCTGTTCGGAGTGTAACGGGTCCTATCATGGGGCCGCAAAATTTATGCGAAAAGGGAAACGGTCAGGTCCTCATTCATCCTCCGCTGGTCAAGGGTCGGTCCCCAGTGAGGGTGGAAAGAATGGCATTGTATCTAGCTGAATATCCGGATAGGGCTGCGGCCAAGTTAATTTGGGAGGGGTTTTCGTTTGGTTTTGTTATTCCCCCTCCTCCGTATGAGGTGCCGGTTACGCGGCGTAATCTTAAGTCGGCTTATTTGCACTCGTCGGTGGTTTCAGAAAAATTGTTGAAAGAAGTTTCGTTGGGGCGCATGGCCGGTCCTTTTGTCGAGCCTCCGGTTGGGGATTTGGTTGTATCCCCCTTGGGAATCGTGCCGAAACGGGAGCCAAATAAATTCCGTTTGATTCACCATTTGTCGTTTCCCAGGGGAGCATCGGTTAATGAGGGGATTGATCATGATTTATGCTCGGTGGTGTACACGTCATTTGATAGAGCGGTGGCGTTGGTGCGAGAGGCGGGACAAGGGGCGTTGCTGGCAAAAACAGACATTGAGGCGGCTTTTCGTTTGCTGCCTGTACATCCAGAAAGCCAACGGTTGTTTGGTTGCTTCTGGAACGGGGGGTTTTACGTCGACAGGTGTCTTCCAATGGGGTGTTCTCTTTCATGCGCATACTTTGAGGCGTTTAGTAGTTTCGTGGAATGGGTGACGAAGGGTGTAGCGGGGGTGGACTCGTTGATACACTATCTGGATGACTTTTTGTGTGTTGGCCCTGGCGGTTCTGCGGTGTGTGGTAACCTATTGTATTGCTTGCAGAAGGTTGCGGGGGATTTCGGGATTCCGTTGGCACCGGAAAAAACTGAGGGCCCAGTTTCCACCATCTGTTTTTTAGGGATCGCGATTGATTCAGTCGCTATGGAGTGCAGGCTGCCTGAGGATAAATTACGTCCATTGAGGCAGGAGGTGAGGCGGGCCTGCCAACTGAAAAAGATTACGTTGCGCGAACTCCAGTCGCTGCTGGGGAAGTTGAACTTTGCCTGTAGGATTATGCCAATGGGCAGGATTTTTAGTAGGCGCTTGGCGGCAGCGACGGCGGGTATCAGGGCTTCCCATCATTTTGTGAGGCTTGGTGGGGAACACAAGGCAGACCTGCAGGTATGGGATGAGTTCCTTGGGCAGTATAATGGTAGATCGTTGTGGATGTCCCCGGTGCAAGAAATGAGTGACGTGGAGTTGTTTACGGATGCGGCAGGGTCCGGGGGTTTTGGCGCGTATGCGGGGGGTCAATGGTGTGCGGGGAGCTGGCCGGACAGCTGGGTGAGCAGTGGGCTGACACGAAATCTGGCCCTGCTCGAGCTGTTTCCCATCGTGGTTGCAGCGACCATTTGGGGGGACAGGCTCAGGGATAAAAAGGTTCGTTTTCATTGTGATAACATGGGAGTGGTGTTAGCAATTAACAACTTATCGGCATCATCTCCACCGGTGGTTCAGGTGCTGCGTCATCTAGTGTTGTTGTGCTTGTCGTTGAACGCATGGGTGGTGGCGGTGCATGTGCCAGGGGTGTCCAACTGTATTGCTGATGCTCTTTCTCGCTCACAGTGGGATCGCTTTCGTCAATTGGCACCGGGAGCGGATGCGTCCGGCTTGGCGTGCCCGGAACATCTCTGGGAGCTGGTTTCGGTCCCGTGGAAGGGTTGATTGAGCGGTCGCTGGCTAAGGCGACTTGGAACGCTTATGCGGCTTGTTGGCAGCAATGGGAGGAGTGGGTAAGAGTATTGGGCAACGTACGTACGGAGCAAGACAGGTTGGTGGCATTGTTGTATTGGTTGGGTGATGCTTGGGAGGCGGGGTTTTCGCTGGCTAAGGTATATCGTTTCGTGGCAGGTCTGGCGTTCGGTCTCAAATTACGGGGTTTCCATGATGTATCCAAGCATTTTCTAGTGAAGCAGGCGTTGAAAGGATTGCGGAGAGGCAGGGCGGAAGCGGATCAGAGGCGACCGGTGTCTTTTGCCCTCCTTGGTTCACTGGGCGCATCGCTGGGGGCGGTTTGCAAGTCACCTTATGAGGTAGAGTTGTTTAGGTTGGCCTTTTCCCTTGCGTTTTTTGGGGCGCTCCGAATAGGGGAGTTGGTCTCTCCTAGTAAGGCTAAGGCTGGGGGGTTGCGACAGGCGGATGTTGGTCTCTATCGGGATAGACTTGAGTTGTTGGTGCGGCGGTCTAAGACTGATCAGTTGGGTCGCGGTAAGCGGATAGTGTTGTTTGCTCTCCCTGGTTCAATGATGTGTCCGGTCGCTTGCATGGGTGCGTTCAGGCCGGGGGGAGGGGTGCCGGAGGCGCCATTGCTCCGTCATGAGAATGGCGCGTTTTTGTCTAAGTATCAATTTGATGCAATATTCAAAAAATGCTTGGCTGTGGTCGGGGTGGGGGACGGGTGCTACTCGTCTCACTCGTTCAGAATTGGCGCGGCTACGGAAGCTGGGCGTTGGGGATTGGATGATGAGGGCGTGCGACGGATTGGCCGCTGGGAGTCCAATAGGTTTAGGTCTTACGTGCGCCCTCATTTGTTATAATTTGTATGTTGTTTCTGATGATATGTGAGTTTCTTGGCCTTTCTTTCAGATCATCGCCCATGTTTGGTCTGGCTGTTAGGACATTCTTTTGTGCACTGGGGGGCACTGCGGGCGGATGTGCGCCCTGATGGCCGCCAGCTTCGCATTCCGCGTCAGGATGCGGTGTTACATTGGTTGGGATTTCGAGGTATGTTATGGAGCCGGGTATTGGCCGAGTTTCAAACATATGCTCGCCTGGATAGAGTCCCGGAAGTTTTGGTGTTACATGTTGGGGGGAATGATCTAGGGGTACGCCCCTTTCGTGAGCTAGTGCGGGATATAAAACATGATTTGCTGTGTTTGTGGGCGTCTCATCCGTCCTTGATGATTGTTTGGTCGGACATAGTTCCGAGGAAGGCTTGGCGCCTGGCACGGTCGGTGGAAAGGGTCAACAAGGCCCGCATTAAGGTGAATCGGGCGGTGTCACGATTCGTTGCTAAGAATGGGGGCATTTGTGTTCGTCACAGTGATCTGGAGTCCGGGGTTGGGAACTATTGGCGTAGTGATGGGGTGCATTTGACCGAGGTTGGAATTGATCTGTGGAGCTTGGCCTTAGCAGAAGGAATTGAGAGGGCGGTGGTGGTGTGGAGGAACTCACAGGCTTAAGGTAGTCAAGGCCTGTTTCGCTGTGGCGGGGGGAGTCCTTGAGGTTGGTCAGTACAAAATGGTGGGGGGGTCGTATCGGGGGTATGCGTCCCCCAAAACGGTTCATTTGAAGACTTCATAGGGTGTTACCCCTTTGAAGTGGTCTTCTGGTGGAAAGTATATCATTTGAAGACTTCATCGGGTGTTATCCCTTTGAAGTGGTCTTCTGGTGGTTGGAGCCATCTGCAGAGGTGAGCGGTGCTTCCGAGCTGGTTTACGGCTGGAGGTAAAGAGTTTGGTGGTGGTTTGCAGATGGCTAATTTAAAAAGGAAAAAGATTCGGTTTTAAAATGGCTTCAAGGACTTCCCCTGCTCTGTTAAAGTATTAAAATATGTTTATGGTTAATTCTGATTCTGACCCATGTTGGGTCATGTGAATTGGAAGTGGAGTTATCCGAATGTTTCGGATTAAATTGCATTTAAATAATGTAAATAAATAAACGGCTGCTGTGGCCAATTTCATATCCAACCTCGGTTGTCACGTGTCGTTATTGGGAGATGGGCAGGAAAAAGGGGAACACGTTCATTAGGTAAAACATGGCATGACTCTACTTAGGCCAGTCAAGAAGAGGCTGGACGGCAGCACGGAGGGCTTAAGGGGAAGCCTCCATGACTGCCATAGGAGGGAAGAGAACCAATAGGGGATGAGGTAGTTGGGAGAGGGGAGGGGACGGGGGGGAGTTGTCTGTTCTTCCCGCTGTTTCGGCATTGAGCCGGAAGCAGCGGGAGGAACAACAGGTAGTTAGCTGAGCTCCCACCCTCCCGCCCTTAAGTAGGGGTTGGCCTGGGGATCGGGGTGTTATGTTTTGTTATTGATTTATGCTGTATAATTTCATAACTTGTGTTTCTCATTTTCTTTTGAGCAGGTTCGGATGTCATGGCAGCTGGCGGGGGGAGTCCTTGAGGTTGGTCAGTACAAAATGGTGGGGGGGTCGCATCGGGGGTATGCGTCCCCCAAAACGGTTCATTTGAAGACTTCATAGGGTGTTACCCCTTTGAAGTGGTCTTCTGGTGGAAAGTATATCATTTGAAGACTTCATCGGGTGTTATCCCTTTGAAGTGGTCTTCTGGTGGTTGGAGCCATCTGCAGAGGTGAGCGGTGCTTCCGAGCTGGTTTACGGCTGGAGGTAAAGAGTTTGGTGGTGGTTTGCAGATGGCTAATTTAAAAAGGAAAAAGATTCGGTTTTAAAATGGCTTCAAGGACTTCCCCTGCTCTGTTAAAGTATTAAAATATGTTTATGGTTAATTCTGATTCTGACCCATGTTGGGTCATGTGAATTGGAAGTGGAGTTATCCGAATGTTTCGGATTAAATTGCATTTAAATAATGTAAATAAATAAACGGCTGCTGTGGCCAATTTCATATCCAACCTCGGTTGTCACGTGTCGTTATTGGGAGATGGGCAGGAAAAAGGGGAACACGTTCATTAGGTAAAACATGGCATGACTCTACTTAGGCCAGTCAAGAAGAGGCTGGACGGCAGCACGGAGGGCTTAAGGGGAAGCCTCCATGACTGCCATAGGAGGGAAGAGAACCAATAGGGGATGAGGTAGTTGGGAGAGGGGAGGGGACGGGGGGGAGTTGTCTGTTCTTCCCGCTGTTTCGGCATTGAGCCGGAAGCAGCGGGAGGAACAACAGGTAGTTAGCTGAGCTCCCACCCTCCCGCCCTTAAGTAGGGGTTGGCCTGGGGATCGGGGTGTTATGTTTTGTTATTGATTTATGCTGTATAATTTCATAACTTGTGTTTCTCATTTTCTTTTGAGCAGGTTCGGATGTCATGGCAGCTGGCGGGGGGAGTCCTTGAGGTTGGTCAGTACAAAATGGTGGGGGGGTCGCATCGGGGGTATGCGTCCCCCAAAACGGTTCATTTGAAGACTTCATAGGGTGTTACCCCTTTGAAGTGGTCTTCTGGTGGAAAGTATATCATTTGAAGACTTCATCGGGTGTTATCCCTTTGAAGTGGTCTTCTGGTGGTTGGAGCCATCTGCAGAGGTGAGCGGTGCTTCCGAGCTGGTTTACGGCTGGAGGTAAAGAGTTTGGTGGTGGTTTGCAGATGGCTAATTTAAAAAGGAAAAAGATTCGGTTTTAAAATGGCTTCAAGGACTTCCCCTGCTCTGTTAAAGTATTAAAATATGTTTATGGTTAATTCTGATTCTGACCCATGTTGGGTCATGTGAATTGGAAGTGGAGTTATCCGAATGTTTCGGATTAAATTGCATTTAAATAATGTAAATAAATAAACGGCTGCTGTGGCCAATTTCATATCCAACCTCGGTTGTCACGTGTCGTTATTGGGAGATGGGCAGGAAAAAGGGGAACACGTTCATTAGGTAAAACATGGCATGACTCTACTTAGGCCAGTCATGTTAATTCTGCCCAAAATTTTGTATATCTTCAGAACCGTCCCTATTCGTCTACCAGCTTCCTTTTTTAATAAAATACAGAAAATGTTAAACAACTTCATTTGGAAACCGGGCAAACCTAGAATTGCCTCTTCAATCCTTAACAGAGATAAAAAGTTTGGCGGTTTAAGTTTGCCTAACATTTCAGACTATTATTACGCAACTCAAGTATCGTTATTAAGGAATTGGTGGATTGGGGATGTGTCTCAACATTGGATACACAGAGACCTTTTTAGCTCCGGGTCAAAATCTGAGGGCTTTATTGATAGCGGCTCTGACTACAATAGCTTTACCAGCCCGTCTTCCCTATTTTTTGTCTACTCCTCTGTTTTACTGGAAAAAATTTCACTCTGGTAGCGAATCTTCCCAAATTTCTTAGCAGCATGTAACGCCTATTGAGATATTTCACATTGCTCTTCTAGACATGAAACTGGACTCTTGGAAAGAGAGAGGTATAGTATACTTAACGGATCTATTGGATGGCGGGAAGTTAGTCCCGTATTCGGAACTGACCCATAAATATGGTATTTCACGTAGAGATTTTTTATAAGTACTTACGAATTAGACATTTCTTACCTACTATGGATCTGAGCGTACTTTTAGCCAATGCGGACGTATTCCGAATATGGCCAGCTCCATCAGATACCCCGGTCCGCCTTAAACCCCTTTATTCTGTAATTGGCTCTAAATCCTCGTTTGTTAAAACCTCCCCCCTCCTTGCTTGGGAGAGGGACCTAGGCCAGACCTTCGCTGTATCCCAATAGACATACTCCTTGAAATTCCTTGTTTCTACTTTTAAATGTGTATCTCATTATGAAGCCGCTATCAAAACAGCCCTCAGATGGTATTATACACCCGATAAATTGAGCCGTATGTACCCGGGTTCTTCTGATCTTTGCTGGAGGGGTTGTGGGCACAGAGGTACTCTCATACATATAATATGGTCTTGCCCTTGTCTTGCTCCTCTATGGTCATCGATCTTTCAACTGCTTTCCGGGTTGTGCAATAGGATCATTCCGCTATCACCATCTTTAGCACTTCTTTTTCTCTGAATAAATGAGGTACCTATAGAAAATAGGGTACTTGTGGCACATATCCTTTTGGCTACTAAATTAGGGATAACTAGGTATTGGAAGAGTGTGAACCTTCCCTCTGTTGGGGAAATATATGACATGCTAAATACTACATGTGCTTACGAAAAAATGATGGCATATAAAGATCACAAATACCCGCAGTATGTAGAGACCTGGAAGAATTGGCATCTTTTTTCTCAAAATTGTATATCCCCATAATACATGTTTGAAACCGATATATTTAAACCTGAAACTCTCTATTTTTGGTTTTCTGTACATATTCTTTTGCCTATTTTCAGGGCCTTTTTGTGTGTGTTGACCACATGCAACATGATTTTATGTATTTTCTCACTCCACATGGTTAGTACTTTGTATAAATGTGTGGGTGCTTAGAATGATTCTGAGTTGCCAATTTACGACACTAGGCTAGTTCTATGTACTAAGTATATTATGTGCTATAATGCGTTTTTGTACAACCGTGTGTTTGTGGTTATTGTGTTATTGTATTATATTTGTTATCTTGAAAAAATTTTCAATAAAAATTATTGATGGTAAAAAAAAAAAAAAAGTTTCTTGACACTTTGTATTTAATGCGGTAAAAGTCAAGATAAAAATCTTCACGGCTTTTTTATTCTCAATAAAATGTTTCATGAGGGATGTGTGGGTTTTTTATTTCAATAAAATATTTTTTCTATGTCCTTGGATTTTTTTTAAACTTTATTACTACCGCCTTAGCAATGGCTGCTGGCTGATTGACAATGTCCATTACTAAGGTGAGGCTTAGTGTTAGCCGGTGAAAAGGCTAAGCCCCATTCTTACCCCGGTACCCACCGCCACCAGGGGTACCAGGAACAGCCGGGTATGATCCAGTGCCCGACCATCTGTAGTGACGATTGGGTACCGGAACGGCCGCAGGCTGGTATTACTAGGCTGGGAATGGCCAAAAACAGTGGCCCTTCTCACCCTGGTAATGTTAACCTGCTGCTGCTATGTTGTATCTGGCTAGTTATGAAAATCGGGGGGCCACAATGTTTATTCCATTTAAAAAAACAAAAAATGACGTGGGGTCCTTCCCATTTTTGAAAACCAGCCAGATACAATACAGCAGCAGCCGCCTAGCATTACCAGGGTGGGAAGTGCCACTGTTTTTGGCCTTTTCCAGCCTAATAATACCAGCCTGAGGCCGCCCCAGTGTTCGACCATCGCTACAGATGTTCGGATACTGGATCGTACCCGGCTCTTCCCGGTATCTCTGGTGGCGGTGAGTACCAGGGTAATAATAGGGGTTAGTGTATCTGCATCGGCTAACACTAAGCCCTGCATTAGTAATGGACGCTGTCAATCAGCCACCGGCCATTTATAAGGTGGTAGTAATGAAGTTTAAAAGAAAATACAAAGACATAGAAAAAATATGTTTCATTGAAACAAAAAACAAACAAACAACACAACACTCATTAACCATTTTATTGAAAATAAAAAAAGCCCTCATCGAAGTAGCCCTCGAATCCGACGTAGTCCAACAACCAAATATGTAAAAAACTACAATCATACAAAAAACCCATTAGTAACACAGGTGGTAGTCTTAGATACAGGGCCCATGTGTGATACTGTCTGTTAGACCATGTATCTAAGCCTACCACAAGGCAGGCTTAGATACAGGACCCTATCAGACAGTAATCTTATACTGTACAAGATTACTGTCTTCTGGGGCCCTGTATCTAAGCCTACAATGTGGCAGGCATAGATACACATCCCATCAGACAGTATCATACATGGCCATATATCTGAACCTACTATGTGGTAGGCTTAGATACAGGGCATATGTGTGATACGGTCTGTTGGACCCTGTATCTAAGCCTACCACATGTTAGGCTTAGATACAGGGCCCCAGCAGACAGTAATCTTATACAGTATAAGATTACTGTCTGCTGGAGTCTTGTATCTAAGCCTGCCTTGTGGTAAGCTTAGATACATGGTCCAACAGACAGTATTACACATGGGCCCTGTATCTAAGCCCATGTGTGATGCTGTCTGTTGGACCCTGTATCTAAGCTTATTACAAGGCAGGCTTAGATACAGGACCCCAGCAGGCAATAATGATGTTACATTTACCCAGCTCGGTGCAGCGGATGTCCCGACACCATCCAGTATAGTGGTATTACTATAGTAACAGGGGCCAGTTTACTTTATTACATAAACCCCGCCTCATCAATTCCTTCCTGGGGTTAAGGTATGGCTATCTTCAAAGAACATCTGCTTGAAAATCCCCTCCTATGAATTTGCTCCCAGGTTCCTCGGTCCATTTGAGGTCTTGCAACAAATCAACCCTGTGTCATATAAACTACCATTGAACCCTACGCTCTCTCCTGAAGCCTGTAGTCCTCAACCGTTACAGCAAGTCTTCTGATTCTTCTACATCACATAGGAGTGTGGCTGATGTTTTTGAGGTCAAGGAAATCCAGGATCTCAAGAAGTTGGAAAGGAGGACCTTTTATCTTGTGGACTGGAAAGGGTTTGGTCCTGAAGAGAGATCTTGGGAATCCGAAGAGAACATTGAAGCCGCTGCGCTCATCAAAAAATTAATCTTACGCTCTGGACCTAAGAAGAGAGGTGTAAGGGGGGGGGGGGATTGTAGCCCCGGCGACCGCAGGTCTTACTTACCCCAGCGGCCACCAGCTTACCTGTGCTCTGCGTCGGAGTTTCTCTCCTCAGGGATAACAGCACGCTCTTCTCTCTCCCACTTCCCCTGTCTATGCTAGTAGGGTGCGCGTGCTCATCTCCGTTCTTAAAGGGCCAGCGCATGCACCAGGAATATTGCTCCCAGCCTATCCCACCACACCCTGGACTTTTTAAGGAACTCTGCCCATTTTGTCAGTGACTGAGCAATGTTAGTGCTAACCCAGAGTTAGTCTGCGAATGTTCAGTTTCCAATTCCCTGAAACCTATGTCTGTGACTATCCAGTATCCGTGTCCAGTCCTGTATTTTGTGTCCTGTGTCTGTGCCAAGCACTGTATCCATGTCCAGTGTTTATGATGACCCCAGTGTCCGTGACGACCCCAGTATCCGTGATGACTCCTGTGTCCGTGACGACTCCTGTGTCTGTGACGACACCTGTGTCCGTGACCAGTGTCCGTGATGACTCCAGTGTTTGTGACGACCCCAGGGTCCGTGACGACCCTAGTGTCCGTGCCCAGTGTCCGTGACAAGTCCAGTGTCCGTGACAAGTCCAATGTCTGTGACCAGTTCACCCCGAGAATCCAGCACAAGCAAGCTTCTGATAATCCAGAACAAACCAGCTTCCGATAATCTGGCACAAGCCAGCTTCCAATAATCGGGCACAAACCAGATTCCGATAATCTGGCACAAAACAGCTTTCGATAATCCGGTACAAACCAGTTTCCAGTAATTCGGGACTAGCCTGCCATCAAGGTAACATTGACCAGTGATTGTTATATGCTTGCCTGGCCAGCAGCTACTTCATTACACGGAGTAGCCCACTGGGTCCACATTCCACGTGGATTTTACACTATGATTACAAAATTGTTCACAGGCCTGGAAAATCCAGCTGACTACACTTCAAGACATCCGACAAACGTAGATCACAGTAATATCAACTGAAGAGCACATCCATTTTGTTACAAGTTATTCGGTAGTAAAGATACTTTCAGCTGATCGGTTTGTGACAGCAACCTCAATGACAAGAAACTCTGTGCCTTAGTGCAAATTATCTAGCGTGGAAAAGGGCAAGCGATTCAGAGAGCAAAATTTCCAGATATTGAAACAAACATTAAGGAGTCAAAATAATTCTCAAGTGTGAGATTGGATCTGCCAGTCACTGACGAGCACCTCATCTTTTGAGGAAGCAAGTTAGTTGTTTCTAAGGCAGTGCGTAAACCAGTAATACAGATTGCTCATGAAGGCCATCTGGGTAATGCTGGAACCGTAACTTGGATCAGCTAGTGGAAGACATGATAAGACATTGCACAACATGCCAGCTGTTCACCCCTTCAACAAAACCTCAGCCCTTACAAATGTCTCCTCTACCTATAGCTGTCTGCGAGAAAGTAGCCTTTGAATTATATGGTCCACTGCCTAATGGGCATTCTGGTGACAATTGATGAATATTCAAGAAACCCTGCAATTGCATTCATCACTTCAACCTCAGCTTCTAGTGTCATACCAGAGTTGGAAAACATTTTCTCAACGTTTGGCACTCTGCCTGTAATGAATGCCTGCTAGATCATGCCGCAGGCATGACCTAGCAGATGCCTGTCCGTTTTAAACAAAAAGTAAAAAAAAAAGTTTAATAAAGTTAATAAAAAAAATGTGAAAAAAATAAAAAACCCACTTTTCCCCCTTACAAACTGCTTTACTATTAAAAAACCAAAATAAAATTAAAAAGTTGCACATATTTGGTATCGCCGCGTCCGTAACTACCCCGACTATAAAGCTATTACATTACTTAACCCGCACGGTGAACGCCGTAAAAAAATTTAAAAAAAAACGACGGAAAAATTGCTGCTTTCTGTGAATCCTGACTTTAAAAAAATGTGATTAAAAAGTGATCAAAAAGTCGCATCTACTTCAAAATGGTACCAATAAAAACTACAAGTCTTCCCGCAAAAAAAAAGCCCTCATACAACTGAATCGGTGAAAAAATAAAAACGTTACAGCTCTTCAAATATGGAGACACAAAAACAAATCATTTTGAAAAAAAAGCGTTTTTACTGTGTAAAAGTAGTAAAACATACAAAAACTATACAAATTTGGTATCGTTGCAATCGTAACAACCCGCTGAATAAACTTATTGTGTTATTTATACTACACGGTAAACGGTGTAGATTTAGGACGCAAAAAAGAGTGGCGAAATGTCAGATTTTTTTATATTCCCCCCCCCAAAAAAGTTAATAAAAGTTAATCAATAAATAATATGTACAACAAAATGGTGATATTAGAAAATACAACTTGTCCCGCAAAAAACAAGACCTTATACAGCTATGTCGACGCAAAAATAAAAAAGTTATAGCTCTTGGAATGCGAAGATGGAAAAACATAAAAAATAGCCTGGTCATTAAGGTCTAAAACAGGCTGGTCATTAAGGGGTTAATGGACATGCATTTGCACAATTTTCTGAATATCTTGGGTTTACCCACAGGAAAATTACACCTTGATGGCCACAAGCAAATGGAATCGTGGGAAGATTCATGCACACTTTAGGAAAGAGTTAAAGCAGCTCATTTGGAGCACATTCCACTGAAAGAAGAGTTATCCAAATTGCTACGCAACTACCGAAGTACGCCTCATTCATTAACAAATACTGCTCCTGCCCAGCTACTGTTCAACAGAACACCCGGTATGCGTATTCCTGATGTGAGTTCTCATGCACTACTAGTCGAGTCCACTGTATGACCAACAGAACCAAACAACAAGGAGAAAATTAACCAGTATGCAGACAAGAGACGACATTTCCAGCCATTATTTATACAGGCAAAACAATAAGACATGTCCAGTGAATGAGATAGCCAAAGAATACTATGTAACAGCCAAGAAAGAAAATATGTTTACAGCTGAACAACCTGGACAATCTATAACCAGGAATGCCCCACACTTCAAAGCACTACCAACAGAAAATGGTTTTGAACCCTTTGTCTGATGGAGCCATTACTGAGAGTGGTGGTTCTCAACAGGAAGTAACTCGCCCTTCAGAAAATAGTTTTTCAAGATGCTATTCAGTAAGAGAAAAAGAGCTCCATCAAGACTAATTGAGTAGCCATCAAAGTCATTCTAGGGATCCTGACTGCGGATTATAAGACTATCGATGATTGTGATATTTTGATGTTTTTTTTTCCATGTGTTCTCTAACCAATGTTTTTTTGTTAAAAAAATGTAAAAAAAAAATAAAGGTGGTGAATTGACTATATACTAAGCATCCCTGGCTCTTTAAGAAGAGAGCACATGGGGCAGCGTACAGGAAGAGGAGTTGTGGCTTACTGTGGTTTACTGTAAACTGAGAGATGATGGATGAATATTGAGATGTGTGAGCTGGAATTAACAAAGTTGCTGTTAAAGAGGCTCTGTCACCAGATTTTGCAGCCCCTATCTGCTATTGCAGCAGATAGGCGCTGCAATGTAGATTACAGTAACGTTTTTATTTTTAAAAAACGAGCATTTTTGGCCAAGTTATGACCATTTTCGTATTTATGCAAATGAGGCTTGCAAAAGTACAACTGGGCGTGTTGAAAAGTAAAAGTACAACTGGGCGTGTATTATGTGCGTACATCGGGGCGTGTTTACTACTTTTACTAGCTGGGCGTTGTGTATAGAAGTATCATCCACTTCTCTTCACAACGCCCAGCTTCTGGCAGTGCAGACACAGCCGTGTTCTCGAGAGATCACGCTGTGTCGTCACTCACAGGTTCTGCATCGTGTCAGACGAGCGGGGACACATCGGCACCAGAGGCTACAGATGATTCTGCAGCAGCATCGGCGTTTGCAGGTAAGTCGATGTAGCTACTTACCTGCAAACTCTGATGCTGCTGCAGAATCAACTGTAGCCTCTGGTGCCGACACGATGCAGGACCTGTGAGTGACGTCACAGATCTGCACTGCCAGAAGCTGGGCGTTCTGAAGAGAAGTGGATGATACTTCTCATCAGAACGGCCAGCTAGTAAAAGAAGTAAACACGCCCAGATGTAAGACACATAATACACGCCCAGTTGTACTTTTACTGTAAACACGCCCAGTTGTACTTTTGCAAGCCTCATTTGCATAAATACGAAAATGGTCATAACTTGGCCAAAAATGCTCGTTTTTTAAAAATAAAAACGTTACTGTAATCTACATTGCAGCGCCGATCTGCTGCAATAGCAGATAGGGGTTGCAAAATCTGGTGACAGAGCCTCTTTAAATCTTACCTCTAAGGGCTTATTTAGACGAACGTATAATAGGTCCGTGCAACGCGCGTGATTTTCACGCGCCTAGCACGGACCTATGTTAATCTATGGGGCCGTGCACACAGTCCGTGATTTTCACGCAGCATGTGTCCGCTGCGTGAAACGCATGACATGTCCTATATTTGTGCGTTTCTCGCGCATCACGCACCCATTGAAGTCAATGGGTGCGTGAAAATCACGCGCAGCACACGGAAGTACTTCCGTGTGACGCGCGTGATTTGCGCAAGAGCAGTAAAAATATGAATGAAAACAGAAAAGCACCACGTGCTTTTCTGTTTACAAACATACAGAGTGTCATAATGATGGTGGCTGCGCGAAAATCACGCAGCCACGCATCATATGGTGATGACACACGGAGCTGTTAAGTGCCTCTTGCGCGCGCAAAACGCCGCATTTTTTGCACGCGCAAAACGCACACGCTCGTGTAAATCCAGCCTAAGTGCCTACCTTTCATGGAGATATTACACACCCCTTGAAGAGGGAGAATGGCTGATGATCTCAGATACAAATAGGATAATTTTGGGGGATATTTCTCACAGTTTGGATTGCAATGTGAGACAGAATAGCAATGAAGGAGGATATTGAAGGCTATGGACAACTTTGAGTTGATTTGTTCATAAATCAGTCATGCAGCTGGTCCAGGAGAGGTGAGAAATAGGCTAGAGAACAAGCCATCAGTCTAACAGATTTTACTGTAAACAGCATTCTGCAGGCCGCTATGTACAGTACTAGAATACATGTAGGCTGCAGAGGTCACACGGAGCACAATTTTTTTCTTTTCTTTATCAACAATTTTATTAGAATATAAAACAGCGCATATAAAACATCTCACGAAATTTCAAAAGTTTGCACGCAGTGCAATAAATTCAAGCTGTAGAAAATGTTACAGAGACATAAGAATAAAGTTTCAGGGACATTAAGCCCTCTAACATTAAAGGTACAGACTTTCAACTGTGCCATCTCCACTGCACTCAGAATAATCAAGCCAATAATATGCACTAAAGCAGCGAAGAAAAACACAAGACGAACAAGGAAGGGAAACCACGACAGCAAAGACAAACAAACGGGCGAAATGATCACCCACTCCCTGATCTAATCAAGGAGAAACAATCCAATATACACCGGATACAACCAGTGTGTCCCTAAGAGGAGAAGTGTCAGGACAATGTCTAGCCAGCGCCCCACACCCCCCAACCCAGCAATAATATGAAACATAGCTGAATAAAGATATAAAAAATAAAAAAGGAAAATAAACCCAGATATTTGGGATTATATCCAAAGATAAATGACAAATGGCATATGGCATGGTCAGGAACGTAGAGAAACCCCAACAAAGAACCACCCTAAATACATTCATTGTCAGCATAAATGTACATACAGGCAAACAAAAATAAAGTAAATCTGAAGTAAAGTGAATCTTGAAGTAAATCTTATAGCCCATCGGTAGCAATCGGCCACCAGCAAGTGGCCAACCTGTTATCCAGAAGTATCCACCTAGCACAAAGGAAAAGAAACAGACGGCATTCTCTACATATGAACATAGCAGACAACAGCCTCATATGGTTGATGCAAAAAATAAAGTCCAACAGCAGACCGCAGAGGAGACATCAGGAAAAATCTGAAAAGTTGTTTTTTTGAACTTTTAATATTTTATTCTTTTTAAACTCCATGACGACATGTGAGATCGCTGGGGATCTGACCGCTGGGACCCCCAGCGATAAGGAGAACAGGGGACCGAAAGTCGCCCAAAGCGCTACATGAGAAGCCTGGACTTCCCGGTCCTGTGTCCGGCTTATCTGTTCCGCAGCTCCATAGAGATCAATGGAGAGCCTTTTGCGCATGAGCAGAAGAATCCTATTGATCTCTATGAAGCTGCCGGACACAGAACGCGGAAGTCAAAACTTCTTATGCAGCGCTCTTGGTGACTTTCGATCCCCGTTCTCTTTATCGATCACACATGTATCCCCTAAAAAACTCCATACACCTGCAGTGTATGGAGCGGGCTCAGCGCATGAGCCCGCTCCACACATGATCCCCCCCCCTGCTCCATGATGTGCTGACACGTCATGGGTCGGGAAGGGGTTAAGTAATGAAGCGGTCATAGCGATGCTGGGTCCCTTGACTGCGGACTATAAGACGCAGGGACTTTTTAGCAAGATTAATTCTTACTAAAAACTGCGTCTTATAGTTCGAAAAATACGGTATTTGTCCAAGAGATATATACTTTATTATTCCATAAATATGGATACCCCCCAGAAAAACCGAACAAATGTACATACAAAATTTAAAACATACTTAAAATAGTAGCTTTAAGACCAGAGAGAGCATGTGATATGACTCAATCCCAACTCCCCCTAATAAAATCCACAGTTTATACAATGATATTGTGATGGCGGTATATACACACAATAATCAGAGACATAGGATGACCTCAATTACCTGTAGCTGGCATGATGGCTGTCAGTGGTCTCAGAGAAAAACGCCTCGACGCGCGTTTCGCACCCTTCATCAGGAGAGACAAAGTGTAGTGGACATGGGTTTTAAATACTAATCCTGTGTGTCAGTGACCAATGGCACATAGCGGTTCACAAAGCTGGCCCGCGTGTGCCTTCCACATCATGAGCGTCGGTACAATGGGAGACAATCTCCATCATATACACTTCCCCCAAACTCTCACAGCTTCCGGCACAACGTATGCGCATGCGCACATCACCAGTATGTGTCAAGATAGTTTCAACACAGGTACGAGAAATACTGAATCTAATAATTGTTTATAATGTTTCAAAGTGATTTCAAGAGCTCCCGACAGCCATCAGTCCAAGTAACAGCGGAATTACAACAAAACGACAAAACTACTTTGTAAATATACGTACATTATATATATATATATATATATATATATATATATATATATATATGCATAAATATACTTGCATTAAAGTACTAACCTCACACATTAGTTAAATATGTGGATATTAATAATACTCAGAACATGTAGATATCATAAGTGCTCCAAATATATAATTATGTACACATATTATTATACATATATATACGCACCTCCTATACCTAATCTATGCTGCAATTTAAAAAAAAAAAAAAAGGTTTTTTCTTACCTTACATGCTACACGATGAGGGCAGAATTTTCCAAAACCTAGAGGGGGCTGAATTCTTCTCAGAAGAGTAACAACATCTAAATGCTTGATTCGTCCCCTTAGTGAAGGATTGGAAAGAAAGTCATTACATTTTGGAATATCTCACTTGCATATCCCTCTCCGAATTATTAGTGAACGATTGAAAAAAAAATTAAAAAAATGTCTGAATATTAAATTCAGCTCTAACATTGTACTTTAACCCCTTAAGTACCAGTCTATTTTGGGATTTCAGGACCGAGGTAGTTTTTTAGTTTTTGCATCGTTGCATTTCAATAACCATGACTTTTTATTTAATTTTTCTGTCGACTTTTTCTGCAAAAGTACTAAAACATAAAAAAAAACTATATAAATTAGATATCACAGTATTCATACTGACCCCCATAATAAAGTTAGCGTATTATTAATACTATATGCTAAACAGCATAAACACATGTCTCACAGGACAGGTAAATTGTTGGCTCGTGATTCCTGTATACGGTATTACACCTCCAATAATAAAAAGGTAGTAACAAAAATAGAAACTCTGAACAACCATATACATACAAAAGAGAACAAGAAGTCATGCACTATTATTAGTATGAAAAATAGAAAATCTCAATTTCATCGAATCACCAAAAATTGGGAATATAAAATGTACAGGAGATCCAAACAAGATTAACTGTATAGGGGCTACAGGTCATAAATAGCACAACGATGTATATCACATACAAAAGTATATCACAGTAATCAGAAAATATGATGTCAATTGCATAGTCAAACGGGTATAGGGTACCTAATCTGGGAAATGTTTAAAAACCAAGCAAAAAGTGCTTTTTGGTACTAATTTTGAGTACATATATCTAAAAAAAAAAAAAAAAAGTATACATTTTTTAAACAATAAAATATTAATGAAGAATTGTTTTTTTAATTTTTAGTAGAGCCTTTTTGTGTTTTATAAAGTTTTTGGCCCACTATTGGACTTGAAGCTGAGATTCTTGAATCGCTTGTATAATGCTTTGGAATTACATAGAATTCCAGACATTGTCATAGTTCGGGGTTTAGCAATGGGGGGCAAAACACATTTGAGTGGGCCCCAATCCGGTGGGCCCCCCAATTCATGTTTACAACTGCAGGGGTGCATCCAGCAGGGTCAGGTTTACATAAACTGTGTAGTTTGCTGTGCTACTCTGTTTCTGTAAACTTTCATAGAAGTGAATGTGCATAATGGAAACAGCGTAGCATAGCGAACAATGCTGTTTATTTAACTTCCTTTCCCTGCTTTCCGACACAATATAATGCCCCAATATTGGCCCCCACACAGTATAATGACCCCTTAGTGGCCTCAGCACAGTATAATGCCCCCATAGTGCGCCCACACAGTATAATACTCCTATAGTGCCTCCCCACACACAGTATAATGTCCCATAGTGCCCCCAATCAGTTTAATGCCCCCAAACTGTATAATGCCCCTATAGTGACTCCTCACACAGTATAATACCACCATAGCTGCGTCACACACAGTATAATGCCCCATAGCTGCCCCCCTACACACATACAAACAGTATAATGCCCCTATAGTTCCTGTCAACACAGTATAATGCCTACGTAGCTGCCCCATACACAGTATAATGCCCCTATAGTGCCTCCTCACACAGTATAATGCCCTATAGCTGCCCCCACACAGAGTATAATGCGAACCATAGTGCCGCCACACCGTATAATGCCCCCACACAGTGTAATGACCCCTTAGTGGCACCCACACAGTATATGCCCATATAGTGCCTCACCACACACAGTATAATGCCCCCATAGTGACCCCCACACAGTATAATACCCCCATAGTGTCCCACACATAGTTTAATGACCACTTAGGGTATGTTCACACGCAGTGGTTTCAGTCGTAATTCGGGCGTTTTACGCCTCAAATTACGCCTGAAAAAATGCCCCTAATACGCCTACAAACATCTGCCCATTGCTTTCACTGGGAATTATGATGTTCTGTTCCCACGAGCCTTTATTTTACGCTTCGCTGTCAAAAAACGGAGTGTAAAAAGACGCTTCGTAAAAAGAAGTAGCATGTCACTTCTTGAGGCGTTTTTTGGAGCTGATTTTCTATTGAACACTATGAAAAACGCCTCAAAAAACGTCTAAAAAGAAGCCTCAAAAGAAGCTCCAAATTTCATTCTCAGCTTCAAAAACGCCTGAAAATCAGAGGCTGCTTTCTCTGAAATCGGCTCCGTATTTTTCAGACGTTTTTTGTTAAGCGTGTGAACATACCCTTAGTAGCACCAAAACTGTATAATGCCCCATAGCTGCCCCACAAACAATATAATGCCCCTATAGTTCCTCCCAACACAGTATAATGCCCCCATAGTGCCCCACACACAGAATAATGCCTCCATAGCTGCCCCACACACAGTGCAATACCCATATAGTGCCTCCTCACAAAGTATAATGCCCCTATAGCTGCCCTCACACAATGTAACGCAGGATGTGGAGAACAAAAGTTGCAGCATTCGGGACACGGTGCCTGACAGGTAAGTATTGAGAACAAAGTATTTTTCAGTAGACTTTATTTGTAATAGATACTACGCGTGACAGGTCCCTTCCTCAGGTTCATACAGCGATACACAAGAAACAGGCATAATTTTATGCACAGAAAGACCGGGAAAAAAAGAGACAAGCGTTTTTTCTAATTGCCAATTACACCTGATTTTTCAAACAGGAAGGGAGGAGTGAATTCACCCCAAAGGTCAGTCTAGATCAAACAGTGATGTAAGGTAGTAGCTCCCCCTAATCGTATACAGGTGAACTATATATGCACAATTGTAATGACGGGTATTTGACCTTGCCATCACAACTGTCTTACTCATATAAATAAATATTTAACATATTAGAAAAAATACATTAACGTATACATATATATAAAATTATAAAATGTATATACCTTTAAAAAACAAAGCACAGTACTGAGTTTTTGTGATAAAAGTCTGATATATTTTCGATCAGAATGAAACAAGTGTATAAAAAGCCCATCCTTATTCAGAGAGACTATGAAATTTATAGATCCAAAAGGATTCCCTATTTTTCAGAAGCGAGAATCTGTTGGTGGTCTCTATGGGAATTTGTTCTAGTGGTGTGATCTTCACCTCAAAGCACAAATAGGGAATCCTTTTGGATCTATAAATTTCATAGTCTCTCTCCGGAGGGGCTGAATGAGACCCTGGAGAACACTTGTTAAATAAAATATATATCAAATAGCATATTTATAAAATAATCCAATATTATTGGTTGACCTATTAACCCCTTAATGACCGGGCATGTTTGTACCTTAATGACCAAGCCAGATTTGTCAAATCTGGTATGTCTGACTTTATCAGAGAATAACTCTGTGAAAGTTTTGAATATCCAAGTAATTCTGACATTGTTTTTTTGTCACATGTTGTACTTGGTACTGATACGATTTGCGGAAATTAATTAAAAAATAGAAAAATGGAAGAAATTTTGTAAAAATTACCTTTTTCCCCTATTTTTAACTGCAATCGGTCACATATGTACACACATACTGTATAATTTTTTTAATTAAATATATATTTCTATCTCTTTACTCTATTTAGGCAGCACTTTTGAAAAAATAAAATAAATTTTCAGCAATTTAGAGGACTTACAAATTGAATAATAATTTTATACATTTTGAAGTACATTTTGTTTTCCTGCACCAAGCCAGGTTTTCAGAGGCTCATAGGTCTCAGAGTGATGGAAACCCCCACAAATGACCCCATTTAGAAAACTAGACCCCTTAAGATATTTACCTAAGGGTATAGTAAGTATTTTGACCCCACAGTTTTTTGCTAAATTTAATACATAGCAGGTGAAAAAAAAAATAATTTCACTTTTTTTCATAAAAGTATCAGTTTGAAGACCAATTTCTTTGTAAAGCGACCATGGGAATGAAGAAACACACCACAAAATCTATCACCCTGTTTCTCCTGTTTTCAAAAATACCCACATTGTGGCCCTAATGCGTTGTTTGGACACACGGCAGGGCCCCAAAGGAAGGGAGCACCCGGAGGCTTTCAGGACTCATATTTTGCTTGAAAATGTTTTAGGCCCCACTGTACATTTGGAGAGGCTTTGAGCTGCCAGAACTATAGAAACTCCCCATAAACGACCCCATTTCGAAAACTAGACCCCTTAAGGTATTTATCTAGGGGTATAGTTAGCATTTTGACCACACAGGTTTTTCGCTAAATATATTGGAATTCATCTGTAAAAATTAAAATGTACTTTTTTTCTGAAACAATATAGAAATTTTTATTATTTACAAGGAATAACGAAGAAAATGCACCCCAACATTTGTAAAGCAATGTCTCCCGATTAAGACAATACCCCATATGTGGTAATAAACTGCTGTTTGGACCCACAGCAGGGCTCAGAAGGGAAGGAGCGCCATTTGGATTTATGATTTTGCTGGAATGGTTTTCGGTGCCATGTCGCATTTGCAATGCACTGGAGGGACCAAAACAGTGGAAACCCACCAAAAGTGACCCCATTTTGGAAAAACCTTCAAGGAATTTTTCTAGGGGTATAGTGAGCATTTACACCCCACGGGTCTTTTGCAGAGTTTATTGGAATTAGGGCGCGAAAATTAATATCAAAATTTTTTCCACTAAAATGTTGCATTTTCTCATTTTCACAAGGGATAAAGGAGGAAAAAAACAACCATTTTTTATAAAGCAATTTCTCCCGAGTACGGAAATATCCCACATGTGGTCAAAAGTTTTTTCATTAGAAATGAATTAACCCTTTCAGGACTGATCCATTTTTTGCTTTCATATTTTAGACTTTCACTCCCCGCTTTACAAGAGCCATAACTTTTTTATTTTTCCATCAATAGAGCGGTGGGAGGGCTTATTTCTTGCGAGAGGAGCTGCAGTTTTTATTGGTACCATTTTTTGGTACATAAAAAGTGATTCAAAAGTTGTATTCCATTTTTTTTTAGAGCGAAGGTGACAGAAAAAAAAAAACAGCGATTTTGGCGGTTTCAATTATTACATTTTTTTAAGGTGTGCACTGTGCAAATTAAATAATGGTATATTGTAATAGTTCGGACTTTTACGGACGTAGCGATACCAATTTTGTTCATTTTTTGACATTACTTTTTGAAGAAAAATTCGAAAAGGTGTTTTGTTTTTTTAACTTAAAAAAAAAAAATTCTCACTACTAATAACTATAATTCTTCTACACATTTTATTAATCAATCCCCTTAGGGGACTTGATCCAGCGATCATTGGATCACTGGTACAATATACTGCAATACTAATGTATTGCAGTATATTGTTATTCTTACAGGCTTCTGTAACAGAGCGATCGCTGTACCTGTCCGTTAGTACCGAGGGGGCCTGCTGTAATACACAGCCGACAACCGCAGAGCATGGAGCGGGCTCAGCACGTGAGCCGGCTCCATACATCAACCGCCGCACCATGATGGGCAATTAAGTCATAGTGCGCAAAGAGGTTAATGCACAGCGGATGGTTCAAAGTGAAAATTGCAATTTTCCACTGATATGCCATTTTAGTGCATAATATGTTGTGCCCAGTTTGTGCCACAGAAGACAAATACCTCATAAAACGTTAAGCGGGTTCTCTCGGGTATGGCGACACCATATGTGTGGGCAAAAAATGCTGCTTGGGCACGCTGCAGACCTCAGAAGGGAGGGAGCGCCATTTTGCTTGGTAGGTTTCTGTTTTGGGTTTCGCTGGTATTTCAGTTTATAATGTGGGGGGCATGTGTAATCTGTGCGGAGAACATCAGGGCATAATAAGAGGGTATAATAATGGGGTAAATAAATAATATTTCATAGATGTGTGGCCAGAGTCGCACTGATAAATGGCGCCCGATCTTATCCGCTTTTGAAACACTCTGCACATTTTGCATCGCCATATTCTGAAAGCCAGAACTTTTTTATTTTTTCACCACCGGAGCCGTGTGAGGGCTTATTTGTTGCGGGACAATCTGTAGTTTTCATTGGTACCATTTTGGGGTACATGCGATTTTTTTTGATCACTTTTTATTACATTTTTTTGCAATCCTGAGCAAAAAACAGGAAGGGCGGGTTCACACATGGCGGATTTTCACTTAAATTCCGCTGCGGACACTCCGCAGCGTTAATCCGCAGCGGAGCCGTTTCTCCATTGACTTTCACTTTAATTTCGCAGTGTTCGTTTACACGATGCGTACAATTCCGCTGCGGAGCATAGGCTGCGGAGCGGAATGTGGTGTCCGCAGCATGCTCTGTCTGTTGCGGAGCAGTGGCGGACTGGTTGCGGACTCATGGCGGAATTTCTCCATTGACTTCAATGGAGATTCTAAGTTCCGCAATGAAGTCCGCAGCTGTCATGCACATGTTATGTGTGGTGCGGAGCGTATTGGTTTTTTAACATGACATTTCTTCATTCTGGCTGGACCTATGTATTTCTAGGTCTACAGCCAGACTGAGGAAGTCAATGGGGCTCCCGTAATGACGGGAGCGTTGCTAGGAGACGTCAGTAAATAGTCACTGTCCAGGGTGCTGAAAGAGTTAAGCGATCGGCAGTAACTGTTTCTGCACCCGGGACAGTGACTACCGATCCCAATATACATGTATCTGTAAAAAAACATATAAGTTCATACTTACCGAGAACTCCCTGTGTCTGTCTCCAGTCCGGCCTCCCAGGATGACGTTTCAGTGGAAGTGACGGCTGCAGCCAATCACAGGCCAAGCACAGGCTGCAGCGGTCACATGGACTGGCGCGTCATCCAGGGAGGTCGGGCTGGATGCCGAAGGAGGGACGCGTCATCAAGACAACGGGCGGTAAGTATGAATTTCTTTTACTTTCACTAGGGAAAGTGCTGTCCCTTCTCTCTATCCTGCACTGATAGGGAGAAGGGAAGCACTTTTCCTGCAGTCCGCAGCGGCCAGTCCGCATCAATTTTCTGCACATTTTGTGCAGATCCGCAGCCGTAATCCGCAACCCGGATTAGGTGCGGCATTGATGCGGACAGTTGCGGAGGAATTCCGCCATGTGTGGTCATGCCCGAATTCTGACACTGTTTTTTAGGTTTTCTTTTTGCGGCGCTGACCGTACGCTATAAATTACATTTTTACTTTATTCTGCGAGTTGGTACGGTTACGGCGATACCATATGTATATAGGTTTGGTCCTTTTTTTTGAGCATTTGCACAATAAAATTACTTATTTCTAAAAAAAAAAATTTCTGTGTCACCGTATTCTGAGAGCCATAATTTTTACATTTTTTAGTCAAAAAAGCTGTGTAAGGGCTTGTTTTTTGGGGGACAGATAGAAGTTTTTATTGGTACTATTTTCGGGTACATGCGACTTTTTGATCACTTTTTATTCTTTATTTAGGGAGCGGTGGTGACCAAAAAAATTGTGATTCTGTCGTAGTTTTTTATTGATTTTTTTGGGGGTGTTCATCGTGCGGGGAAAATAACATTACAGTTTTATAGTTGGGGTCGTTATGAACGCGGTGATACCAAATATGTGTACTTTTTTAACGTGTTCATTTTTTTTCTATAATAAAAGTCTTACTATAGGAAAAAAAGCATTTAGTGTTTATAGAACTTATAACTTTTATTTTTACACTTTTTTTAAAACATTTTGATTACTTTTTTTTACTTTTTTTACTTGTCCCACTAGGGGACACTTAGACTTGCAGCTTGGATCGCTGCTAGAGTACATTACACTACACACGTAGTGTAATGTACTCTAACTGTCATTGTGACGTGACTGTCACACTGACAGGAAGCAGAGGAGGAACGGCCGGAGGCTGTTCCTCCGAGGCTTCCGTACATGGTAACCCGGAGGTCATTATCTGACCTCCGATTGCCGTGACAAGCATCGGTAGCCCCCACGATCACTTCGTGGGGGCTGCCGATGTGCTTCAAACCACTTAAATGCGGCGACGGCAATCCGTCGCCGCACTTAAGGGGTTAACTGCCGAAAGCAGCGGCGATGGTCCGCTGTCCGGCGAGACTGATGTCTCAGCTGTCTAGGACAGCTGTCAGCGCGCGTCTGTCACTCTGTGTTTACACAGAGTGACAGTTTGAAATGCGGACGAAAATGAACGTCATGGTGCGGGAACTAGCAGCCGACCATGGCGTTCATTTTCGTCCTTGGTCGTGAAAGGGTTAATACAGTGCAACCAGGGGCAGTCAAAAACAAAACATCCACAGGGGACCTTTTCAAATTATACAATCTCATGTGATGGAACCATTATTGTTAGTAAAGGATGACAGTGCTATGTTGGGACATATCATTTGCACTTTATATCATCAATTCAATTTCAGGTAGCCTTGCTATACAGTTTTGGCACCTTTGCAAAAACAGCACAAATTTGAGTGCCAAACCAGGTCATACTTATATGTTTTTATTAAAATCAGTCAGTTTTCATCTTGCTCATTGCTGCTAAAAAGGATGGGCTTTTTATACACTTGTTTCATTCTGATCGAAAATAGATCAGACTTTTATCACAAACACGCAGTACTGTGCTTTGTTTTTCAAAGGTATATACATTTTATAATTTTAAATATATATGTATACGTTAATGTATTTTTTATAATATGTTAAATATTTATTTATATGAGTAAGACAGTTGTGATGGCAAGGTCAAATATCCGTCATTACAATTGTGCATATATAGTTCACCTGTATACGATTAGGGGGAGCTACTACCTTACATCACTGTTTGATCTAGACTGACCTTTGGGGTGAATTCACTTCTCCCTTTCTGTTTGAAAAATCAGGTGTAATTGGCAATTAGAAAAAACGCTTGTCTCTTTTTTCCCCGATCTTTCTGTGCATAAAATGATGCCTGTTTCTTGTGTATCGCTGTATGAACCTGAGGAAGGGACCTGTCCGATCCTGAAACGCGTAGTATCTATTACAAATAAAGTCTACTGAAAAATACTTTGTTCTGAATACTTACCTGTCAGGCGCCGTGTCCCGAATGCTGCAACTTTTCTTCTCCACATCCTGCGTTCGATCTCCCCAGGAACAGAATTTTACTCTCGTGGGATAGCAGCGGGTGGCAGCCAACGTCTATAACGATCTTCATGAATTCTCAATTCCACGCTAAGCAATAGTGTTGTGCCTATCTCAGCACAACACTGCCAGGTGAGTGTATCAGCTCACCATTTTGCTTACACTGTCCCCCGTTCCTTACAATATTACCTTAGAGGAGCACCGTTGTCCTCCTCTCTCCTTTTTCTCATTTAGATCTCACACAATATAAGGATATAAGGCCCCTATAGCTGCTCCCACATAGCATAGTGCCCCCATAGTTGCCCCATACGGTATAATGCCCGAAACAGTATAATTCCCCCACACAATGTAATGACCCCTCAGTGGCATGCACACAGTATAATTCCTCTATAGTGCCTTCCCATACACAGTATAATGTCCCTATAGTGCTTCACCACACACAGTATAATGCCCCTATAGCTGCCCCACACAGTATAATGCCCCCATAGCTGCCCCACACACAGTATAATGCCCCTAAAGTACCTCCTCACGCAGTACAATGCCCCATAGCTGCTCCCACACAGTATAATGCCCCTATACTGCCTCCACACAGCAGAATGCCCGATAGCTGCCTGCACACAATATAATGCCCCTATAGTCCCTCCGAACACTGTATAATGCCGCCATAGTGACTCACACACAATATAATGCCCCATAGCTGCTTCATAAACAGCATGATGCCCGTATAGGGCCTCCTCACACAGTATAATGCCCCATAGCTGCTCCCACACAGAATAATGGCCCTATAGCGGCCCGTATGGTGCCCCCCACACAGTATAATGCTCCATACAGTGTAATGACCCCTTAGTGGCACCCACCCAGTATAATGCCCAGAGTGCCTCCCCACACATTATAATGCTGCTATAGTGCCCCCATGCAGTTTAAAGCCCCACACTCTGTATAATGGCCCTATAGTGCCTCCTCACACAGTATAATGTCCCCACACAGTATAATGCCCCCACACAGTGTAATGTCCCCTCTGTGGCACCCACACAGTATAATGCCCCTATAGTGCATCCCCACACACAGAGTATAATGCTCCTATAGCTGCCCCACACACAGTATAATGCTCCTATAGTGCCTCCTCACACAGTATAATTCCCCATAGTTGCCCCACAAAGTATAATGCCCCAATAGTGGCCCACATACAGTATAATGCCCCTAAGCTGTCTCACACACAGTATAATGCCCCCATAGCTGACCCCACATAGTATAATGTCCCCATAGTTGCTCCCACACTATATAATGCCCCCCACACAGTGTAATGACCCCTTAGTGGCACCCACACAGTATAATGCCCCTATAGGGCCTCCCCACACACTGTATAATGCCCCTACAGCTGCCCCGCACAGTATAACGCCCCTATAGTGAACCCACACAGTATAATGCCCCATAACTGCCCCACACATAGTATAATGCTCCTATAGTGCCTCCTCACAAAGTATAATGCCCCTATAGTGCCTCCTCACACAGTATAATGTCCCTTTAGTGTCTTCACACAGTATAATGCCCCTATCGCTGACCCACACACAGTGTAATGCACCCATAGTGCCCCACATACAGTATAATGCCTACATAGTGCCACTCACAGAGTATAATACCCTCATAGCTGCCCCACACACAGTATAATGCCCCTATAGTGCCTCCTCACATTTAGTGAATAAAGCTCATCAAGTAAGCAAAGAAAGTGTTATAAGCAGCAGGTGTATTCTATTAAGAAGTCGCTGGGGCAGTTGGTTGCAAAGGCAACTGCTGAACAGCTGATTCATCATTGAAGATCAGATGACCACACTTATGTGAGCCTGTGGCTCGTTTAGAGAAAGCAACTTGACTGGTCTGCCTCTCTTCAACAATGCCTGTTCTTTGATTCGGAGTGTAGGTTAAAGTACTTGCTATGTGTGTTTGTCATTCGCTAGTCAGATTGTGCGTTCCAGTCCAGCTCAGTCCAGTATTGTGTTTTTCCAGCTCTGCCTAAGTATTTTCTCAGTCCGTGTTTGCTTCTATGTCTAGTTCTGTTAGTTTCATCCTGTTTCATTGATTTATTTTCTGCTTGCCTGTTTTCCATGGGTCTGTGAACGTTTTGTGCTGTTTTTATTGCCTTTGATTCCTAAAGTTTTCTTAGTGCTGTGTTAGGGACAGTTTCTACAGATTGGTGACGCCACTAGAAAAAGTTTTTGGTACAGTGAGGTTAGTGGTGTGGTGTTAAAGTCAGTTCTTAGGAACAGTTCCAGGGTAAGATATCGGGAGAGCTAGTTAGGGTTAGCTTGTTATTACATAGTTACATAGTTACATAGTTAGTAAGGTTGAAAAAAGACATGTCCATCAAGTTCAAGCAAGGGACGGCAAAAGGAAAGGTAAAAATTTCTACACATAGGAGCTAATATTTTTTTGTTCTAGGAAATTATCTAAGCCTTTTTTAAAGCCATCTACTGTAGCTACTGTGACCAGCTCCTGCGGTAGACTATTCCATAGATTCACAGTTCTCACAGTAAAGAAGGCTTTTCGCCTCCGCAGATTGAATTTTTTTTTCTCCAGATGGAGGGAGTGCCCACTTGTTTTTTGAGGGGGTTTTACATGGAACAGGTTTTCACCATATTTTTTGTATGTGTGATTAATATATTTATATAAGTTAATCATGTCCCACCTTAGTCGTCTTTTTTCAAGGTTTAATTATTTTAATCTTTCCTCATAACTTAGATACGCCATGCCCCTTATTAGCTTTGTTGCTCTTCTTTGTATTTTTTCCAACTCCAGGGCATCCTTTCTATGAACTGGAGCCCAGAACTGAACTGCGTATTCTAGATGAGGCCTCACTAATGCTGTGGTAATATTATATCCCTGTCCCACGAGTCCATGCCTCTTTTAAACAACTAAGATTCGTGGCTGCAGTAGGGACTTAGAATTATCAGAACACATTGATTTTAAAATTGAAAAAGCCCCCCCCCCCCGACATGTTTTACCACTGAAGTGGCGTCCTCAGGGGAAAATGGGTCTAATGGCGGCGAACGCGGTGGAGTCTCCTATTTATGACCTCAGTTCTGACGTCATCTAAACTGATGCTACCAATCTCAATGATTCTCATAAGAACGACCCCTAAACGAAAAAATATGCTCCAATCAAGTACAGCTAGCGTCCAACCATTGAGGGACTCGCTATCGCTCCTGTGGAGAAAATTATTAACAGCAAAATGCTCCAATCCCGCAATGCTACTACCTGGCCACTCGTGACCTAGATTTTGCGCCTGCGCAATGGAAAAAGTTTACGCCAGATAGACAAGTGTGAAAAACAGTTCACTGCACATGTCAGTGAACTTAGATCTAGAGGCACGATCGTATTATAAGTATGTCTATCCCAGGAACACCAAGTAGAGAGAGAGAGAAAGAAAGTCACTGTAAATATCGGTGGATTTGAATGACAAAAGACAGTGGAAAAAACAGATTTATATTTATTAGGAAAATAGATTGTAATAAGAGATAACAGTAATCCACTGTCAATAAATTCTTACCAATATCAATATCAATCTCAATGGTAGAATATCTAACAATCCTTACTTAGGAGATATAAAAAATATTAGTCAATGTACAAGTGAATCTCAACTTGATGGAAAGACTGTCAAGAGTATGAGAAAAGACCATTATATATATCAATGGGCCAAAATTATTTTGCACATTATTAATAATACCAATATCCACAATAGATTATAATATGTGGATGAAAAAGAGAGGAAGTTCATATAGAAGTATATGTATAGAAGATTTTTGAGGATCTGAGAATAATTTCAAGAGAATTGAAACACCAGCGATGTATACATATATTTCAAGACAAGAGATCAGTAGAGTTTTCGTATGCGAACACGACCACATTAAAAGTGTTTATAAGATTAAAGGGAAGGTGTCACGGAAAATGATTTTTTTATATGTTATTGCTTTTAGTATGTCATTAAAATAAATTTTATTTATTTGTATTTTTGTGTTGTACTTTTTTCTTTCTTTTACTTGTCTATGGAGGCTGCCATTTTTTTTTATCTCTGTATGTGTCGATTAACGACACATACAGAGATGGAATATGGCACATACATCCCCATAGAGAATGCGAACGGGAGCCATTCCATTCACTATAGCGCACGCCGTCTGTGTGGGAACGGCGCATGCGCCGCTCCCACACAGTCCAAAAGGAAGGTCTTAGGTAGAGCGACATCCGGCGCCATTTTCATGTGGACCAGAAGCCACGGCCAGACAAGAAGACGACTACTTCTGGTCGCGGCTTCCGGCCATATGTTCCGACGCAAGGACTAGGAGCGAAGGCAGCGGCGGCGGTGTCTGCGGCAGGAGCAGGTAAGTTATGTTTGTGTATGTGATGTGTGTGTATGTTCGTGTTATACTGTGTGATTACCACTGTATCTAATCCTCCTACACTGTGCATTCGCTCAAAAAATGGCGGCACACAGTGTAGGAGGTTTGAACATTCAACCACTAGCCAGGAGAAAGGAGGGGGGATTGTTTGAGGACACTAGAGCGAGTGTGACTTCTTCAATTTTGCAGCATAAAGCAATGAGGTTGCTTTACCACATGCCAATGCTGCAATTTTGGGAATTGCTCCCTCTAGTGACCGGCACATGGAAATGTTATAAATTAGAATCTAATTTATAATATTTCCTTACTTGTGAAAAAATGTAAAAAATTAGAACAATGTGTAAACTTTTATATACTAACTGTTTAACTAAAAAAAAAAAAATTTTTTTTTTTCTAGGGACACATTCCCTTTAAATCAGTGTTGACAATATTTAGAATATTTAGAAAGACAGGAATAATTTGAAAATACAAGAGATGTCTGCTGGGCTCATAGGAAATTCAGAATCCATGGCTAAATTAACATTATTTTTCACAGGAAGGCCACAAAAGTAAAACCCTCATTAAGTCCACCAGGACTAAGGCTGTTTAGGCGGTAAATCCACCGTGCTTCTTTCTGTAACAACCTACGGTCTAAATTACATCCTCTGGGACCAGTTTTCAACAGGGTGGCACCCAAAAATTGGATAGATCTAGTATCATACTCATGCATACAACTCATGTGTTGTAACGTCCGTGGTCGCTGACCACGAACTCCTTCCATCCAGTCGACACCCTTCTCTCCAGAGATGTCTGCACATGTGGCTGTCCTGTTCCGCAGTGATCACCAGCGTGCGCTCGCGAGCTCAGCCAAGACTTGAGAAGCCAAAGTGCACGCATGTGGGAAATTGAGCTGATTGCTCCCAGAGCACCCTGGGCTATAAGAAGGTCCCAGCCCCATACTCCCATGCCTGAGCTTTGTTTGTCGTATCCTAGTTTGTCTTGCAAATGGTCTCCTAGTGTTTCCCAGTTCCAGTGTTCCCTGTTCCTGTATCCTGTATCCCGTGCTATCCTGTTGCAGTGCCGTGTTGTGCTGTGCTGTAGCCGTGCTGAGCTGTACCTACGCCTGTCCTGCTGCCCCACACCTGATGTCTACCGGCTGCCTAGTCCCAGCCGAGTCTGCCTTGCTACTGTCCGAGCTGCCACAGGTACCTTATACGAACTGTGAACTGTGACTTGCACCCTGTTGGCCAGCTGCCATACCGCCAAGGCGGTACGGCACAGTGGGTCCACGAACCCAATGTGACAGTACGCTCAGGCCATGGATGCCGCTGGTCGATACAAGACCATGACGACGTCTTAAGAGATGGGGGCGGATATGCTAGACCTCAGGTCTCGACAGGACCAACTCCTCCAGGCCTTGAACATTCTCGCACGTCGGCAGGAGACAAGAGCTGCCGTTCCTCCTACTACACCTCCTGGCAGTACTGTTCCTCAGACTACACCTCCTTGCAGTGTTGATTCTCGTTTTTCTTTGCCACTTCCTGACCGCTATGATGGAAACGCAAGTACCTGTCATGGTTTTTTGAACCAGTGCCAGATCCACTTCAGCCTGTATTCTAGGGCATTTTCATCTGATGGCGCAATGGTCGCTTTCATCATCTCCCTTCTTACTGGCAAGGCCCTTGCATGGGCGAACCCTATCTGGGAGAGACAAGGACCAGAGACCCGTGACTTCCATGGGTTCCACCGGACATTTCGCACAGTGTTCATGGAGCCTGGATGAGTCTCCTATGCTGCAGCTTCCTTGCTGAACCTACGCCAAGGTGACATCTCTCTAGGCGAGTATGCCATCCACTTCCACACCCTGGCGGGAGAACTGTTGTGGAACAATGAGGCTCTGGTGGCTGCATTCTGGCATGGACTGTCTCCTAAAATTTAAAATGAACTTGCCGCTCGGGACCTGCCATCTACCCTGGATGACCTCATCCTCCTGGCTGCCCGGATTGATAGAAGGCTCAGAGAACGGCTCCAAAAGGTTAATCAGGAGGGAGGCCTTCCTAGTCTGGCCCCTACCTTGCAGCAACCCCTGCCATCCTCAGATGCCGATATTCCTAAGGAGTCTCTAAGGATGGACCAATGTAAGCTATCTACCCAGGGGAGACAATGCAGACGCACTTCGTGACTATGTCTTTATTGCGGCCTCAGAGGCCATCTTGTGCGTCTGTGTCCCCAAAAGCCCCAAAGCCTAGGGTTGGTAGGAGAGACAACCTTGAGTAAAAAGGGATTCACGTCTAAATTGTCCATACCAGTGACCATAGTGTCCGGTGAGAAAACGCATCAGGTCTCTGCGTATCTGGACTCTGGATCCGCTGCTAATTTCATTTGTAGAGACCTGGTGGACCTGCTCCAATTGCCCTCTACTCCTCTAGAAAGACCGTTGATGGTTGCATCAGTAAATGAACTACCTCTGCCAGACCCAGTTATAGCTGTAACCAAGCCGCTGAGGCTCAAAGTAGGGGCTCTCCACTCCGAACTTCTACCGCTCTATGTCCTGTCCAAGGCCGTTAACCCCATGCTGCTGGGCCTGCCTTGGCTCTGACTACATGCCCCAGTCCTGGACTGGAACTCTGGAGAGGTTCTCCAGTGGGGCCCCGAGTGTCACAGATGATGCCTGGTGCAGATTTGTTCAGTCCAGCCGACTCTGCCTCGGTCATTGGAATGATTGCCTGGTCATTATGCTGCATTTTCGGACGTCTTCAGCAAAAGGGAGGAGGAGACACTGCCCCCAAACCGGGCATATGACTGTCCTATCGAACTGATCCCTGGTGCATCCCTTCCCCGTGGTAGGATATATCCTCTCTCCTTACCAGAGACTCTGTCCATGTCCGCCTATGTTAAGGAGAACTTGGAGAGCGGCTTCATACAGAAGTCTTCCTCCCCGGCAGGTGCCAGGTTCTTCTTTGTCAAAAAAGAGGATGGCTCCCTGCGTCCTTGTATTGACTTCCGGGGTATCAACCAAATCACGGTGAAGAATAAAAATCAGTTGCCGCTGATCTCGGAATTATTTGACGTATACGTCGTGCCAAAATTTTTTCCAAACTAGACCTGCGTGGGGCTTACAACCTAATCCGGATTCGCCAGGGTGATGAATGGAAGACTGCATTTAACACACGCGATGGACACTATGAGTATCTAGTAATGCCCGTCTGCCTATGTAATGATCCCGCGGTCTTTCTGGAGTTTGTTAATGACATTTTCAGTGACCGCCTCTATGTTTGTGTTGTGGTCTACCTTGATGACATCTTGTCTTTTTCTCTAAATCCTGTGACTCATCAGATATGTCCGTCAAGTTCTGCTGCGGTTAAGAGAGAAGCGTCTGTACGCTAAGTTGGAGAAGAGCGTGTTTGAAAAGGATGCTCTACCCTTCCTCGGCTACATTGTTTCGAATAGAGGTCTCATGATGGATCCTGAAAAGGTAAAGTCCATTCTGGATTGGCCACGCCCTCAAGGCTTGAAGGCCATACAGCACTTTATGGGATTTGCCAACTTCTGCAGACAGTTTATTCCAAACTTCTCCTCACTGACATCTCCTATCTCTGACCTCACTAAGAAGGGCATGAATGCCAAGGTGTGGGCTCCTGAGGCAGAGTCTGTATTCAATAGCCTAAAGGATGCCTTCATGTCAGCTTCTATCTTCCATCATCCCGATGTTTATCTACAGTTCTCGCTGGAGGTGGACGCATCCTCTGTCGGTACTGGTGCACTCCTGTTCCAGTGAGGTTCCAAGGGCAAGTCTATGGTATGTGGATATTTCTCTAATGCAACTGCTCGATTGGGGATTGGGAGTTACTGGCCATCAAGTTGGACCTGGAGGAGTGGAGACATCTACTAGAGGGCGCAGCTCATCCCATCCTGATTTTTACGGACCATAAGAACCTCACCTATCTCCAGATGGCCCAATGGCTGAATCCACGTCAGGCCAGGTGGTGGCTGTTCTCTACCAGGTTCCAGTTTGTGCTCCATTATCACACGGCTGACAAGAATGTGAGGGCTGTTGCCTTGTCCAGGCTTTTCGAGACAGAGGACACCAGGGAGATGCCACAGAACATTATTGATCCGTCTTGCATTGTCTCTGTCAATCCTCTGCAAGTTGGGGACATTCCTCCAGGGAGGACTTTTGTGCGCCTGGCTGACCGAGGGAGAATCCTCCGCTGGGGACACTGCTCTAGACTGGCAGGCCATGCGGGGACCCGTAAGACCCGAGATCTGCTTGCCCGTCATTTCTGGTGGCCCACGCTGTCCAAGGACATTTTGGTCTTTGTTTCGTCCTGCTCAGTGTGTGCAGCAAACAAGGTCGCTCACTCCAGACCTGCTGGCCTGCTCCAGCCATTGCCTGTGCCCTATGCTCCCTGGCAGCATATAGCTATGGACTTTATTACTGACCTGCCTCTCCCTGCTGGATGCAGTGCTGTATGGGTGGTGGTGGACCGTTTTTCGAAGATGGCTCACTTCGTTCATCTGATCGGTCTTCCTTCTGCCCCTCTACTGGCGAAGCTGTTCATCCAACAGATCTTCCGCCTGCACGGCTTACCGCAGCATATTGTGTCTGATCGGGGGATTCAGTTCACCTCGAAGTTCTGGAGAGCCCTCTGCGGACTCCTAGGTGTAAAGTTGGACTTTTCATCGGCCTACCATCCTCAGTCCAATGGTGAGGTCGAGAGGATCAATCAGATCTTGGAGAACTACTTACGCCACTTCATCTCCAAGCAACATGATGACTGGGTGCAGTTGCTTCCATGGGCTGAATTCTCGTACAACAATCACACAAGCGAGTCCACACAGAAGACACCGTTCTTCATTGTCTACGGGCAACACCCACAAATTCCTCTCCCGATGCCTGATACGTCCGAGGTACCAGCTGCTGACATGGCTTTTAGGGACTTTCTGCAGATCTGGCAGCAGACTCGATCCTCCATCCTGCTGGTGGCGTATGAAACGGAAGGCGGACACTAGGAGAAGAGAACATCCTCAGTTTATTCCAGGCACGAAGATCTGGCTGTCCGCCAGGAATATTAGACTGCGGTCGTACAAATTTGCTCCCAGGTTCCTCGGACCCTTCGAGATCCTACAGCAGATCAACCCTCTCGCCTACAAGCATCAGCTGCCTCCTACCCTCAGGATCCCCAACTCCTTCCATGTCTCCCTTCTGAAGCCAGTGGTTCTGAACCGCTTTACCAAGACTCCCAGCCCTGCGGTTGCCTCCAGCGGTCCTTCAGATACCTTCGAAGTTAAGGAGATCCTGGACATTAAAAAAAGTAAGAGGAAGAACCTTTTATTTAGTAGATTGGAAGGGGTTTGGTCCAGAAGAGAGGTCCTGGGAGCCAGAAGAGAATCTCAACGCTCCTACCCTCATTAAGAGGATTCTCTCTTGTTCTGGTCCCAAGAGGAGGGGGCGTAAGAGGGGGGGATACTGTAACGTCCATGGTCGCTGACCACAAACTCCTTCCATCCAGTCGACACCCTTCTCTCCAGAGATGTCTGCACATACGGTCGTCCTGTTCCGCAGTGACCCCCAGGGTGCGCTCGCGAGCTCAGTCCAGACTTGTGAAGCCAAAGCGCACGCATGTGGGAAATTGGGCTGATTGCTCCCAGAGCACCCTGGGCTATAAAAGGTCTCAGCCCCATACTCCCATGCCTGAGCGTTGTTTGTCGTATCCTAGTTTGTCTTGCAAATGGTCTCCTAGTGTTTTCCAGTTGAAGTGTTCCCTGTTCCTGTATCCTGTATCCAGTGCTATCCTGTTCCAGTGCCGTGTTGTGCTGTGTCACGAAGCGTGTTTGTGGACCCACTAGGCCATACCGCCGTAGCGGGGAGGCAGCTGGCCAAACAACAGGAAACCCCAGCAATACAATGTACCGCACAGGGGTACCTGGATAGTCCAGACAGTGGCCGCAGCTCTGGTACAGATGGAGAAGGTCGCAGCTGGTAATGCCAAATGTAGCAGATGACACAGGTGCCACAGGTTGTGCCAGACGTGGCGAGTTCCTCCGGACGTGGCAGATGACACAGAACGTGGCGGATTCCTCCGGACATGGCAGATGATACAGGACGTGACATGACTCCGACACTAATAGGCACAGGAACAAGAACAGCACGGGATACAGGAACAGGTAACAAGGCACGGGTAACAACTGGAACGAGAATCACTAAGGGACCATTTTCAAGACAGACTGGGATAACTAACAACACTTAGGCAAGGATCATAAGGCCTGGAGCCTTCTTATAGACCAGGAAATCATGGCAGTTGATGATGACAATTTTCTTTGTGCGCGCGCTGGCCCTTTAAGGCCAGGCACGAGCATGAGCGCACCCTACGGGACACAGCAGACCGGAGCGGAAGTGAGCGTTGGCGTCTCCTAGGAAGGAGATGGGGACCAGCGCTCACGGATCCATGGCTGCGGGCGTCAGGAGGTGAGTAAACCCGACGGCCCGTGGCCTTGGACGCTATATGCTGTAGCCATGCTGTGCTGTACCTATGCCTGTCCTGCTGCTCCACGCCTGACATCTACCTGCTGCTTAGTCCCAGGTTGTACGGCCCAGTGGGTCCACGAACCCAACGTGACATGTGTCTAGATAATGAGGTATCCTCCTGTCTCTTGATAGAACTTAAATGTTTAGAAATTCTTCTTCTAAACTGTTGGATGGTTTTACCTAGGACATGGGCATCGCGCAATATCTACAACTCCCATACTCTGGCAATTAGTGAACGATTCTCATAAGACTTCCCATCAAGGGGATTCACAAATGTCTTCATTTTTCGCATAAAAGGACAGAAAGAACAATGTCCACATTGATAGGAGCCGAAAATAGGTGAAGGAAGCCATGTATCACATGGTATAGATGGTTTTGAATAATGGCTATGAACCAAAAATTCTCTCAAATTTTTACCCCTACGATACGTAACACTTGGGGTACCAAAATAATAGGCCAATGTTTTTCTAAGATGGCTTTCACTCTCTGGGAGCAGACATCATAAGTTCCAATACATCTAATGTTAGTACTCATTTCTCCCAAATTTTTAGTTAGATTAATAAGAAGATCCATTCATTCTGTCGCCCCAGCCCTGGCATAAGCTCTATGTAAGCTTTTTTTTGGGTAACCTCGTGCTCTAAATTTACGATATAGAGTATCGCATTCTTCTCGGAAAGCAAGATCATTGGAGCAGTTTGCTTTAGCTCGCAGGTACTGGCCTATTGGAAATTCCCTTTTTCAAACTTGGTGGATGAAAGCTATTCCAATGTAAAAAAACTATTAGTAGCAGTAGGTTTACAAAAGATTTCAGTATGTACACTGCCACCTGGTTTCAAAGAGATTCTCAGAACAAAGAGTTAATCTCAGTTTCGTGAATTTCATAAGTGAACTTCATTCTAATGGTGTTATTGTTAAGAATCGTGAGACAATCAGAAAATATTGATTTTTCACTATCCCATAGAATTAAAATATCATCAATATAACGACCCCAAAACAAAATGTGAGAAGTGTAAAACAAAAGATCTTCAGCGAAAACGTGAAAATATTCCCACCACCTCAAAAATAAATTAGCGTAAGTGGGTGCACAGACTGTGCCCATCACAGTGCCTTTTAGTTGATGGTAAATTTTACCGTCAAAAGTGAAATAGTTATGTGTTAAAAGAAATTCAAGGAGTGTAAGGACAAATTTGTTATGTGACTGAAACTGAATACCCCTGTTGCTGAGAAAATGTTTGACTGCTGCAAGACCAAAATTTTGTTGTATATTGGTGTACAATGATTCTACATCAATGCTTGCAATAAGAGTGATCTCTTTTGACAGTGTCTTTAGTATCCCGCAAAAAGGATGGAAGGGAAGTGACGAAGGACGATAAAATTTCATCAACATAAGTGCTGATCCCCTGATCTATGCCTGAGCGTTGTTTGTCATATCCTAGTTTGTCTAAGCAAATGGTCTCCTAGTGGTTTCCAGTTACCAGTGTTCCCTGTTCCTGTATCCTGTATCCTATACTATCCTGGTCAAGTGCCGTGCTGTGCTGTAGTCATGCTGTGCTGTATTCCACGCTTGTCCTGCTACTCTACGCCTGACGTCTACGTGCTGCCTAGTCCCAGCCAAGCCTGCCTTGCTACTGTCCGAACTGCCACAGGTACCCTATACGAACTATAGACTTTGACCTGCACCCTGTTGGCTAGCTGCCCTACCGCCAAGGCGGTACGGCCCAGTGGGTCCACGAACCCTACGTGACAGTACGCTCAGGCCATGGACCCCACTGGTCGATCCAAGACCAAGATGACGTCACAAGAGATGCGGTCGGATATGCTGGACATCCGGTCTCGACAGGACCAACTCCTCCAACAGGAGGCACAAGCTGCTGTTCCTCCTACTACACCTCCTGGCAGTGTTAATCCTCACTTTTCTTTGCCACTTCCTGACCACTATGATGTAGATGCAGGTACCTGTCTTGGATTTTTGAACCAGTGCTGGATCCACTTCAGCCTGTATGCAAGGGCATTTTCGTCTGATGGTGCAAGGGTCACTTTCATCATATCTCTTCTTACTGGCAAAGCCCTTGCATGGGCGAACCCTATCTGGGAGAGACAAGAACCAGAGACCCGTGACTTCCAGGGGTTCCTCCGGACATTTCGCACAGTGTTTGAGGAGCCTGAACGAGTCTCCTCTGCAGCGGCATCCTTGAATAACCTACGCCAAGGAGACATCTCTGTGGACAAGTACGCCATCCACTTCCGCACCCTGGCTGGAGAACTGTTGCGGAGCAATGAGGCTCTGGTGGCTAAATTCTGCCATGGTCTGTCTCCTAAAATTAAGGATGAACTTGCCGCTCGAGATCTGACGTCTACCCTGGTTGACCTCATCCTTCTTGCTACCCGGATTGATAGAAGGCTCCGAGAACAGCTCCAAGAGGTTTGTCGGGAGGGGGTCTTCCTAGTCCGGTCCCTACCTTGCATCAACCCCTGCTGTCCTCAGATGCCTATCCTCCTAAGGAGTCTGTGAGGATGGACCAATGTAAGCTATCTACCCAGGAGAGACTACGCAAACCCTCCTCGCGGTAGAGTATACCCTCTCTCCTTATTTGAAGCCCAGTCAATATCTGCCTATATTAAGAAGAATCTAGAGAGGGGCTTCATACGTAAATCCTCATCCCCGTCCGGGGCCGGTTTTTTCTTTGTGAAAAAGAAAGACGATCTCTCCGACCCTGCATTGACTACCGGGGTCTCAACCAGATAGGTAAAGAAAAGATACCCATTGTCTTTAAACTCTGAACTGTTTGATCACATACGAGGGGCAACATTTTTTTCCAAACTAGACCTGCGGGGGGCCTAAAATCTAATCCTGATTCGTCAGGGTGACGAATGGAAAACTGCATTTAATACACGTGATGGGCAATACGAACACCTGGTTATGCCCTTCGGCCTCTGTTACGCCCCAGCGGTCTTTAAAGAATTAGTCAATGACATTTTCCGTGATCTTCTATATGTCTGTGTTGTACTTGTTATGGTATAAATATACATATATAATGTATTTGGGACCATAAGGAGTGAAATGTTATAAAGGAGGACATGTATTACAATATAAAGGTATTTTAGAAAGGTTAAGAGAAGAAATAGTTTGCAGATGCTCTGCCGTCCCTTGAAATTGCAAACAGATGGTGGTCAATCACTTGACCACCCCCCTAAGCATAAAGGAAACATAAGGGAATACCTGGTGCTCCACCAATGAGCTTTTATGGGAAAGGAAGCTGTAAGGCTTGAATATACAGATGACTCATATGTTATGGAATGTTCTTTGTTCGTCTGATGCTATAAGTATGAACATTTGTAGTTCAATAAATTAGAAGTATTTTACCTTGAGAAACGTCTCAGTGTATCTGTTACTTCTCCGAGCAGCTCGTCCTACCTATCGATTTGAACCTGCATGGAGATCAAGGCATAACGTGACCCAAGTTGCGATCACAGAAATTGGCGCCCGAACAGGGACTTGACCAGACGAAGTGGTACCCAGCCCGGGTACCTACTGGGACTAGAGTGGCGACTCTCCAGACTAAGGAACGGGCAGACCACAGCTGCAGCAAGGTAAGAAGCACTTAATTCTTACAACTTTGCTCTGCATTTTCCTGTCTGGTGAGCCACCCCTCCCGGTACTAATCCCAGGCAAAAAGGTCCACAAAAGAGGGATATTTTAGTGTAAAAATCTGGTCAATCTAGTGTAAAAAGTCTATATGTAATCCTACCCTCAGGATAAAGTGCCTGATCTCCATGACAGTATTTGTGTGAATGTGCTAGGACGATAGTTTTGTGTCACAAATGAGTTTTTAGGGGAAAAAAAAAAAGACATTTTTGGAAAAATCCGATAATCCGGCAAAATACCGAGAACGTGTGTACACGATTGGAGTACTTGCGGGGATTATCATGCGCTGATTTTCAGCTCAAAATTCCAGAATTTTCTGCAGTCCGATAAACCGGCATGTCAAATGAACAGCTTGATTTTACGTTTGCCTTGTTATTTGGATTAGGAATATTTGTCATATTACTCTTATGGAGGGCACGTACTCGAGTGGTGTCTCAGACGAAGACAGTAAGCTAGTTATAAAAGGAATTTAATTCTCTGGCCAGAGTAGAAGAAGGTTAAAAAGAAGTTTCGAGGGGATAAGTAACTGTCTCAAATAGGTGAGAAAGGAATTCACCTATCAGGAAAATTACCCCCTACATAACTTAGGGTCTGCCCATAGGCGACCACTTATAACTAGGCAACAATGGGGAACTTGGTGTCCCTATTACGAGATGAGCACCCACAAGGACTGACAGCCAAACAGGTAGTGGCGGAAAGAGAGGGAAAGGATGTGACAAAAGGAACAAATCAGTTAATGAAGGCATGTGGAATGGGAAAAGCGGGAAGATTAGATCCGGAAAAATGGAATGAATGTTGTGACACAAAACGTGGATGGTTGAAAGATAAAAAGTTACAGGGGAAAGCAGAAGCATGGAGAAAAGTGTCAGAAGAAGTAGTACGAGGAGGTTTCAGGCAAACAGAATGTAAAGATAAGTTTTACTACACTTGTTATAATGAAGGTGGTAAACAAGGAAAGGAAAAAGCAAGTAGCCCACCGGGGTATGGGGTAGTCACGACGCAGGGACCAGGGGGATGGACGTGTAGAGTGTGTGGTCAGCAGAATCAAGCATGGAGGGATACTTGTTTTGCATGTGGGGCAGCAAGACCAGGAGGGCAAAATCCCCTAGGGATATATCCAGTGGTACCAAAAATGAGTAGCACAAACCCCTTTGCCCCCTCACCTCAACAAGTACCAGAACCATATAAACAAACAATAGGGTTGGCCCCTATAGTGTTGGCAGGAATAACCCCAGTAACAGGAGGAGCCGAGGGCTCAACGGATGAAAGAGTAGAAACTAGAGCGTATAGAGAGAAAAGGGAAAAAGAGGAGGCAGAAGAGAAAGAGGAAAGGGAAAGACATCAGCGTAATATGGATCAGGCAGAAGCAGCAAGGAAGCTTCCCGAGTCAAAAGATACGACGCAAGCATTAGAAAACGTGGGAAAAAGGTTACAAGTGTTGACAGACCTGTTTGCGACTGAAGCTGACAAGAATTTTAATAAAGATAAGGAACATAAATATAAGCCATGGAACCCTAGGGATGCGTTGACTTTAGTTCAGAAAGCCCCCGACCCGGAGACAGAGCCTGTCCCTTTTTGGAGATATATAGAACAAATTCAGAAAATGTATTCAGCAACATGGGAAGACTTAGTGCAGCTCATACATACCAAAATGGGAATCTATAGCTCTACAGTCATGGATGATTTGTATCCCCCGGTAGGAGGGAATTGGGCTCAGACAGAGCCATCGGGGCAGAACATGGTGGATCAATTGAAAGAATGGGCAGTGAAAAAGCAGGCAGAGCTAGGACTTAACCTGACAGACCTTACGCAAGATGGAAGTGAAACAGTGGAGAAATTTTACGCTAGACTCCAGACAAGCTGGAAAAATATGGGATACAGAAGAGACAACCAACTAGATACTAGACTACTGACAAACTGTTTTGTAGACGGGCTAAAACGACACATAAAAGATGCATTGTTAGTAGCTAGACCCGAGTACCGAAGTTTGGCCCCAGGAGACCTGTTAAAAATAGCACAAGGTATAGAGCAGGGTCAAAAAGCACAAGGACAAAGAAAGAAACAAGTTGTTGGTGCTGGAGTATACCAGCCTCAGTACCAGCAACAGGAACAGGCACAAAGGCCATTACGGAAAGATATAACTTGCTATAATTGTCAGAAGCAAGGACACATAGCCAGGAACTGTAGAGGTCCAAAACGCCCACGACAGTTCCCGCAAGTGGAGGGCGCGCAGCCTACGGCACCTCCATAGACACAACAAATGCAAACATATCAGGCATAGGACAGTGGCAATCCCGAGGAAGGGGTAGTAACACAGATACAAGTAGTTTCCTTAGGTCCCGCTCCTACGGTCCCGTTAAAGATAAACGGAGGTCCCTCCATACCCTTCCTTATAGATACGGGAGCAGCCATGACTGTCATCAAAACCCAATTACTTCCTTCCGAGATGTTGTCCCCAGATTATCAAGAATGTGTGGGTGTGGGAGGAGTTGTGGTGAAAAATCAAATAAGTAAACCTGTCACACTCCAATTTGGACCACACAGCTCGCTCGTTACTAGGTTGGTCACTTGTGATACTACTCCCGCTTGCTTGCTTGGTGCTCACCTGTTACAAAAATTACAGGCCACCATCGAGTATTTGCCGGATGGGACGGTAAAACTATGTGGCCAGCTGAATGAGGAGGAGTTGTGTTTGGTAGCGGCTTGTGACACCAATCCATGGAGTACCTCTACGAAAGCATACGTCCAAGCATATACTCCCACAGAGCAAGAACAATGTTTGAAATATGTACCACACAAGTTGTGGTCAAAAAGTCCTACAGATGTAGGCATACTGCCAGTACCCCCGGTAGAGGTCAAACTGAAACCCAATCATCCACTACCTCAAAAGAAACAATACCCCCTCAGCCAAGCCCAATCAGATGCTATAACCAGTAGTATCAGGGACTTCCTACAAGCAGGAGTACTAAGGGAAATAGTGTCCCCATGTAACACTCCCTTATACCCTGTTAAAAAGAAATCAGAAAAAGGCCAACCTGCAAAATATAGGATGGTCCAAGACCTGACGGCAGTAAATGCGGCAACAGTTTTTAACACACCGATAGTGCCAAATCCCCATGTATTATTGGCTCAGATCCCAGCAGCATCTTCGCATTTCACGGTGGTGGATCTGGCAAATGCCTTCTTCTCAGTCCCATTGCACCCAGATAGTCAGTATCTTTTTGCTTTCACACATGAGGGAAAACAGTATGCATGGACTGTTTTGCCCCAGGGAGCACATAACTCTCCAAGTACATATACGGCCGCAATGCAGTCGGTACTTGCAGAATGGGTGCCTCCCGAGGAAATAGTATTATTACAGTATGTTGATGATCTACTCCTTTGCTGTCCCTCCCAACAAGAGTGCGCAGAGGCTTCTGTGTCACTCCTCACGTTCCTAGCTAACCATGGCTGCAAAGCATCAAAAGACAAGTTGCAGTTTTGTTGCACACAAGTGGTATTTTTGGGACATTGTGTGGCTCAAGGCACATGACACCTTACTCCTGATAGGGTTCAAGCCATTACTCTATTGCCATTGCCCACGTCATTAAACACCCTCAGGACATTCCTGGGTCTTGTATCCTATTGCAGGCCCTGGATCAGATCAGCATCGATCCTCATGCAGCCCCTGTATGATTGCCTAAAAAGTCAGCCATTCGGACTCACCCCAGAAGCTGAAGAGAATTTTCATAGCCTTAAATTAGTAGTACAAACAGCTCCAGCCCTTGGTACTCCAGACTATGACAAACCCTTCAGGTTGTACTGTACTGAACAAAATGGGCATGCCACTGCAGTTCTCACACAAAGTCATGGACCACAGCAGCGCCCGGTAGCATATTATTCAGCTAGACTAGACCCTGTGGCCCGAGGTTCCCCATCATGTGTGAGAGCTATCATTGCTGTAAATTCAATGTTAAACAAGGCCTCAGATTTGGTCCTGGCATTTCCAGTCCAAGTTTTTGCACCACATGATATTACTGCTATTCTTACTCAAGTACAGCCGAAGCACTTGTCAACAGCAAGACATTTGAGATTAACCTGTGCACTTCTTCTTCCTGAGCAGGTTACTTTACACCGCTGTACTACATTGAACCCAGCTACCTTACTGCCTTTGGAGCAAGGGGGAGAAGACGTAGGTAAAGTATGGTCACAATTTTTGCCTGAAACTGATGAACATGATTGTATGGCCCTTATGGCCCAGGAAACAGTGGGGTTTGCACATGTAAAAGATACCCCACTCCAAAACCCAGACCTAATACTCTTTGTGGATGGTTCAAGGTATTTTGTAGAAGGATCTTTTCTTACAGGATATGCTGTAACCACCGAAGATGTAGTCCTAGAAGCAGCCTCCTTACCAGCGTCCCGCTCAGCACAAGAAGCGGAGCTTAAGGCCCTGGCAGCAGCATGCCAACATGCAGAAGGAAAGACAGCAAATATATACACTGACTCTCGATATGCTTTTGGCATTGCACATGACTATGGCCCTATATGGAAGGCTAGACAGTTTTTGACCTCTGCAGGTACACCTGTAAAGAATGCAGACTTTGTAAAATACTTGATGGAGACCCTGATGTTACCCACAGAAGTAGCAGTAGTAAAAATTAAAGCTCACACTAAGGTGAGTTCACCAGAGACAAAAGGAAATGCTTTGGCAGACCAAGCCGCAAAAGCAGCAGCCTTAAAGCCAGTAGGTCCAGTAACAGTTATGATGTACCAACATCCTGAAGACTCCGTGGTCAACATCAGCCCCACAATACTACAAAATCTGCAAAACCAAATATCCAAAGAAGAAATAACTAGATGGCAGAATCAGGGAGCTACCCTGAGAGCGGATGGACTATGGCAACAACAAAATAAGCTGTGTCTGCCACAAACAATGTTCCCTATGATGGCACAGGTAACGCATGGACAGACACACCAGTCAAAAACAGCAATGATGGACTTGGTTAACAAAACCTGGTATGCTCCAGGGTTTAGCACTGTAGCGAGTAAGTTTGTACAAGGGTGTATGGTATGTGCCACCAATAACGTGGGGTGAACAGTGAAAGTGCCACAAAAACACACCCCAAAGCCAATTTACCCATTCCAGAGACTACAGATAGACTATATTCAATTACCAAAAGTCGGTACCTATGAGTATGTGCTTGTTTGTATTGATCTCTTTTCAGGATGGCCAGAAGCATTTCCAGTAACCAAAGCTACAGCCGTAGCCACAGCAAAGAAACTGATCAACGAGGTGGTGTGCAGATATGGGGTTCCAGAGGTGATCGAGAGCGACAGAGGAACTCATTTTACGGGTGAAATCATGAACCATGTGTTGTCAGCTCTAGGCATAAGTCAAGCCCTACATACACCATACCATCCACAGAGCAGTGGGAAGGTTTAGAGACTAAATGGGACTCTCAAATTGAAAATCCAAAAAGCAATGGTAGAAACCGGGAAACCATGGATCGAGTGTCTACCATTAGCCTTGTTCTCAGTAAGATACACTCCAACAAAAAGAACAGGTCTCAGCCCATATGAGATCTTATTTGGATCGGCTCCCAGATTAGGATGTTATTTTCCACAGGTGCTCCAAATGCAGTATGGTAGACTAACAGATTATGTATCAACGCTGAACAAACAATTGACCAAGGTGAATGCACAAGTCTTTGCTTCCATTCCAGATCCTGATTCAGTTGAAGGGACGCGTAAGTTAGAACCGGGAGATTGGGTGGTCGTTAAGAGACACGTGAGGAAAAGTCTAGACCCAAGATTTGACGGACCGTTTCAAGTCCTACTCACAACAAGCACCTCAGTGAAGCTCGAAGGAAAGGCAAGCTGGATTCACGCCAGTCATTGTAAAAAGGTTCTTCAGCCAGAAGAATGAAGATCTTTGCGGTTGTTGCGGCGGTTGTTGCGTGTGCTCTTATACAAAAAGGCAGAACTGCTACTCCTGTACACGTAATCAGTACAGAATCACTGGAACAGTTCAGGACAGGGTGGGCGAATGCCGCAGTGGATAGAAAGCAGGGTAACTACACCTGTAAGGCCAATGCCCCGTGTTATACTACAAATGTGACTACAACCGAAGGGACTTGGAAAAAAGGACCACATGGAGGGACTGTGTACCTTCACATAGACAAAACAGCCAACATTAGCATACAAGAAGAGACGCCGGGGCTGGTGCTTTGTTGTTATGAACCAGATTTACAGTATCTACAGAAATATACAACCAGTAAAAATAGAAACAAAATGATAAATAAGACTTATGAAAGATGCAACAAGGAGAGGCTCAACTCTACGATTGTAATAAAAGAAACTGATGGGATGATATTATGTATGAATAATAGCGAAATAAGAAATAGAATATATTTTGTATTCTTGATAACAATTTTAAGAGATAGTTTTAAGCCACATATAACAGTACAAAGTCTGGAAAGAATCCCACACACTTGTAAGAGTGCTGTAACCCAACAGCAGAAAAAGAATGTACACTTCAATATTTCCTTCCCTGAATCCCCCAGCTGTCATAGACAAAAAAGAGAATGGTATGACACGCTATTAGGAGGGGTAGGAACGGGATTAGGAGTATTGAATGGTATACAGTTAGAAATAGTTATGAACAAATTAAACTCAGTGGGAGATGACACATCTACTGCATTAAGGATAGGTGCGTCATGGTTACCTACTACCTTTGACTTACAGAAAAAAGGGTTAGCTATAGATGAACTGTTTCTAAATGTTTTTAATGAAAGTATGCTAACCGAATATAGAACATTACAGAATGTATCAACTTTTGTAAATTGGACAGTATGTACGCTTAAAACGATGTGGCAACAAGAACAGATGAATAATTTTAAGAATAAATAGTTTAGTAGTCATGTTAGGCAATGGACAGACATTCTGCCCATAGGAAAGAGAAATGATACGTGGTTATTGTTACAGCCTGAGTATACTGAGTGTACACCTAAATGGTGTGCAGGAAGACTAATAGCATTTAATGTGAAAAATCCTACTCTATTATGCAAATTTATTGTTATGCCAATGGTAATGATTGATCCGGTGACATTATTAGGACAATATTGGATGCCGGAAATGAAAGGAACACACATAGATTCTCAAAATAAGACAAGGAATATAGATTTGTGCCAATTAACAGAGCAAGGATATGTATGTAATCAACAGTCAGGGATATATGAACCCTGTCTAATGCAGCACCAGGATAATGTATGCGCACTCACTATAATCCCAGAAGCTAACCTACAGGTTTATATTGAAGTAGGTCCACAGCATGTATGTTTAATAACTAACAACAAGCAGACCCTTAGCCAGTTTAAACTCACAGGACCATTTTCAGGATGTCTATACAATGTGACGCATTTGACTTGGGGGAACCAAACTATAGTGTTCCTGCCTACTTTAGAAGAAATAATGTCCACTATATGGGTACCTGAACCTTTGCCCTATGGAAATTTTAGTTTATCTTTAGACGAATTGAAAAAGGTGTTACAACGATCAGGAGAAGTTGAAAAACTAATCCAAGCCCATAATGTAACTCTAAGTAGGGTGAAAATATTGGCTACAATAGCAGCTAGGGAAGTGATACATTTGTCATCAGCAATTAAAGATGCTAGTGCCCATCACTGGTATGAAGTTTTTACAGGATTCTCACCTACAGCTACTAAAATATTACATGTGCTTTTCCAACCATTGATTTGTTTAATGATATTATTTGTATTGCTTACATGTTTTAATTGTTATGCATTTTGTAAAATAAGGGAAGCATTCAATCAGAGGCCTATACATTATGATGAAAGAATGTTGTGAGATGCCTTGCTATCCGGAGATAGAAGTAGCATTGGAATTTAGGTGTTGGTAAAATCACAAAAGGAGGGATTGTTATGGTATAAATATACATATATAATGTATTTGGGACCATAAGGAGTGAAATGTTATAAAGGAGAACATGTATTACAATATAAAGGTATTTTAGAAAGGTTAAGAGAAGAAATAGTTTGCAGATGCTCTGCCGTCCCTTGAAATTGCAAACAGATGGTGGTCAATCACTTGACCACCCCCCTAAGCATAAAGGAAACATAAGGGAATACCTGGTGCTCCACCAATGAGCTTTTATGGGAAAGGAAGCTGTAAGGCTTGAATATACAGATGACTCATATGTTATGGAATGTTCTTTGTTCGTCTGATGCTATAAGTATGAACGTTTGTAGTTCAATAAATTAGAAGTATTTTACCTTGAGAAACGTCTCAGTGTATCTGTTACTTCTCCGAGCAGCTCGTCCTACCTATCGATTTGAACCTGCATGGAGATCAAGGCGTAACGTGACCCAAGTTGCGATCACATACTGTATCTCGATGACTTTTAGATTTTTTCCCCCAGATCCAGTAACTCATCAGAGTCATGTCCTCCTCTGTTGGTGCTAGCGCACTTCTGTTCCAGAGAGGTTCCAAAGGCAAGACTGGGGTATGTGGCTACTACTCTAAGCTTTTTTCTCCCGCAGAGCGCAACTACTCGATTGGGGATCGGGAGTTACTGGCCATCAAGCTGGCTCTGCAGGAGTGGAGACATCTACTAGAAGGCACAGCTCATCCAATCCTTGTCTTCACAGACCACAAGAAACTCACCTATCTCCAGAAGGCCCAATGGCTGGACCCTCGTCAGCCCAGGTGGTCGCTATTCTTTGCTCGGATCCAGTTTGAGCTCCACTACAGACCTGCCGACAAGATCGTGAGGGCCGATGCCTTGTCTAGGTCGTTTGAGACAGAGGACACTGTTGAGTCCCCACAGAATATCATTGACCCTTCCTGCATCATCTCTGTCAACCCCCTGCAAGTTAGAGACATTCCTCCGGGAAGGACCTTTGTACGTCTGGCAGACAGAGGAAGAATCTTTCGCTAGGGACACAGTTTCAAGCCGGCAGGTCACATGGGTGCCCGTAAGACCCGAGACATAATTACCCGTCAGTTCTGGTGGCTCACGCTGCCCAAAGACGTCACGGATTTTGTCTCCTCTTGTAAGGTGTGCGCAACAAATAAAGTTGCCCACTCCAGACCAGCTGGTCTGCTCCAACCACTGCCTGTGCCTGATGCCCCCTGGTGACATATTGCAATGGACTTTGTCACAGATCTGCCTCTCCCTGCTGGATGTAGTGTGGTCTGGGTGGTGGTGGATCCATTTTCCAAGATGGCTCATTTTGTTCCACTGACTGGTCTGCCTTATGCTTCCCGACTGGCCGGCCTCTTCGTCCAACACATCTTCTGTCTGCACGGCTTGCCTCTGCATATTGTCTCGGATCGAGGGGTCCAGTTCACCTCAAAGTTCTGGACAGCACTCTGCAGTCTCCTCGGTGTAAAGTTGTACTTCTCCTCGGCCTACCATCCCCAGTCCAATGGTCAAGTCAAGAGGGTCAATCAGATTATGGAGAACTATCTGCGGCACTTGATCTCCAGGCAGTATGATGTCTGGGTGCAGCTGTTTGCTTTGGCTGAGTTCTCTTATAACAACCATACTAGTGAGTCCACCACCTCCTGCCCTTTCTTCATTGTCTACGGCCAACATCCACGAGTACTCTTCCTGTTTCCACTATGTCCCAGGTGCCTGCAGCTGACTCTACCTTCAGGGACTTTCTGCAGAAATGGCAGCGGACCCGATCTTCTATTCTGCTGGAGGTCGACCGCATGAAGAAAAAGGCAGACACTAGAAGACGAGAACCTCCCCAGTTTCTTCCAGGTACTAAGGTCTGGCTGTCTTCCAAGAATATCTGGCTGAAGGTGCCATCTTGCAAGTTTGCCCCCAGGTTCCTCGGACCCTTCGAGATCCTACAGCAGATTAACCCTGTTGCCTACAAGCTTCGGCTGCCTCCTACCCTCAGGATCCCCAATTCCTTCCATGTCTCCCTGCTGAAGCCTGTGGTCCTGAACCGCTACTCCAGGTCTCCTAGTTCCGTAGTGGCTCCTGGCGGCTCGTCAGGGACTTTCGAGGTGAGGGAGATCCTGGCCACCAAGAAAGTAGGGGGAAGAACATTTTATTTGGTGGATTGGAGGGGATTTGGTCCAGAGGAGAGGTCTTGGGAGCCAGAGGAGAACATCAGTGCTCCTGTCATCGTGAAGAAGTTTGGCTCCCGCTCTGGCCCCAAGAAGATTCCTGACTTACTAACTGACGGTCGCGGCCATGGATGAGTGAGTTCCCAGTGGCATCTCCCTCCTGAGAGATGCTGGCACTTACTTCCTGGTCCGGCCACTGTGTCCCGAAGAGCGCACGTCCGCGCATGCACGGCCTTAAGGGGCTCTGCCCTCTCGATCCTTGCCTGAGCGTTGTTGTGTTTCCTAAGTTTGTCATTGCAAATGGTCTCCTAGTGTTTTCCAGTTCCCAGTGTTACCCGTTCCTGCTGCATGTACCCTGTATCCCGTGCTACCGAGCCCCTGTGCATTTAAGAGTGGAAGTCGTGTTGTGCCCTCCGCTGCATCTATTGTGTCGCACCCACTACTGTCTACATTGCCTCAGGTACCCTTTCTGAACTAAAGACATTGTATTGTACCTGTTTGCCCAGCTGCTATTCTGCTACGCGGTACAGCCCAGTGGGTCCACACCCCGCGCCGTGACAGCCACTAGTAATGACAAGCTATCAAATCTCGTGTCTTACGGACACCAGCGTGCCCAGCCAGTTTGGAGCTGTGTTCCCAGCGAAGAATTATTTTCCTGTCTGCCAGTTCAACAAAAGTCCTCCCTGGAGGGATGTCTCTAACTTGCAGGAGATTAGCGGCAATAATACAGGACGAGTCTATAATACATTGAGGGGTCTCCTCAGTGTCCTTCGTTTGAAATGACCTGGAAATGGCATTGACCCTCACATTTTTGTCAGCGGGACGGAAGTGGAGCACAAACTGTAAAAGGGTGAAAAACAGCAACCACCTGGCTTGACGGGGATTTGGCCGTTGAGCCGACTGGAGATAGGTGAGATACTTGTGGTCGTTGTATATCAGGATGGGATGAACTGCGCCCTCCAGCAGATGTCTCCACTCCTCCAGTGCTAGCTTGAAGGCCAGCAACTCCCGATCCCTAATAGAGTAATTGCGCTCTGCGGAAGAAAAAACTCAAGTAATAGCCACATACTACTGCCTTTCCCTTGAAGCTTCTTTGCAACAGAAGTGCACCTGCACCAACAGAGGAAGCGTCCACCTCCAAAGACAACTGTCGAGATACATCTGAATGATGGAGGATCGAGGCTGAAGTGAAGGCACTCTTGAGGCTATTAAATACTGATTCTGCCTCCGGAGTGCACACCTTGGCGTTCACACCTTTCTTGGTAAGGGTAGAGATGGAAGCCGTCAGTAACGAGAAATTTGGGATAAACTGCTGGTAGAAGTTAGCGGATCCCAGAAAACGCTGTATGGACCGCAGGCCCTGAGGACTTGGCCACTCCAAGGCGGACTTCACTTTCTCAGGATCCATCTTGACAACTTGAACTGGGATGGAATAGCCCAGGAAGGGCAGAGAACTTCTCTCAAAAATGCATTTCTCCAGCTTGGCATACAAGCGATTCTACCTTAATCGCAACAAGACTTGAAGGACCTGCTTCCGATGTGTCGTTAGATCTGGGAAGAAGATCAAGATATCATCTAGATAGCCCACCACACAGATATAGAAGAGATTTTAGAAGAAATCGTTCACGAATTCCTGGAAGACCGTGGGAGCGTTACACAGACTGAAAGGCATTACCAGGTATTCGTAGTGCCCGTCTCGAGTGTTGAATGCAGTCTTCCACTCGTCACCCTGATGGATTCGGATCACGTTGTAAGCCCCACGCAAGTCCAGCTTAGAGAAAATCTTGGCTCCTCGTATACGGTCAAATAACTCGGGTATCAGCGGCAATGGATATTTATTCTTCACCGTGATCCGGTTGAGACCACGGGAGTCGATGCAGGGTTGAAGAGATCCATCCTTCTTTTTAACGAAGGAGAACCCGTCTCCGGCCGGGGAGGAGGGCTTTTGTATAAACCCACTTTCGAGATTCTACTTGACATAGGCTGACATGGCCTGGGTCTCTGGCAAGGAGAGAGGATATATTCATCCACTGGTAGGTGAGGCGTCTGGGACTAGTTCAATCGGACAGTCGTAAGACTGGTGCGGGGGTTGAATCTCCTTGACACAACAGGAATCCACTAGATAAGGCACAAGAACAAACAGTACGGGACAAAAGTTACAGGAAGCAGGATACGGGAACGCTGGGAACAGTATACAACCAAGGGACCATTTGCTAAGACTAACATGAGAATACAACAACAACGCTCAGGCAATGAGTGGAAGAGCAGGGCTATTTTTATAGTCCAGGGTGATCTCTGGATGATTAGGTAACTTTTTACTTGTGTGCACGCTTTCCCTTTAAGGCTAGGGACGAGCGCGTGCACCCTAGAGGACACTGCCGAGCAGTGCGGCCGCATGTGCTTGTGTCTCCGGGGAGGAACATGCTGGCAAGAAGACAGAGGACTTCGGTCGCGGCCGTCGGGAGGTGATTGAAGGCGGCGGTCCGCAACTACGGCCAATACAACTGGTATAGTGCAGACAGACTGGGTCTTTCTCGGGTAGTTATAGACTAGTAAGCTTAACATCCATTGTGGGAAAAATGTTTGGGGAGCTATTGAGGAACTATATACTTGAGTATGTGAGAAAAAATAGTATTATAAGCGACAGCCAGTATAGTTTTACTAAGGAAAGAAGTTGTCATACCAACCTGATTTGGTTTTATGAAGAGGTGAGTAGAAGCCTGTGGATATAGTGTTTTTGGACTTTGCGAAGGCATTTGACACTGTGCCTCATAAATGCCTAATGGGTAATTTAAGGTCTATAGGTTTAGAAAGAATAGTTTGTAATTGGATTGAAAATTGACTGAAGGACCGTATCCAGAGAGTTGTGGTCAATGTTTCCTACTCTGAATGCTCTCCGGTTATAAGTGGTGTACCCCAGGGTTCAGTGTTGGGACCACTATTATTCAACTTATTTATTAACCCCTTAAGGACGCAGCCTAGTTTTGGCCTTAAGGCTCAGAGCCCATTTTTCAAATCTGACATATTTCACTTTATGTGGTAATAACGTCGCAATGCTTAAACCTATCCAAGCGATTCTGAGATTGTTTTCTCGTGACACATTGGGCTTCATGTTTGTGGTAAAATTTGGTCGATATATTCAGTGTTTATTGGTGAAAAATTGCAAAATTTAGAGAAAATTTTGAAAAAATAGCATTTTTCCGAATTTAAATGCATCTGCTTGTAAAACAGACGGTTATACCACCCAAAATAGTTACTTGTTCACATTTACCATATATCTACTTTGGCATCATTCTTTGAATATTATTTTATTTTTTTGGACGTTACAAGGCTTAGAACATAAACAGCAATTTCTCATATTTTTAGGGGCCTATGTATTAGAAACCCCCATAAAACACCCCATTTTAAAAACTAGACCCCTCAAAGTATTCAAAACAGCATTTAGAAAGTTTTTTTTAACCCTTCAGGCGTTTCACAGGAATTAAAGCAAAGTGGAGGTGAAATTTGCAAATTTCATTTTTCTTGCTGAATTTCAATATTATTAGATTTTTTTCTGTAACACAGAAGGTTTTACCAGAGAAATACTACTAAATATGTATTTTCCAGATTCTGAAGTTTTTAGAAATGTCCCACATGTGGCTCTAGTGCGCTCGTGGACTAAAACACAAGCCCTAGAAGCAAAGAAGCACCTAGTGCATTTTGAGGCCTCTTTTTTATTAGAATATATTTTAGGCAGCATGCCAGGTTTGAAGAGGTGTTGAGGTATCAAAGCAGTGGAAACCCACCAGAAGTGACCCCATTTTGGAAACTAGACCCCTCAAGGAATTCATTTATGGTTGTTGTTATCATTTTGACCACACCGTTTTTTCACAGCACCTATTTGAATTGGGCTGTGAAATTAAAAAAATGATATTTTTTCCAATAAGATGTCATTTTTGATCAAAATTTCTTATTTTCACAAGGAATAAAACACCCCATTTTGTTGCCCAATTTTTCCTTAGTGTGGCAATACCCCATTTGTGGTGATAAACTGCCGTTTGGGCCCATGGGAGGACTCAGAAGGAAAGGAGCGCTATGTGTTTGTTGGAGTCCAGATTTTGCTGGATTGGTTTTCGGGTGCCATGTCGCATTTGCAGAGCCTCAGAGGTATCAAAGCAATGGAAACCCACAAGAAGTGACTCCATTTTGGAAACTAGACCCCTCAAGGAATTCATTTATGGTTGTTGTTATCATTTTGACCACACAGTTTTTTCACAGCACCTATTTGAATTGGTCTGTGAAATTTAAAAAATGACATTTTTTCCAATAAGATGTCATTTTTTATCAAAATTTCTTATTTTCACAGGGAACAAAATACCCCATTTTGTTGCCCAATTTGTCCTTAGTGCGGCAATACCCCATTTGTGGTGATAAACTGACGTTTGGGCCCATGGCAGGACTCAGAAGGAAAGGACCACCATTTGGCCTACTGGAGCTTTTCTGGTGCTAAGTCATGTATGCAGAAGCCCCTGAGGTACCAGTACAGTTGAAACCCCCAAGAAGTGACCCCATTTTAAAAACGACACCCCTTAAGACATTCATCTAGAGATGTAGTGAGCATTTTGTCCCCACAGTTACTGTGTAAATGATAATGCGCAGCTGATGGTGCAGAGTGAGATTTGCAATTTCCTATTCATATATGCCATTTCAGTGTCCGATATATTGTGCCCAGCATGTGCCACCGGAGACATACACCCCATAAATTGTAATGTGGGTTCTCCCGGGTACGGCAATACCCTACATGTGGCTGTTATTTTCTGCTTGGGCACATGGCAGGGCTCAAAAGGGAAAGATGAGGGGGATAAGCTGTGCGGAGTGCATCAGGGTAAATTACAAATCAAAGGATGTATGGTAAATTTTAAAACAATCTTTTATACAGAGCCCTGGTTTTTCGGGACACGTGTCGCATTGGTATATTGTGTCCTTCCTTATCCCCCTCTTATAGCAGACTCTGCACCTCTTTTGACTCTTTCCCTTTCCACCGGTTTGGGGAACTTCTCCTGGAAATTGTTGCCCTTGTACGATGCGTGTGGCCTCGCTTCCAGAAGTACTGGGTCCCAAAAAATTAGGTTCTTTATAACCACCTCTTGAAATTCCAGGAAAGTTCCCCTCTGGCCTGCACATCGACGTATCACGTACGCATTGTACAATGCCATCTGTATGATGTGCATGGCCAGCTTCTTATACCACACCCTCGATTTCCGCATAGCGCTGTAGGGCTTCAGGACTTGATCTGACAAGTCCACCCCTCCCATGTACCTATTGTAGTCCAGGATGCAATCTGGTTTAGGGGGTCTCTGTACTGGTACCTCGTACTGGTACATGGGTACTGGTGTGGCCATGTATTGTTGTCAATACAAGGACATCTCTCTTTTCCTTGTACTTGACACACACTATGTTGCTGCTAGAATGTGCCCTGCTCTCACCCCTTCTGAGTGTTTGCCCAAGCAGTGTTTTAGGGAGGCCTCTAAGATTTTTTCTTTCAGTGCCGCATGCCGCAGTCCTTCTGGAAGCGAGGCACTTGAAGAGTGGGACTCTGGTATAAAAATTATCCAGGTAGAGGTGGTAACCCTGGTCCAGCAGTGGGTGCACCAAATCCCACACAATTTTTGCGTTAATTCCCAGTAAGGGGGGGCATTCTGGGGGCTGAATACTGCTGTCCTTCCCTTCAAATATCCTGAATTTATATGTATACCCTGATGCACTCTCGCACAGCTTATACAACTTCACGCCATACCTTGCCCTCTTACTCGGCAGGTACTGGCGGAATTGAAGCCTCCCTTTAAAATGTACCAGGGACTCATCAATAGAAATACACTTCTCGGGGGTGTATGCTTGGGCAAACCGGGCACTGAAATGGTCTAATAAGGGTCTCAGTTTATATAAACGGTCAAAACTGGGGTCATCTCGGGGTGGGCACTGCTCATTATCGGCATAATGTAGGAAGCAAAGTATTGCCTCATAACACATCCTGGACATGGCCATACGGTACATCGGGGTGTGGTATAAGATGTCCGTGCTCCATTAGGTCCTAATGGATGGCTTTTTCAGAAGCCCTATGTTCAAGAGCAGTCCCCAGAACTTGCCCAACTCTGCTGCGTCTACAGGAGTCCACCTCTGGGATTGGGCATAAAATGAGTTAGGGTTCTTGGTGATATACTGTTGGGCATATAAATTAGTCTGGGAGACCATTAGCTCTATAAAGTCATCAGTGAAGAAGAACTTGAAAAAGTCCATCTCACTGAACCCTGAAAAAATTGGCTAAACTAACTATTTTTTTTTGTTTCTTTTTTTCTTTTTATATTTTTTTTTTGTTTTATATGTTTTATATAGAAAAAAATGAAAAAAAAAATCCCCAAGGACCAAGAAATTTGGTCATGAAGACTGAAAAGTGGTCAGTGATAGGAGATCACTGACCAAAAAACGTGGGTGGAACTCAAAGAGGAAGGGAACAGGAGTGGGTAGTGGATGGGGTGGTGGGAAGCAAAAAAAACACGTTGTTTTAGAAACTTTTTTTCACTTTTTTAACTTCTTTTCTCTTCTGACTCTCTGCTCACAACCGCTCTCAACGCCTCGCTAACTCCAACAGGGCGTTCAGGGCGGTTGCAGCAGGATGTGAGGTCAGGGAGAGGAAGTGAAGTGACCGAACGCTGCTATTGGCTAGTTACTCACTGACTAGCCAATAGCGGCGATCGGCGAAGCGGGACCATAGTAAATGGTCCCGGCCCATTATGCTGTGATAGCCTGCTGTCAGAAACAGCAGCTATCACAGCTCATGAACGCGCCGAATGCGCGGACCGCTGTGCTCAATGAGACCGATCGCTGATATTGGCTAGTTACTCACTGACTAGCCAATAGCGGCGATCGGCGAGGCGGGACCATAGTAAATGGTCCAAGCACATTATGCTGTGATAGCGTGCTGTCAGAAACAGCAGCTATCACAGTTCAGGAACGCCGGGCTCGAGCACTGCTGTGCTGAATGAGACCGATCGCTGCTATTGGCTAGTTACTCACTGACTAGCCAATAGAAACAGCAGCTATCACAGCGCATGAACGCGCCGGGCGCGAGCACCGCTGTTCTAATTGCAGGACGTACTATTAGGTCATGGAGCGCGAACGATACAGCTGCCATGACCTAATAGTACGTCCAGGAGCGGGAAGGGGTTAATAATATAGAGGATGGGATGAATAGCACTATTTCTATTTTTGCAAGTGACACCAAGCTATGTAGTATTGTTCAGTCTCTGAAAGATGTTCGTAAATTTCAAGCTGATTTGGACACACTAAGTGTTTGGGCATCCACTTGGCAAATGAGGTTTAATGTAGATAAATGTAAAGTTATGCATCTGGGTACAAACAATCTGTATGCATCATATGTCTTAGAGGGAGCTACACTGGGAGAGTCACTTGTTAAGAAGGATCTGGGTGTAATTGTAGATCATAAACTAAATAACAGCATGCAATGTCAATCAGCTGCTTCTAAGGCCAGCAAAATATTACCGTGTATTAACTCCTTAACGCCGAAGGACGGATATATCCGTCCTCAGTAGCTGCTAGTTCGCGCAGGAGGACGGATATATCCGTCCTGTGATGGCGCGGGTACTGCCAGTGTACCCACGCGATCAGCAGCAGGAGCACGGCTGTTATACACAGCCTGGCTCCTGCTGCAACTGCCGGAATCGAAGCACGCTCCGATTCCGGCAGTTTAACCCATTAAATGCCGCTGTCATTAGTGACAGCGGCATCTAATGTGTTTGACAGAGGGAGGGAGCTCCCTCTGTCACCCGATCGGCGCCCCCGCAAACAAATCGCGGGTCGCCGTCGGGTTTTCATGACAGCCGGGGGTCTAACAAAGACCCCCAGGTCTGTCTTCCGCAACTGCCTGTTAGGCGATGCCGGAGGCATGACCTAACAGGTTGCCTGTCAGTTTTACACTGACAGGCAATAATGCTTTGGTATACTAAGTATACCAAAGCATTATATATGCGATCGGCACATCGCATAGTGAAGTCCCCTGGTGGGACTTTAAAAAAAAAATGTCAGTCAGTTAAATAAAGTTTGTTGAAAAAAAAATAAATAATTACAGTCAAAATCAAATAAAACTACTTTTTTTTGCCCAAAAAGTGGTTTTATTCAGTAAAAGTGTCAAAACAAATCACACATACACATATATGGTATCCCCGCGATCGTAACAACTTGACCAATAAAATGAACACATTAATTAAACCGCCGGATGAACGGCGTCCAAAAAAAACGCAAAAAACAACGGCAAATCTCTCTCTTTTCTCTCATTCCCCCCATAAAAAAATAAAATAAAAGTTAATCTATAAGTCCTATGTACCCCAAAATAGTACTAATGAAAACTACACATTGGCCCGCAAAAATCAAGCCCACATACGGCCACATCGACGGAAAAATAAAATAATGACGGCTCTTGGAACGCGGCGATGCAAAAACAAGTAATTGTTTTCTAAAAGGGTTTTTATTGTGCAAACGTAGAAAAAACATAAAACCTTTACATATTTGGTATCCCCGTAATCGTGCCGACCCATAGAATAAAGTTAACATTTTATTTACGCTGCATAGTAAACAGCGTAAATTTATAACGTGAAAATTAATGCTGGAATAGCTGCTTATTTTCAATTCTCTCCTAAAATAAAGTTAATAAAAGTTAATCAATATATTGTAAGCATCTAAAAATGGTGCAATTACAAAATACAACTCGTCCCGCAAAAAACAAGCCCTTATACGGCTATGTCGACGTAATAAAAAAAAAGTTACGACTCTTGGAATGCGACCATGAAAAAGCAAAAAATAATCCGTGGTCATTAACGTGCAAAATGGCCCGGTCATTAAGGGGTTAAAAGAGGCATGGACACGCAGGACAGAGATATAATATTACCACTTTACAAAGCATTAGTGCGGCCTCATCTAGAATATGCAGATCAGTTCTGGGCTTCAGTTCATAGAAAGAATGCCCTGGAGTTGGAAAAAATACAAAGAAGAGCAACTAAACCAATAAGGGGCATGGAGAATAGTTGCCTTGAAAAAAGACAACTAAGGGGGGACTTGATTAACTTATATAAATATATGAATGGCCGATACAAGAAATATAGTGAAAACCTAGGGGGCACTCCCTTCGTCTGGAGACAAAAAGGTTCAATCTGCAGAGAAGACAAGCCTTCTTTACTGTGAGAACTGCGAACCTGTGGAATAGCCTACCGCATGAGCAAGTCACATCAGGAACAGTAGATGGCTTTAAAAAAGGATCATTTCCGAGAAATAAAAAATATCAGCTCCTATGTGAATGTGTAGAATTTTTGTTTCATCCGTTCCCTTTTTCCTATCCCTTGTTTGAATTTGATGGACATTTTTTCAGCCGTACTAACTATATAAGTATATGGGCACTACCTACAGGTGACACTGTGGCGTTATCTACAGGGGCATTGTGTGTGGCACTATCTACATTGGGAACTGTGGTACTATGCAGGCACTGTGGCACTATCTACAGTGGGCACTGGCACTATCTACAGTGGGCAATGTGGCACTATCTACAGTACTGTGGTGTTTTCAGGAGTTTGGAACAAAAAAAACAAACTGATACAATTCATCCATTTTTTTTTTATGGCAAATGGCACACTCATGCAAAACTGAGTTAATCCGTTGTTCTTTGTGCGCTGTTCGCGCATCACGCACCCATTGAAGTCAATGGTTGCGTGAAAACCACGCATGCCGCACGGAAGCACTTCCGTGCGAACTGCGTGATTCGCACAACAGCTGTCAAACCTCTGAATGTAAACAGAAAAGCACCACGTGCTTTTCTGTTTACAAACATGCAAACGGAGTGTCAAAATAATGGCGGCTGCGCGAAAATCACGCAGCCACGCATCATACACTGATGACACACGCAGCTGTTAAGTGCCTTTTGCGCACGCAAAACGCAGCGTTTTTTGCGTGCGCAAAACGCACACGCTCGTGTAAATCAGGTCTAATACACAGCTGACACCCGCATCGTATGGCACGGCTTAGTGCGTGAGCCCGCTCCATACATCATCCCCCACACCACAACATGCTATTAAGTCATGGTGCGCCAAGGGGTTGATGCGCAGCGGATGGTGCAGAGTGAAAATTTTCCACTGACATGCCATTTTAGTGCACTATGTGTTATGCCAAGTTTGTTCCACTGAAGACAAATACCTTATAAAATATTAACCGGCTTCTCCCGGGTATGGCGATGCCTGGGCATGCTGTAGGGCTCAGAATGGAGGGAGCGGCATTTGGCTTTTGGAGCGCAGATTTAGCTTGGTAGTAGTTCTGTTTCGCCTTTTGCTGGTATTTCAGTTTATAATGTGGGGGCATATGTAATCTGTACGGAGTACATCAGGGCATAATAAGAGGGTATTATAGATTGATAGGTATTACCCTCATACAATTTTATATATAATATGTTGGAGCAATGAGATTCACACTAGGTGTACACCACCGATTTATGATATATGTATAGTAACAGGAAAGGGAAAGAGGAAAGTAGTGTGATCAAATAATATTGAAAATAATAAATTCTTTATTAGTAAATAGTTAAAATAACAATGTTAGCTGAAAATTTGTAGTGCCAATGACCCCTCACTTGACACTATAGACAAATAAATGTCTTAATTATTCTTACTCCGTTGGGGAAATATGCGAGTAATGGGACAAGTAGCCTAAATCTTAGATGTATATTGATATATTGATTAGCCCACAGTTGTATATGCTAAAGCAAAGTGTTGTGGAAATGACACTGCTAGAGCATTAACTTGAGTTGGTTGTAGTGGTACACAATTCTCTATAATGCTGTGCTGAAGGTTCCTTCATCGGGCTGTAATGTTAGCCCAGCGATGGAGGAACCTAGTAAAGTGACAGTCACTGCGTGTCTGTCAAGTTGCACATAGACCAGATCAGCATACAATGTACAATGCTGAGCACGGTCAAATGAGAGAGAGTACACGGCAAAAGCCGGGATAAGCTGTCTGGGTGCTTGTTAGTACGTCCAGTGCAGCTAAACACGGTCCCTATTTGTGGGCTAATGCAGCTCACTGAGCACAGAATGTGTGTGCAGCCTAGATGGAGAGACTGCTAAATCAACAGTCTCTACGTAGCGGCTCAATGGTCACACGGCTCAAAAACAAAAGTGCCGTTTGTGAATAAAGAACCAGTGTAATCTACAGAGTAGAGCCGAGATCAGCTGTCTGGGTGCTGTCAGCACGTCCAGTACAGCGTAGCACGGACTCTCACTGTAGGCTGCTACGGCTCACTGGGCACACACTGTGTGCTGCATCGAGGAGAGACTTTCAGAATGACAGTCTCTGCATTCCTGTGGAGCTTCTAGTTGATCACTACGGCATACAGGGAGTAGTGCCGTTCGTGATCAGAAAGGGAGTTTACAGTGTTGAGCCCGGATCAGCTGTCTGGGTGCTAACAGCACATCCAGTACAGCTCAGCACGGTCCCCCACTGCAGGCTGCTGCGGTTCCCTAGGCACACACTGTGTGTACAGTGTCAACAAGAGACTGTTGAAATGACAGTCTCTGCGGTCTTTGAAGCTGCTCGTTGATCATTACGGCACACAATAGACAGTGCCGCTCGTGACCAACGACCAGGGAGTTGAAGCCTGTATGCCGGGATCAGCTGTCTGGGTGCTAATCAGCACGTCCAGAGCAGCCCGGTCCCTTCGTTTGAGCTGCTATAATTGACTGAGCGCACGTACTATGTGCAGCTTCAGTGATAGAGGCATAGAAGAGTCCCTGTCTCTTAGCAGATATTCTGCCACAGTTGTTAGTTGGAGACTAGTGTCTCAAATAACGGAGTTAGTGTTAGAGCATGAAACATTGTTGATAGTAAAACACCCGACGCGCGTTTCGCCGGAACTTCCGGCTTCTTCCAGGGGTCTGTTGATAGTAAAACACCCGACGCGCGTTTCGCCGGAACTTCCGGCTTCTTCCAGGGGTCTGTTGATAGTAAAACACCCGACGCGCGTTTCGCCGGAACTTCCGGCTTCTTCCAGGGGTCTGTTGATAGTAAAACACCCGACGCGCGTTTCGCCGGAACTTCCGGCTTCACCCTGGAAGAAGCCGGAAGTTCCGGCGAAACGCGCGTCGGGTGTTTTACTATCAACAATGTTTCATGCTCTAACACTAACTCCGTTATTTGAGACACTAGTCTCCAACTAACAACTGTGGCAGAATATCTGCTAAGAGACAGGGACTCTTCTATGCCTCTATCACTGAAGCTGCACATAGTACGTGCGCTCAGTCAATTATAGCAGCTCAAACGAAGGGACCGGGCTGCTCTGGACGTGCTGATTAGCACCCAGACAGCTGATCCCGGCATACAGGCTTCAACTCCCTGGTCGTTGGTCACGAGCGGCACTGTCTATTGTGTGCCGTAATGATCAACGAGCAGCTTCAAAGACCGCAGAGACTGTCATTTCAACAGTCTCTTGTTGACACTGTACACACAGTGTGTGCCTAGGGAACCGCAGCAGCCTGCAGTGGGGGACCGTGCTGAGCTGTACTGGATGTGCTGTTAGCACCCAGACAGCTGATCCGGGCTCAACACTGTAAACTCCCTTTCTGATCACGAACGGCACTACTCCCTGTATGCCGTAGTGATCAACTAGAAGCTCCACAGGAATGCAGAGACTGTCATTCTGAAAGTCTCTCCTCGATGCAGCACACAGTGTGTGCCCAGTGAGCCGTAGCAGCCTACAGTGAGAGTCCGTGCTACGCTGTACTGGACGTGCTGATAGCACCCAGACAGCTGATCTCGGCTCTACTCTGTAGATTACACTGGTTCTTTATTCACAAACGGCACTTTTGTTTTTGAGCCGTGTGACCATTGAGCCGCTACGTAGAGACTGTTGATTTAGCAGTCTCTCCATCTAGGCTGCACACACATTCTGTGCTCAGTGAGCTGCATTAGCCCACAAATAGGGACCGTGTTTAGCTGCACTGGACGTACTAACAAGCACCCAGACAGCTTATCCCGGCTTTTGCCGTGTACTCTCTCTCATTTGACCGTGCTCAGCATTGTACATTGTATGCTGATCTGGTCTATGTGCAACTTGACAGACACGCAGTGACTGTCACTTTACTAGGTTCCTCCATCGCTGGGCTAACATTACAGCCCGATGAAGGAACCTTCAGCACAGCATTATAGAGAATTGTGTACCACTACAACCAACTCAAGTTAATGCTCTAGCAGTGTCATTTCCACAACACTTTGCTTTAGCATATACAACTGTGGGCTAATCAATATATCAATATACATCTAAGATTTAGGCTACTTGTCCCATTACTCGCATATTTCCCCAACGGAGTAAGAATAATTAAGACATTTATTTGTCTATAGTGTCAAGTGAGGGGTCATTGGCACTACAAATTTTCAGCTAACATTGTTATTTTAACTATTTACTAATAAAGAATTTATTATTTTCAATATTATTTGATCACACTACTTTCCATAATAAGAGGGTATAGTAATGGGGTAAATTAATAATAATCCGCAGATATGTGGCCAGTGTCGCACTGATAAATGGCGCCCAATCTTATCTGCTTTTGGAACACTTTGCACATTTTGCATCGCCATATTCTGGGAGCCATACATTTTTTATTTTTTCTCCACCGGAGCCGTGTTAGGGCTTATTTGCTGCGGGACAATCTGTAGTTTTCATTGGTACCATTTTGGGGTTCATGTGATTTTTTTGATCGCTTTTTATTCCATTTTTTGTAAAGCAAGGTGACCAATAACCATCAATTCTGACAATGTTTTTTATTCTTTTATTTTATGGCGTTCAACCTGGTCTATAAATGACCATTTTACTTTATTCTGCGGGTCGTTACGATAACGGTGATAACATATGTATATCTTTTTTTACATTTTGCAGCATTTGCGCAATAAATCACTTATTTATAAAATAAATTATTTTTTGTGTCATAACTTTTTTATTTTTCAGTCAAAAAAGCTGTGTAAGGGCTTGTTTTTTGCTGGGCGGTTTTTACTTTTTATTGGTACTATTTTAGCGTATATGCGACTTTTTGATCACTTTTTATTGTATATTTTTGGAGGGGTGGTGACCAAAAAATATGTTTTTTTACCTATTTTTTTTGTGGTGTTCATCGTGCGGGAAAAATAATATTATCGTTTTATAGTTGGGATCGTTACGATCGCGGTGATACCAAATATCTGTACTTTTTTTAACGTGTTCATTTTTTCCCTATAATAAAAGTCTTATAGGAAAAAAAGCATTTTTTGTTTATGTCACTTCTAACTTTTATTTTTACACTTTTTTAAAACATTTTTATCATCTTTTTTTTATTTTTTTAACTTGTCCCACTAGGGGACATTTAGACTTGCAGCTCTGATCGCTGCTAGAGTACATTACACTACCTACGTAGTGTAATGTATTCTAACTGTCATTGTGACGTGACAGTCACTCTGACAGGAAGCCTATGAGGACCAGCCTCCGGCTGGTCCTCATAGGCTTCCGTACATGGCAGCCTGGATGCCATTGTCTGGCCTCCGGTTGCCGTGACAAGTATCGCCAGCCACCGCAAATATGTGTGGGAGCTGCCGATCTGCTCTAAACCTCTCAAATACGGCGATCGCAATTGACCGCCGCATTTCAGAGGTTAATTGCCGAAATCAGCGGCGATGGGCTGCTAATCGGCAACATGGAGAGCAGGGCAGACACCCTGCAGAGTTAACCGCAGCTGCGGTGTAGCACTGTGCATCGGTTAACTGTTAAAGCGCGGACGTAACTGCATGCCTAGGTGCGCGAAGTTACTGCTCACCTGGACGTGCATTTACGCCAAGGTGCGGGAAGGGGTTAACTGAATATAGCCTTATA